>NW_026972192.1:0-559380 GCF_036711695.1 Zophobas morio | reverse complement strand
GAAAGTGCAACGAAACCATCAAATTTTAGCTAGAAACTGTATTTTTGTCGATTTTTATTGAATTTGAACTATATTTCAACGTTTTTTGATGGTTCTGAGCCACCAAACACACTTAAAGCATGCAGAATCGACTCAGAATAGGAAAAGGAGACGTTTAGGTCAATTTTATGCATTCTGGCGTTCGTAGATACAAGAAAACTGTTAAAATTCTTCAGAAACGTCACTTCTGAAGTGTTTTCTTGTACTTTTAAGCCACTCAGAAACCCAACGGGCTCGGAAAGTGCAACGAAACCATCAAATTTTAGCTAGAAACTGTATTTTTGTCGATTTTTATTGAATTTGAACTATATTTCAACGTTTTTTGATGGTTCTGAGCCACCAAACACACTTAAAGCATGCAGAATCGACTCAGAATAGGAAAAGGAGACGTTTAGGTCAATTTTATGCATTCTGGCGTTCGTGGATACAAGAAAACTGTTAAAATTCTTCAGAAACGTCATTTTTGAAGTGTTTTCTTGTACTTTTAAGCCACTCAGATACCCTACGGGCTCGGAAAGTGCAACGAAACCATCAAATTTTAGCTAGAAACTGTATTTTTGTCGATTTTTATTGAATTTGAACTATATTTCAACGTTTTTTGATGGTTCTGAGCCACCAAACACACTTAAAGCATGCAGAATCGACTCAGAATAGGAAAAGGAGACGTTTAGGTCAATTTTATGCATTCTGGCGTTCGTAGATACAAGAAAACTGTTAAAATTCTTCAGAAACGTCACTTTTGAAGTGTTTTCTTGTACTTTTAAGCCACTCAGATACCCTACGGGCTCGGAAAGTGCAACGAAACCATCAAATTTTAGCTAGAAACTGTATTTTTGTCGATTTTTATTGAATTTGAACTATATTTCAACGTTTTTTGATGGTTCTGAGCCACCAAACACACTTAAAGCATGCAGAATCGACTCAGAATAGGAAAAGGAGACGTTTAGGTCAATTTTATGCATTCTGGCGTTCGTAGATACAAGAAAACTGTTAAAATTCTTCAGAAACGTCACTTCTGAAGTGTTTTCTTGTACTTTTAAGCCACTCAGATACCCTACGGGCTCGGAAAGTGCAACGAAACCATCAAATTTTAGCTAGAAACTGTATTTTTGTCGATTTTTATTGAATTTGAGCTATATTTCAACGTTTTTTGATGGTTCTGAGCCACCAAACACACTTAAAGCATGCAGAATCGACTCAGAATAGGAAAACGAGACGTTTAGGTCAATTTTATGCATTCTGGCGTTCGTAGAAACAAGAAAACTGTTAAAATTCTTCAGAAACGTCACTTTTGAAGTGTTTTCTTGTACTTTTAAGCCACTCAGATACCCAACGGGCTCGGAAAGTGCAACGAAACCATCAAATTTTAGCTAGAAACTGTATTTTTGTCGATTTTTATTGAATTTGAACTATATTTCAACGTTTTTTGATGGTTCTGAGCCACCAAACACACTTAAAGCATGCAGAATCGACTCAGAATAGGAAAAGGAGACGTTTAGGTCAATTTTATGCATTCTGGCGTTCGTAGATACAAGAAAACTGTAAAAATTCTTCAGAAACGTCACTTTTGAAGTGTTTTCTTGTACTTTTAAGCCACTCAGACACCCTACGGGCTCGGAAAGTGCAACGAAACCATCAAATTTTAGCTAGAAACTGTATTTTTGTCGATTTTTATTGAATTTGAACTATATTTCAACGTTTTTTGATGGTTCTGAGCCACCAAACACACTTAAAGCATGCAGAATCGACTCAGAATAGGAAAAGGAGACGTTTAGGTCAATTTTATGCATTCTGGCGTTCGTAGATACAAGAAAACTGTTAAAATTCTTCAGAAACGTCATTTTTGAAGTGTTTTCTTGTACTTTTTAGCCACTCAGATACCCTACGGGCTCGGAAAGTGCAACGAAACCATCAAATTTTAGCTAGAAACTGTATTTTTGTCGATTTTTATTGAATTTGAACAATATTTCAACGTTTTTTGATGGTTCTGAGCCACCAAACACACTTAAAGCATGCAGAATCGACTCAGAATAGGAAAAGGAGACGTTTAGGTCAATTTTATGCATTCTGGCGTTCGTAGATACAAGAAAACTGTTAAAATTCTTCAGAAACGTCACTTTTGAAGTGTTTTCTTGTACTTTTAAGCCACTCAGATACCCTACGGGCTCGGAAAGTGCAACGAAACCATCAAATTTTAGCTAGAAACTGTATTTTTGTCGATTTTTATTGAATTTGAACTATATTTCAACGTTTTTTGATGGTTCTGAGCCACCAAACACACTTAAAGCATGCAGAATCGACTCAGAATAGGAAAAGGAGACGTTTAGGTCAATTTTATGCATTCTGGCGTTCGTAGATACAAGAAAACTGTTAAAATTCTTCAGAAACATTACTTTTGAAGTGTTTTCTTGTACTTTTAAGCCACTCAGATACCCTACGGGCTCGGAAAGTGCAACGAAACAATCAAATTTTAGCTAGAAACTGTATTTTTGTCGATTTTTATTGAATTTGAACTATATTTCAACGTTTTTTGATGGTTCTGAGCCACCAAACACACTTAAAGCATGCAGAATCGACTCAGAATAGGAAAAGGAGACGTTTAGGTCAATTTTATGCATTCTGGCGTTCGTAGATGCAAGAAAACTGTTAAAATTCTTCAGAAACGTCACTTTTGAAGTGTTTTCTTGTACTTTTAAGCCACTCAGATACCCTACGGGCTCGGAAAGTGCAACGAAACCATCAAATTTTAGCTAGAAACTGTATTTTTGTCGATTTTTATTGAATTTGAACTATATTTCAACGTTTTTTGATGGTTCTGAGCCACCAAACACACTTAAAGCATGCAGAATCGACTCAGAATAGGAAAAGGAGACGTTTAGGTCAATTTTATGCATTCTGGCGTTCGTTGATACAAGAAAACTGTTAAAATTCTTCAGAAACGTCACTTTTGAAGTGTTTTCTTGTTCTTTTCAGCCACTCAGATACCCTACGGGCTCGGAAAGTGCAACGAAACCATCAAATTTTAGCTAGAAACTGTATTTTTGTCGATTTTTATTGAATTTGAACTATATTTCAACGTTTTTTGATGGTTCTGAGCCACCAAACACACTTAAAGCATGCAGAATCGACTCAGAATAGGAAAAGGAGTCGTTTAGGTCAATTTTATGCATTCTGGCGTTCGTAGATACAAGAAAACTGTTAAAATTCTTCAGAAACGTCACTTTTGAAGTGTTTTCTTGTACTTTTAAGCCACTCAGATACCCTACGGGCTCGGAAAGTGCAACGAAACAATCAAATTTTAGCTAGAAACTGTATTTTTGTCGATTTTTATTGAATTTGAACTATATTTCAACGTTTTTTGATGGTTCTGAGCCACCAAACACACTTAAAGCATGCAGAATCGACTCAGAATAGGAAAAGGAGACGTTTAGGTCAATTTTATGCATTCTGGCGTTCGTAGATACAAGAAAACTGTTAAAATTCTTCAGAAACGTCACTTTTGAAGTGTTTTCTTGTACTTTTAAGCCACTCAGATACCCTACGGGCTCGGAAAGTGCAACGAAACCATCAAATTTTAGCTAGAAACTGTATTTTTGTCGATTTTTATTGAATTTGAACTATATTTCAACGTTTTTTGATGGTTCTGAGCCACCAAACACACTTAAAGCATGCAGAATCGACTCAGAATAGGAAAAGGAGACGTTTAGGTCAATTTTATGCATTCTGGCGTTCGTTGATACAAGAAAACTGTTAAAATTCTTCAGAAACGTCACTTTTGAAGTGTTTTCTTGTTCTTTTCAGCCACTCAGATACCCTACGGGCTCGGAAAGTGCAACGAAACCATCAAATTTTAGCTAGAAACTGTATTTTTGTCGATTTTTATTGAATTTGAACTATATTTCAACGTTTTTTGATGGTTCTGAGCCACCAAACACACTTAAAGCATGCAGAATCGACTCAGAATAGGAAAAGGAGTCGTTTAGGTCAATTTTATGCATTCTGGCGTTCGTAGATACAAGAAAACTGTTAAAATTCTTCAGAAACGTCACTTTTGAAGTGTTTTCTTGTACTTTTAAGCCACTCAGATACCCTACGGGCTCGGAAAGTGCAACGAAACAATCAAATTTTAGCTAGAAACTGTATTTTTGTCGATTTTTATTGAATTTGAACTATATTTCAACGTTTTTTGATGGTTCTGAGCCACCAAACACACTTAAAGCATGCAGAATCGACTCAGAATAGGAAAAGGAGACGTTTAGGTCAATTTTATGCATTCTGGCGTTCGTAGATACAAGAAAACTGTTAAAATTCTTCAGAAACGTCACTTTTGAAGTGTTTTCTTGTACTTTTAAGCCACTCAGATACCCTACGGGCTCGGAAAGTGCAACGAAACCATCAAATTTTAGCTAGAAACTGTATTTTTGTCGATTTTTATTGAATTTGAACTATATTTCAACGTTTTTTGATGGTTCTGAGCCACCAAACACACTTAAAGCATACAGAATCGACTCAGAATAGGAAAAGGAGACGTTTAGGTCAATTTTATGCATTCTGGCGTTCGTAGAAACAAGAAAACTGTTAAAATTCTTCAGAAACGTCACTTTTGAAGTGTTTTCTTGTACTTTTAAGCCACTCAGATACCCTACGGGCTCGGAAAGTGCAACGAAACCATCAAATTTTAGCTAGAAACTGTATTTTTGTCGATTTTTATTGAATTTGAACTATATTTCAACGTTTTTTGATGGTTCTGAGCCACCAAACACACTTAAAGCATGCAGAATCGACTCAGAATAGGAAAAGGAGACGTTTCGGTCAATTTTATGCATTCTGGCGTTCGTAGATACAAGAAAACTGTTAAAATTCTTCAGAAACGTCACTTTTGAAGTGTTTTCTTGTACTTTTAAGCCACTCAGATACCCCACGGGCTCGGAAAGTGCAACGAAACCATCAAATTTTAGCTAGAAA
This sequence comes from Zophobas morio, assembly GCF_036711695.1. Lineage (NCBI taxonomy): Eukaryota > Metazoa > Arthropoda > Insecta > Coleoptera > Tenebrionidae > Zophobas > Zophobas morio. The sequence goes on along the minus strand of NW_026972192.1, from coordinate 554,376 downwards.
CTGTATTTTTGTCGATTTTTATTGAATTTGAACTATATTTCAACGTTTTTTGATGGTTCTGAGCCACCAAACACACTTAAAGCATGCAGAATCGACTCAGAATAGGAAAAGGAGACGTTTAGGTCAATTTTATGCATTCTGGCGTTCGTAGATACAAGAAAACAGTTAAAATTCTTCAGAAACGTCACTTTTGAAGTGTTTTCTTGTACTTTTAAGCCACTCAGATACCCTACGGGCTCGGAAAGTGCAACGAAACCATCAAATTTTAGCTAGAAACTGTATTTTTGTCGATTTTTATTGAATTTGAACTATATTTCAACGTTTTTTGATGGTTCTGAGCCACCAAACACACTTAAAGCATGCAGAATCGACTCAGAATAGGAAAAGGAGACGTTTAGGTCAATTTTATGCATTCTGGCGTTCGTTGATACAAGAAAACTGTTAAAATTCTTCAGAAACGTCACTTTTGAAGTGTTTTCTTGTTCTTTTCAGCCACTCAGATACCCAACGGGCTCGGAAAGTGCAACGAAACCATCAAATTTTAGCTAGAAACTGTATTTTTGTCGATTTTTATTGAATTTGAACTATATTTCAACGTTTTTTGATGGTTCTGAGCCACCAAACACACTTAAAGCATGCAGAATCGACTCAGAATAGGAAAAGGAGACGTTTAGGTCAATTTTATGCATTCTGGCGTTCGTAGATACAAGAAAACTGTTAAAATTCTTCAGAAACGTCACTTTTGAAGTGTTTTCTTGTACTTTTAAGCCACTCAGATACCCTACGGGCTCGGAAAGTGCAACGAAACAATCAAATTTTAGCTAGAAACTGTATTTTTGTCGATTTTTATTGAATTTGAACTATATTTCAACGTTTTTTGATGGTTCTGAGCCACCAAACACACTTAAAGCATGCAGAATCGACTCAGAATAGGAAAAGGAGACGTTTAGGTCAATTTTATGCATTCTGGCGTTCGTAGATACAAGAAAACTGTTAAAATTCTTCAGAAACGTCACTTTTGAAGTGTTTTCTTGTACTTTTAAGCCACTCAGATACCCTACGGGCTCGGAAAGTGCAACGAAACCATCAAATTTTAGCTAGAAACTGTATTTTTGTCGATTTTTATTGAATTTGAACTATATTTCAACGTTTTTTGATGGTTCTGAGCCACCAAACACACTTAAAGCATGCAGAATCGACTCAGAATAGGAAAAGGAGACGTTTAGGTCAATTTTATGCATTCTGGCGTTCGTAGATACAACAAAACTGTTAAAATTCTTCAGAAACGTCACTTTTGAAGTGTTTTCTTGTACTTTTAAGCCACTCAGATACCCTACGGGCTCGGAAAGTGCAACAAAACCATCAAATTTTAGCTAGAAACTGTATTTTTGTCGATTTTTATTGAATTTGAACTATTTTTCAACGTTTTTTGATGGTTCTGAGCCACCAAACACACTTAAAGCATGCAGAATCGACTCAGATTAGGAAAAGGAGACGTTTAGGTCAATTTTATGCATTCTGGCGTTCGTAGATACAAGAAAACTGTTAAAATTCTTCAGAAACGTCACTTTTTGAAGTGTTTTCTTGTACTTTTAAGCCACTCAGATACCCTACGGGCTCGGAAAGTGCAACGAAACCATCAAATTTTAGCTAGAAACTGTATTTTTGTCGATTTTTATTGAATTTGAACAATATTTCAACGTTTTTTGATGGCTCTGAGCCACCAAACACACTTAAAGCATGCAGAATCGACTCAGAATAGGAAAAGGAGACGTTTAGGTCAATTTTATGCATTCTGGCGTTCGTAGATACAAGAAAACTGTTAAAATTCTACAGAAACGTCACTTTTGAAGTGTTTTCTTGTACTTTTAAGCCACTCAGATACCCTACGGGCTCGGAAAGTGCAACGAAACCATCAAATTTTAGCTAGAAACTGTATTTTTGTCGATTTTTATTGAATTTGAACTATATTTCAACGTTTTTTGATGGTTCTGAGCCACCAAACACACTTAAAGCATGCAGAATCGACTCAGAATAGGAAAAGGAGACGTTTCGGTCAATTTTATGCATTCTGGCGTTCGTAGATACAAGAAAACTGTTAAAATTCTTCAGAAACGTCACTTTTGAAGTGTTTTCTTGTACTTTTAAGCCACTCAGATACCCCACGGGCTCGGAAAGTGCAACGAAACCATCAAATTTTAGCTAGAAACTGTATTTTTGTCGATTTTTATTGAATTTGAACTATATTTCAACGTTTTTTGATGGTTCTGAGCCACCAAACACACTTAAAGCATGCAGAATCGACTCAGGATAGGAAAAGGAGACGTTTAGGTTAATTTTATGCATTCTGGCGTTCGTTGATACAAGAAAACTGTTAAAATTCTTCAGAAACGTCACTTTTGAAGTGTTTTCTTGTACTTTTAAGCCACTCAGATACTCTACGGGCTCGGAAAGTGCAACGAAACCATCAAATTTTAGCTAGAAACTGTATTTTTGTCGATTTTGATTGAATTTGAACTATATTTCAACGTTTTTTGATGGTTCTGAGCCACCAAACACACTTAAAGCATGCAGGATCGACTCAGAATAGGAAAAGGAGACGTTTAGGTCAATTTTATGCATTCTGGCGTTCGTAGATACAAGAAAACTGTTAAAATTCTTCAGAAACGTCACTTTTGAAGTGTTTTCTTGTACTTTTAAGCCACTCAGATACCCTACGGGCTCGGAAAGTGCAACGAAACCATCAAATTTTAGCTAGAAACTGTATTTTTGTCGATTTTTATTGAATTTGAACTATATTTCAACGTTTTTTGATGGTTCTGAGCCACCAAACACACTTAAAGCATGCAGAATCGACTCAGAATAGGAAAAGGAGACGTTTAGGTCAATTTTATGCATTCTGGCGTTCGTAGATACAAGAAAACTGTTAAAATTCTTCAGAAACGTCACTTTTGAAGTGTTTTCTTGTACTTTTAAGCCACTCAGATACCCTACGGGCTCGGAAAGTGCAACGAAACAATCAAATTTTAGCTAGAAACTGTATTTTTGTCGATTTTTATTGAATTTGAACTATATTTCAACGTTTTTTGATGGTTCTGAGCCACCAAACACACTTAAAGCATGCAGAATCGACTCAGAATAGGAAAAGGAGACGTTTAGGTCAATTTTATGCATTCTGGCGTTCGTAGATACAAGAAAACTGTTAAAATTCTTCAGAAACGTCACTTTTGAAGTGTTTTCTTGTACTTTTAAGCCACTCAGATACCCTACGGGCTCGGAAAGTGCAACGAAACCATCAAATTTTAGCTAGAAACTTTATTTTTGTCGATTTTTATTGAATTTGAACTATATTTCAACGTTTTTTGATGGTTCTGAGCCACCAAACACACTTAAAGCATGCAGAATCGACTCAGAATAGGAAAAGGAGACGTTTAGGTCAATTTTATGCATTCTGGCGTTCGTAGATACAACAAAACTGTTAAAATTCTTCAGAAACGTCACTTTTGAAGTGTTTTCTTGTACTTTTAAGCCACTCAGATACCCTACGGGCTCGGAAAGTGCAACGAAACCATCAAATTTTAGCTAGAAACTGTATTTTTGTCGATTTTTATTGAATTTGAACTATATTTCAACGTTTTTTGATGGTTCTGAGCCACCAAACACACTTAAAGCATGCAGAACAGACTCAGAATAGGAAAAGGAGACGTTTAGGTCAATTTTATGCATTCTGGCGTTCGTTGATACAAGAAAACTGTTAAAATTCTTCAGAAACGTCACTTTTGAAGTGTTTTCTTGTTCTTTTAAGCCACTCAGATACCCTACGGGCTCGGAAAGTGCAACGAAACCATCAAATTTTGGCTAGAAACTGTATTTTTGTCGATTTTTATTGAATTTGAACTATATTTCAACGTTTTTTGATGGTTCTGAGCCACCAAACACACTTAAAGCATGCAGAATCGACTCAGAATAGGAAAAGGAGACGTTTAGGTCAATTTTATGCATTCTGGCGTTCGTAGATACAAGAAAACTGTTAAAATTCTTCAGAAACGTCACTTTTGAAGTGTTTTCTTGTACTTTTAAGCCACTCAGATACCCTACGGGCTCGGAAAGTGCAACGAAACAATCAAATTTTAGCTAGAAACTGTATTTTTGTCGATTTTTATTGAATTTGAACTATATTTCAACGTTTTTTGATGGTTCTGAGCCACCAAACACACTTAAAGCATGCAGAATCGACTCAGAATAGGAAAAGGAGACGTTTAGGTCAATTTTATGCATTCTGGCGTTCGTAGATACAAGAAAACTGTTAAAATTCTTCAGAAACGTCACTTTTGAAGTGTTTTCTTGTACTTTTAAGCCACTCAGATACCCTACGGGCTCGGAAAGTGCAACGAAACCATCAAATTTTAGCTAGAAACTGTATTTTTGTCGATTTTTATTGAATTTGAACTATATTTCAACGTTTTTTGATGGTTCTGAGCCACCAAACACACTTAAAGCATGCAGAATCGACTCAGAATAGGAAAAGGAGACGTTTAGGTCAATTTTATGCATTCTGGCGTTCGTAGATACAACAAAACTGTTAAAATTCTTCAGAAACGTCACTTTTGAAGTGTTTTCTTGTACTTTTAAGCCACTCAGATACCCTACGGGCTCGGACAGTGCAACAAAACCATCAAATTTTAGCTAGAAACTGTATTTTTGTCGATTTTTATTGAATTTGAACTATATTTCAACGTTTTTTGATGGTTCTGAGCCACCAAACACACTTAAAGCATGCAGAATCGACTCAGATTAGGAAAAGGAGACGTTTAGGTCAATTTTATGCATTCTGGCGTTCGTAGATACAAGAAAACTGTTAAAATTCTTCAGAAACGTCACTTTTTGAAGTGTTTTCTTGTACTTTTAAGCCACTCAGATACCCTATGGGCTCGGAAAGTGCTACGAAACCATCAAATTTTAGCTAGAAACTGTATTTTTGTCGATTTTTATTGAATTTGAACTATATTTCAACGTTTTTTGATGGTTCTGAGCCACCAAACACACTTAAAGCATGCAGAATCGACTCAGAATAGGAAAAGGAGACGTTTAGGTCAATTTTATGCATTCTGGCGTTCGTAGATACAACAAAACTGTTAAAATTCTTCAGAAACGTCACTTTTGAAGTGTTTTCTTGTACTTTTAAGCCACTCAGATACCCGACGGGCTCGGAAAGTGCAACAAAACCATCAAATTTTAGCTAGAAACTGTATTTTTGTCGATTTTTATTGAATTTGAACTATATTTCAACGTTTTTTGATGGTTCTGAGCCACCAAACACACTTAAAGCATGCAGAATCGACTCCGGATAGGAAAAGGAGACGTTTAGGTTAACTTTATGCATTCTGGCGTTCGTTGATACAAGAAAACTGTTAAAATTCTTCAGAAACGTCACTTTTGAAGTGTTTTCTTGTACTTTTAAGCCACTCAGATACTCTACGGGCTCGGAAAGTGCAACGAAACCATCAAATTTTAGCTAGAAACTGTATTTTTGTCGATTTTTATTGAATTTGAACTATATTTCAACGTTTTTTGATGGTTCTGAGCCACCAAACACACTTAAAGCATGCAGGATCGACTCAGAATAGGAAAAGGAGACGTTTAGGTCAATTTTATGCATTCTGGCGTTCGTAGATACAAGAAAACTGTTAAAATTCTTCAGAAACGTCACTTTTGAAGTGTTTTCTTGTACTTTTAAGCCACTCAGATACCCTACGGGCTCGGAAAGTGCAACGAAACCATCAAATTTTAGCTAGAAACTGTATTTTTGTCGATTTTTATTGAATTTGAACTATATTTCAACGTTTTTTGATGGTTCTGAGCCACCAAACACACTTAAAGCATGCAGAATCGACTCAGAATAGGAAAAGGAGACGTTTAGGTCAATTTTATGCATTCTGGCGTTCGTAGATACAAGAAAACTGTTAAAATTCTACAGAAACGTCACTTTTGAAGTGTTTTCTTGTACTTTTAAGCCACTCAGATACCCTACGGGCTCGGAAAGTGCAACGAAACCATCAAATTTTAGCTAGAAACTGTATTTTTGTCGATTTTTATTGAATTTGAACTATATTTCAACGTTTTTTGATGGTTCTGAGCCACCAAACACACTTAAAGCATGCAGAATCGACTCAGAATAGGAAAAGGAGACGTTTCGGTCAATTTTATGCATTCTGGCGTTCGTAGATACAAGAAAACTGTTAAAATTCTTCAGAAACGTCACTTTTGAAGTGTTTTCTTGTACTTTTAAGCCACTCAGATACCCCACGGGCTCGGAAAGTGCAACGAAACCATCAAATTTTAGCTAGAAACTGTATTTTTGTCGATTTTTATTGAATTTGAACTATATTTCAACGTTTTTTGATGGTTCTGAGCCACCAAACACACTTAAAGCATGCAGAATCGACTCAGGATAGGAAAAGGAGACGTTTAGGTTAATTTTATGCATTCTGGCGTTCGTTGATACAAGAAAACTGTTAAAATTCTTCAGAAACGTCACTTTTGAAGTGTTTTCTTGTACTTTTAAGCCACTCAGATACTCTACGGGCTCGGAAAGTGCAACGAAACCATCAAATTTTAGCTAGAAACTGTATTTTTGTCGATTTTTATTGAATTTGAACTATATTTCAACGTTTTTTGATGGTTCTGAGCCACCAAACACACTTAAAGCATGCAGGATCGACCCAGAATAGGAAAAGGAGACGTTTAGGTCAATTTTATGCATTCTGGCGTTCGTAGATACAAGAAAACTGTTAAAATTCTTCAGAAACGTCACTTTTGAAGTGTTTTCTTGTACTTTTAAGCCACTCAGATACCCTACGGGCTCGGAAAGTGCAACGAAACCATCAAATTTTAGCTAGAAACTGTATTTTTGTCGATTTTTATTGAATTTGAACTATATTTCAACGTTTTTTGATGGTTCTGAGCCACCAAACACACTTAAAGCATGCAGAATCGACTCAGAATAGGAAAAGGAGACGTTTAGGTCAATTTTATGCATTCTGGCGTTCGTAGATACAAGAAAACTGTTAAAATTCTTCAGAAACGTCACTTTTGAAGTGTTTTCTTGTACTTTTAAGCCACTCAGATACCCTACGGGCTCGGAAAGTGCAACGAAACAATCAAATTTTAGCTAGAAACTGTATTTTTGTCGATTTTTATTGAATTTGAACTATATTTCAACGTTTTTTGATGGTTCTGAGCCACCAAACACACTTAAAGCATGCAGAATCGACTCAGAATAGGAAAAGGAGACGTTTAGGTCAATTTTATGCATTCTGGCGTTCGTAGATACAAGAAAACTGTTAAAATTCTTCAGAAACGTCACTTTTGAAGTGTTTTCTTGTACTTTTAAGCCACTCAGATACCCTACGGGCTCGGAAAGTGCAACGAAACCATCAAATTTTAGCTAGAAACTGTATTTTTGTCGATTTTTATTGAATTTGAACTATATTTCAACGTTTTTTGATGGTTCTGAGCCACCAAACACACTTAAAGCTTGCAGAATCGACTCAGAATAGGAAAAGGAGACGTTTAGGTCAATTTTATGCATTCTGGCGTTCGTAGATACAACAAAACTGTTAAAATTCTTCAGAAACGTCACTTTTGAAGTGTTTTCTTGTACTTTTAAGCCACTCAGATACCCTACGGGCTCGGAAAGTGCAACGAAACCATCAAATTTTAGCTAGAAACTGTATTTTTGTCGATTTTTATTGAATTTGAACTATATTTCAACGTTTTTTGATGGTTCTGAGCCACCAAACACACTTAAAGCATGCAGAACAGACTCAGAATAGGAAAAGGAGACGTTTAGGTCAATTTTATGCATTCTGGCGTTCGTTGATACAAGAAAACTGTTAAAATTCTTCAGAAACGTCACTTTTGAAGTGTTTTCTTGTTCTTTTAAGCCACTCAGACACCCTACGGGCTCGGAAAGTGCAACGAAACCATCAAATTTTGGCTAGAAACTGTATTTTTGTCGATTTTTATTGAATTTGAACTATATTTCAACGTTTTTTGATGGTTCTGAGCCACCAAACACACTTAAAGCATGCAGAATCGACTCAGAATAGGAAAAGGAGACGTTTAGGTCAATTTTATGCATTCTGGCGTTCGTAGATACAAGAAAACTGTTAAAATTCTTCAGAAACGTCACTTTTGAAGTGTTTTCTTGTACTTTTAAGCCACTCAGATACCCTACGGGCTCGGAAAGTGCAACGAAACAATCAAATTTTAGCTAGAAACTGTATTTTTGTCGATTTTTATTGAATTTGAACTATATTTCAACGTTTTTTGATGGTTCTGAGCCACCAAACACACTTAAAGCATGCAGAATCAACTCAGAATAGGAAAAGGAGACGTTTCGGTCAATTTTATGCATTCTGGCGTTCGTAGATACAAGAAAACTGTTAAAATTCTTCAGAAACGTCACTTTTGAAGTGTTTTCTTGTACTTTTAAGCCACTCAGATACCCCACGGGCTCGGAAAGTGCAACGAAACCATCAAATTTTAGCTAGAAACTGTATTTTTGTCGATTTTTATTGAATTTGAACTATATTTCAACGTTTTTTGATGGTTCTGAGCCACCAAACACACTTAAAGCATGCAGAATCGACTCAGGATAGGAAAAGGAGACGTTTAGGTTAATTTTATGCATTCTGGCGTTCGTTGATACAAGAAAACTGTTAAAATTCTTCAGAAACGTCACTTTTGAAGTGTTTTCTTGTACTTTTAAGCCACTCAGATACTCTACGGGCTCGGAAAGTGCAACGAAACCATCAAATTTTAGCTAGAAACTGTATTTTTGTCGATTTTTATTGAATTTGAACTATATTTCAACGTTTTTTGATGGTTCTGAGCCACCAAACACACTTAAAGCATGCAGGATCGACTCAGAATAGGAAAAGGAGACGTTTAGGTCAATTTTATGCATTCTGGCGTTCGTAGATACAAGAAAACTGTTAAAATTCTTCAGAAACGTCACTTTTGAAGTGTTTTCTTGTACTTTTAAGCCACTCAGATACCCTACGGGCTCGGAAAGTGCAACGAAACCATCAAATTTTAGCTAGAAACTGTATTTTTGTCGATTTTTATTGAATTTGAACTATATTTCAACGTTTTTTGATGGTTCTGAGCCACCAAACACACTTAAAGCATGCAGAATCGACTCAGAATAGGAAAAGGAGACGTTTAGGTCAATTTTATGCATTCTGGCGTTCGTAGATACAAGAAAACTGTTAAAATTCTTCAGAAACGTCACTTTTGAAGTGTTTTCTTGTACTTTTAAGCCACTCAGATACCCTACGGGCTCGGAAAGTGCAACGAAACAATCAAATTTTAGCTAGAAACTGTATTTTTGTCGATTTTTATTGAATTTGAACTATATTTCAACGTTTTTTGATGGTTCTGAGCCACCAAACACACTTAAAGCATGCAGAATCGACTCAGAATAGGAAAAGGAGACGTTTAGGTCAATTTTATGCATTCTGGCGTTCGTAGATACAAGAAAACTGTTAAAATTCTTCAGAAACGTCACTTTTGAAGTGTTTTCTTGTACTTTTAAGCCACTCAGATACCCTACGGGCTCGGAAAGTGCAACGAAACCATCAAATTTTAGCTAGAAACTGTATTTTTCTCGATTTTTATTGAATTTGAACTATATTTCAACGTTTTTTGATGGTTCTGAGCCACCAAACACACTTAAAGCTTGCAGAATCGACTCAGAATAGGAAAAGGAGACGTTTAGGTCAATTTTATGCATTCTGGCGTTCGTAGATACAACAAAACTGTTAAAATTCTTCAGAAACGTCACTTTTGAAGTGTTTTCTTGTACTTTTAAGCCACTCAGATACCCTACGGGCTCGGAAAGTGCAACGAAACCATCAAATTTTAGCTAGAAACTGTATTTTTGTCGATTTTTATTGAATTTGAACTATATTTCAACGTTTTTTGATGGTTCTGAGCCACCAAACACACTTAAAGCATGCAGAACAGACTCAGAATAGGAAAAGGAGACGTTTAGGTCAATTTTATGCATTCTGGCGTTCGTTGATACAAGAAAACTGTTAAAATTCTTCAGAAACGTCACTTTTGAAGTGTTTTCTTGTTCTTTTAAGCCACTCAGACACCCTACGGGCTCGGAAAGTGCAACGAAACCATCAAATTTTGGCTAGAAACTGTATTTTTGTCGATTTTTATTGAATTTGAACTATATTTCAACGTTTTTTGATGGTTCTGAGCCACCAAACACACTTAAAGCATGCAGAATCGACTCAGAATAGGAAAAGGAGACGTTTAGGTCAATTTTATGCATTCTGGCGTTCGTAGATACAAGAAAACTGTTAAAATTCTTCAGAAACGTCACTTTTGAAGTGTTTTCTTGTACTTTTAAGCCACTCAGATACCCTACGGGCTCGGAAAGTGCAACGAAACAATCAAATTTTAGCTAGAAACTGTATTTTTGTCGATTTTTATTGAATTTGAACTATATTTCAACGTTTTTTGATGGGTCTGAGCCACCAAACACACTTAAAGCATGCAGAATCGACTCAGAATAGGAAAAGGAGACGTTTAGGTCAATTTTATGCATTCTGGCGTTCGTAGATACAAGAAAACTGTTAAAATTCTTCAGAAACGTCACTTTTGAAGTGTTTTCTTGTACTTTTAAGCCACTCAGATACCCTACGGGCTCGGAAAGTGCAACGAAACCATCAAATTTTAGCTAGAAACTGTATTTTTGTCGATTTTTATTGAATTTGAACTATATTTCAACGTTTTTTGATGGTTCTGAGCCACCAAACACACTTAAAGCATGCAGAATCGACTCAGAATAGGAAAAGGAGACGTTTAGGTCAATTTTATGCATTCTGGCGTTCGTAGATACAACAAAACTGTTAAAATTCTTCAGAAACGTCACTTTTGAAGTGTTTTCTTGTACTTTTAAGCCACTCAGATACCCTACGGGCTCGGACAGTGCAACAAAACCATCAAATTTTAGCTAGAAACTGTATTTTTGTCGATTTTTATTGAATTTGAACTATATTTCAACGTTTTTTGATGGTTCTGAGCCACCAAACACACTTAAAGCATGCAGAATCGACTCAGATTAGGAAAAGGAGACGTTTAGGTCAATTTTATGCATTCTGGCGTTCGTAGATACAAGAAAACTGTTAAAATTCTTCAGAAACGTCACTTTTTGAAGTGTTTTCTTGTACTTTTAAGCCACTCAGATACCCTACGGACTCGGAAAGTGCTACGAAACCATCAAATTTTAGCTAGAAACTGTATTTTTGTCGATTTTTATTGAATTTGAACTATATTTCAACGTTTTTTGATGGTTCTGAGCCACCAAACACACTTAAAGCATGCAGAATCGACTCAGAATAGGAAAAGGAGACGTTTAGGTCAATTTTATGCATTCTGGCGTTCGTAGATACAAGAAAACTGTTAAAATTCTACAGAAACGTCACTTTTGAAGTGTTTTCTTCTACTTTTAAGCCACTCAGATACCCTACGGGCTCGGAAAGTGCAACGAAACCATCAAATTTTAGCTAGAAACTGTATTTTTGTCGATTTTTATTGAATTTGAACTATATTTCAACGTTTTTTGATGGTTCTGAGCCACCAAACACACTTAAAGCATGCAGAATCGACTCAGAATAGGAAAAGGAGACGTTTCGGTCAATTTTATGCATTCTGGCGTTCGTAGATACAAGAAAACTGTTAAAATTCTTCAGAAACGTCACTTTTGAAGTGTTTTCTTGTACTTTTAAGCCACTCAGATACCCCACGGGCTCGGAAAGTGCAACGAAACCATCAAATTTTAGCTAGAAACTGTATTTTTGTCGATTTTTATTGAATTTGAACTATATTTCAACGTTTTTTGATGGTTCTGAGCCACCAAACACACTTAAAGCATGCAGAATCGACTCAGAATAGGAAAAGGAGACGTTTAGGTCAATTTTATGCATTCTGGCGTTCGTAGATACAAGAAAACTGTTAAAATTCTTCAGAAACGTCACTTTTGAAGTGTTTTCTTGTACTTTTAAGCCACTCAGATACCCTACGGGCTCGGAAAGTGCAACGAAACCATCAAATTTTAGCTAGAAACTGTATTTTTGTCGATTTTTATTGAATTTGAACTATATTTCAACGTTTTTTGATGGTTCTGAGCCACCAAACACACTTAAAGCATGCAGAATCGACTCAGAATAGGAAAAGGAGACGTTTAGGTCAATTTTATGCATTCTGGCGTTCGTAGATACAAGAAAACTGTTAAAATTCTTCAGAAACGTCACTTTTGAAGTGTTTTCTTGTACTTTTAAGCCACTCAGATACCCTACGGGCTCGGAAAGTGCAACGAAACCATCAAATTTTAGCTAGAAAATGTATTTTGTCGATTTTTATTGAATTTGAACTATATTTCAACGTTTTTTGATGGTTCTGAGCCCCCAAACACACTTAAAGCATGCAGAATCGACTCAGAATAGGAAAAGGAGACGTTTAGGTCAATTTTATGCATTCTGGCGTTCGTAGATACAAGAAAACTGTTAAAATTCTTCAGAAACGTCACTTTTGAAGTGTTTTCTTGTACTTTTAAGCCACTCAGATACCCTACGGGCTCGGAAAGTGCAACGAAACCATCAAATTTTAGCTAGAAACTGTATTTTTGTCGATTTTTATTGAATTTGAACTATATTTCAACGTTTTTTGATGGTTCTGAGCCACCAAACACACTTAAAGCATGCAGAATCGACTCAGAATAGGAAAAGGAGACGTTTAGGTCATTTTATGCATTCTGGCGTTCGTAGATACAAGAAAACTGTTAAAATTCTTCAGAAACGTCACTTTTGAAGTGTTTTCTTGTAATTTTAAGCCACTCAGATACCCTACGGGCCCGGAAAGTGCAACGAAACCATCAAATTTTAGCTAGAAACTGTATTTTTGTCGATTTTTATTGAATTTGAACTATATTTCAACGTTTTTTGATGGTTCTGAGCCACCAAACACACTTAAAGCATGTAGAATCGACTCAGAATAGGAAAAGGAGACGTTTAGGTCAATTTTATGCATTCTGGCGTTCGTAGATACAAGAAAACTGTTAAAATTCTTCAGAAACGTCACTTTTGAAGTGTTTTCTTGTACTTTTAAGCCACTCAGATACCCTACGGGCTCGGAAAGTGCAACGAAACCATCAAATTTTAGCTAGAAACTGTGTTTTTGTCGATTTTTATTGAATTTGAACTATATTTCAACGTTTTTTGATGGTTCTGAGCCACCAAACACACTTAAAGCATGCAGAATCGACTCAGCATAGGAAAAGGAGACGTTTAGGTCAATTTTATGCATTCTGGCGTTCGTAGATACAAGAAAACTGTTAAAATTCTTCAGAAACGTCACTTTTGAAGTGTTTTCTTGTAGTTTTAAGCCACTCAGATACCCTACGGGCTCGGAAAGTGCAACGAAACCATCAAATTTTAGCTAGAAACTGTATTTTTGTCGATTTTTATTGAATTTGAACTATATTTCAACGTTTTTTGATGGTTCTGAGCCACCAAACACACTTAAAGCATGCAGAATCGACTCAGAATAGGAAAAGGAGACGTTTAGGTCAATTTTATGCATTCTGGCGTTCGTAGATACAAGAAAACTGTTAAAATTCTTCAGAAACGTCACTTTTGAAGTGTTTTCTTGTACTTTTAAGCCACTCAGATACCCTACGGGCTCGGAAAGTGCAACGAAACCATCAAATTTTAGCTAGAAACTGTATTTTTGTCGATTTTTATTGAATTTGAACTATATTTCAACGTTTCTTGATGGTTCTGAGCCACCAAACACACTTAAAGCATGCAGAATCGACTCAGAATAGGAAAAGGAGACGTTTAGGTCAATTTTATGCATTCTGGCGTTCGTAGATACAAGAAAACTGTTAAAATTCTTCAGAAACGTCACTTTTGAAGTGTTTTCTTGTACTTTTAAGCCACTCAGATACCCAACGGGCTCGGAAAGTGCAACGAAACCATCAAATTTTAGCTAGAAACTGTATTTTTGTCGATTTTTATTGAATTTGAACTATATTTCAACGTTTTTTGATGGTTCTGAGCCACCAAACACACTTAAAGCATGCAGAATCGACTCAGAATAGGAAAAGGAGACGTTTAGGTCAAATTTATGCATTCTGGCGTTCGTAGATACAAGAAAACTGTTAAAATTCTTCAGAAACGTCACTTTTGAAGTGTTTTCTTGTACTTTTAAGCCACTCAGATACCCTACGGGCTCGGAAAGTGCAACGAAACCATCAAATTTTAGCTAGAAACTATATTTTTGTCGATTTTCATTGAATTTGATCTATATTTCAAGGTTTTTTGATGGTTCTGAGCCACCAAATACACTTAAAGCATGCAGAATCGACTCAGAATAGGAAAAGGAGACGTTTAGGTCAATTTTATGCATTCTGGCGTTCGTACATACAAGAAAACTGTTAAAACTCCTCAGAAACGTCACTTTTGAAGTGTTTTCTTGTACTTTTAAGCCACTCAGATACCCTACGGGCTCGGAAAGTGCAACGAAACCATCAAATTTTAGCTAGAAACTGTATTTTTGTCGATTTTTATAGAATTTGAACTATATTTCAAGGTTTTTTGATGGTTCTGAGCCACCAAACACACTTAAAGCATGCAGAATCGACTCAGAATAGGAAAAGGAGACGTTTAGGTCAATTTTATGCATTCTGGCGTTCGTAGATACAAGAAAACTGTTAAGATTCTTCAGAAACGTTACTTTTGAAGTGTATTCTTGTACTTTTAAGCCACTCAGATATCCTACGGGCTCGGAAAGTGCAACGAAACCATCAAATTTTAGCTAGAAACTGTATTTTTGTCGATTTTTATTGAATTTGAACTATATTTCAATGTTTTTTGATGGTTCTGAGCCACCAAACACACTTAAAGCATGCAGAATCGACTCAGAATAGGAAAAGGAGACGTTTAGGTCAATTTTATGCATTCTGGCGTTCGTAGATACAAGAAAACTGTTAAAATTCTTCAGAAACGTCACTTTTGAAGTGTTTTCTTGTAATTTTAAGCCACTCAGATACCCTACGGGCCCGGAAAGTGCAACGAAACCATCAAATTTTAGCTAGAAACTGTATTTTTGTCGATTTTTATTGAATTTGAACTATATTTCAACGTTTTTTGATGGTTCTGAGCCACCAAACACACTTAAAGCATGTAGAATCGACTCAGAATAGGAAAAGGAGACGTTTAGGTCAATTTTATGCATTCTGGCGTTCGTAGATACAAGAAAACTGTTAAAATTCTTCAGAAACGTCACTTTTGAAGTGTTTTCTTGTACTTTTAAGCCACTCAGATACCCTACGGGCTCGGAAAGTGCAACGAAACCATCAAATTTTAGCTAGAAACTGTGTTTTTGTCGATTTTTATTGAATTTGAACTATATTTCAACGTTTTTTGATGGTTCTGAGCCACCAAACACACTTAAAGCATGCAGAATCGACTCAGAATAGGAAAAGGAGACGTTTAGGTCAATTTTATGCATTCTGGCGTTCGTAGATACAAGAAAACTGTTAAAATTCTTCAGAAACGTCACTTTTGAAGTGTTTTCTTGTAGTTTTAAGCCACTCAGATACCCTACGGGCTCGGAAAGTGCAACGAAACCATCAAATTTTAGCTAGAAACTGTATTTTTGTCGATTTTTATTGAATTTGAACTATATTTCAACGTTTTTTGATGGTTCTGAGCCACCAAACACACTTAAAGCATGCAGAATCGACTCAGAATAGGAAAAGGAGACGTTTAGGTCAATTTTATGCATTCTGGCGTTCGTAGATACAAGAAAACTGTTAAAATTCTTCAGAAACGTCACTTTTGAAGTGTTTTCTTGTACTTTTAAGCCACTCAGATACCCTACGGGCTCGGAAAGTGCAACGAAACCATCAAATTTTAGCTAGAAACTGTATTTTTGTCGATTTTTATTGAATTTGAACTATATTTCAACGTTTCTTGATGGTTCTGAGCCACCAAACACACTTAAAGCATGCAGAATCGACTCAGAATAGGAAAAGGAGACGTTTAGGTCAATTTTATGCATTCTGGCGTTCGTAGATACAAGAAAACTGTTAAAATTCTTCAGAAACGTCACTTTTGAAGTGTTTTCTTGTACTTTTAAGCCACTCAGATACCCAACGGGCTCGGAAAGTGCAACGAAACCATCAAATTTTAGCTAGAAACTGTATTTTTGTCGATTTTTATTGAATTTGAACTATATTTCAACGTTTTTTGATGGTTCTGAGCCACCAAACACACTTAAAGCATGCAGAATCGACTCAGAATAGGAAAAGGAGACGTTTAGGTCAATTTTATGCATTCTGGCGTTCGTAGATACAAGAAAACTGTTAAAATTCTTCAGAAACGTCACTTTTGAAGTGTTTTCTTGTACTTTTAAGCCACTCAGATACCCTACGGGCTCGGAAAGTGCAACGAAACCATCAAATTTTAGCTAGAAACTGTATTTTTGTCGATTTTTATTGAATTTGAACTATATTTCAACGTTTTTTGATGGTTCTGAGCCACCAAACACACTTAAAGCATGCAGAATCGACTCAGAATAGGAAAAGGAGACGTTTAGGTCAAATTTATGCATTCTGGCGTTCGTAGATACAAGAAAACTGTTAAAATTCTTCAGAAACGTCACTTTTGAAGTGTTTTCTTGTACTTTTAAGCCACTCAGATACCCTACGGGCTCGGAAAGTGCAACGAAACCATCAAATTTTAGCTAGAAACTATATTTTTGTCGATTTTCATTGAATTTGATCTATATTTCAAGGTTTTTTGATGGTTCTGAGCCACCAAATACACTTAAAGCATGCAGAATCGACTCAGAATAGGAAAAGGAGACGTTTAGGTCAATTTTATGCATTCTGGCGTTCGTAGATACAAGAAAACTGTTAAAACTCCTCAGAAACGTCACTTTTGAAGTGTTTTCTTGTACTTTTAAGCCACTCAGATACCCTACGGGCTCGGAAAGTGCAACGAAACCATCAAATTTTAGCTAGAAACTGTATTTTTGTCGATTTTTATAGAATTTGAACTATATTTCAAGGTTTTTTGATGGTTCTGAGCCACCAAACACACTTAAAGCATGCAGAATCGACTCAGAATAGGAAAAGGAGACGTTTAGGTCAATTTTATGCATTCTGGCGTTCGTAGATACAAGAAAACTGTTAAGATTCTTCAGAAACGTTACTTTTGAAGTGTTTTCTTGTACTTTTAAGCCACTCAGATATCCTACGGGCTCGGAAAGTGCAACGAAACCATCAAATTTTAGCTAGAAACTGTATTTTTGTCGATTTTTATTGAATTTGAACTATATTTCAATGTTTTTTGATGGTTCTGAGCCACCAAACACACTTAAAGCATGCAGAATCGACTCAGAATAGGAAAAGGAGACGTTTAGGTCAATTTTATGCATTCTGGCGTTCGTTGATACAAGAAAACTGTTAAAATTCTTCAGAAACGTCACTTTTGAAGTGTTTTCTTGTACCTTTAAGCCACTCAGATACCCGACGAGCTCGGAAAGTGCAACGAAACCATCAAATTTTAGCTAGAAACTGTATTTTTGTCGATTTTTATTGAATTTGAACTATATTTCAACGTTTTTTGATGGTTCTGAGCCACCAAACACAATTAAAGCATGCAGAATCTACTCAGAATAGGAAAAGGAGACGTTTAGGTCAATTTTATGCATTCTGGCGTTCGTAGATACAAGAAAACTGTTAAAATTCTTCAGAAACGTCACTTTTGAAGTGTTTTCTTGTACTTCTAAGCCACTCAGATACCCTACGGGCCCGGAAAGTGCAACGAAACCATCAAATTTTAGCTAGAAACTGTATTTTTGTCGATTTTTATTGAATTTGAACTATATTTCAACGTTTTTTGATGGTTCTGAGCCACCAAACACACTTAAAGCATGTAGAATCGACTCAGAATAGGAAAAGGAGACGTTTAGGTCAATTTTATGCATTCTGGCGTTCGTAGATACAAGAAAACTGTTAAAATTCTTCAGAAACGTCACTTTTGAAGTGTTTTCTTGTACTTTTAAGCCACTCAGATACCCTACGGGCTCGGAAAGTGCAACGAAACCATCAAATTTTAGCTAGAAACTGTGTTTTTGTCGATTTTTATTGAATTTGAACTATATTTCAACGTTTTTTGATGGTTCTGAGCCACCAAACACACTTAAAGCATGCAGAATCGACTCAGAATAGGAAAAGGAGACGTTTAGGTCAATTTTATGCATTCTGGCGTTCGTAGATACAAGAAAACTGTTAAAATTCTTCAGAAACGTCACTTTTGAAGTGTTTTCTTGTAGTTTTAAGCCACTCAGATACCCTACGGGCTCGGAAAGTGCAACGAAACCATCAAATTTTAGCTAGAAACTGTATTTTTGTCGATTTTTATTGAATTTGAACTATATTTCAACGTTTTTTGATGGTTCTGAGCCACCAAACACACTTAAAGCATGCAGAATCGACTCAGAATAGGAAAAGGAGACGTTTAGGTCAATTTTATGCATTCTGGCGTTCGTAGATACAAGAAAACTGTTAAAATTCTTCAGAAACGTCACTTTTGAAGTGTTTTCTTGTACTTTTAAGCCACTCAGATACCCTACGGGCTCGGAAAGTGCAACGAAACCATCAAATTTTAGCTAGAAACTGTATTTTTGTCGATTTTTATTGAATTTGAACTATATTTCAACGTTTCTTGATGGTTCTGAGCCACCAAACACACTTAAAGCATGCAGAATCGACTCAGAATAGGAAAAGGAGACGTTTAGGTCAATTTTATGCATTCTGGCGTTCGTAGATACAAGAAAACTGTTAAAATTCTTCAGAAACGTCACTTTTGAAGTGTTTTCTTGTACTTTTAAGCCACTCAGATACCCAACGGGCTCGGAAAGTGCAACGAAACCATCAAATTTTAGCTAGAAACTGTATTTTTGTCGATTTTTATTGAATTTGAACTATATTTCAACGTTTTTTGATGGTTCTGAGCCACCAAACACACTTAAAGCATGCAGAATCGACTCAGAATAGGAAAAGGAGACGTTTAGGTCAATTTTATGCATTCTGGCGTTCGTAGATACAAGAAAACTGTTAAAATTCTTCAGAAACGTCACTTTTGAAGTGTTTTCTTGTACTTTTAAGCCACTCAGATACCCTACGGGCTCGGAAAGTGCAACGAAACCATCAAATTTTAGCTAGAAACTATATTTTTGTCGATTTTCATTGAATTTGATCTATATTTCAAGGTTTTTTGATGGTTCTGAGCCACCAAATACACTTAAAGCATGCAGAATCGACTCAGAATAGGAAAAGGAGACGTTTAGGTCAATTTTATGCATTCTGGCGTTCGTAGATACAAGAAAACTGTTAAAACTCCTCAGAAACGTCACTTTTGAAGTGTTTTCTTGTACTTTTAAGCCACTCAGATACCCTACGGGCTCGGAAAGTGCAACGAAACCATCAAATTTTAGCTAGAAACTGTATTTTTGTCGATTTTTATAGAATTTGAACTATATTTCAAGGTTTTTTGATGGTTCTGAGCCACCAAACACACTTAAAGCATGCAGAATCGACTCAGAATAGGAAAAGGAGACGTTTAGGTCAATTTTATGCATTCTGGCGTTCGTAGATACAAGAAAACTGTTAAGATTCTTCAGAAACGTTACTTTTGAAGTGTTTTCTTGTACTTTTAAGCCACTCAGATATCCTACGGGCTCGGAAAGTGCAACGAAACCATCAAATTTTAGCTAGAAACTGTATTTTTGTCGATTTTTATTGAATTTGAACTATATTTCAATGTTTTTTGATGGTTCTGAGCCACCAAACACACTTAAAGCATGCAGAATCGACTCAGAATAGGAAAAGGAGACGTTTAGGTCAATTTTATGCATTCTGGCGTTCGTTGATACAAGAAAACTGTTAAAATTCTTCAGAAACGTCACTTTTGAAGTGTTTTCTTGTACCTTTAAGCCACTCAGATACCCGACGAGCTCGGAAAGTGCAACGAAACCATCAAATTTTAGCTAGAAACTGTATTTTTGTCGATTTTTATTGAATTTGAACTATATTTCAACGTTTTTTGATGGTTCTGAGCCACCAAACACAATTAAAGCATGCAGAATCTACTCAGAATAGGAAAAGGAGACGTTTAGGTCAATTTTATGCATTCTGGCGTTCGTAGATACAAGAAAACTGTTAAAATTCTTCAGAAACGTCACTTTTGAAGTGTTTTCTTGTACTTCTAAGCCACTCAGATACCCTACGGGCTCGGAAAGTGCAACGAAACCATCAAATTTTAGCTAGAAACTGTATTTTTGTGGATTTTTATTGAATTTGAACTATATTTCAACGTTTTTTGATGGTTCTGAGCCACCAAACACACTTAAAGCATGCAGAATCGACTCAGAATAGGAAAAGGAGACGTTTAGGTCAATTTTATGCATTCTGGCGTTCGTAGATACAAGAAAACTGTTAAAATTCTTCAGAAACGTCACTTTTGATGTGTTTTCTTGTACTTTTAAGCCACTCAGATACCCAACGGGCTCGGAAAGTGCAACGAAACCATCAAATTTTAGCTAGAAACTGTATTTTTGTCGATTTTTATTGAATTTGAACTATATTTCAACGTTTTTTGATGGTTCTGAGCCACCAAACACACTTAAAGCATACAGAATCGACTCAGAATAGGAAAAGGAGACGTTTAGGTCAATTTTATGCATTCTGGCGTTCGTAGATACAAGAAAATTGTTAAAATTCTTCAGAAAAGTCACTTTTGAAGTGTTGTCTTGTAGTTTTAAGCCAATCCGAAACCCAACGGGCTCGGAAAGAGCAACGAAACCATCAAATTTTAGCTAGAAACAGTATTTTTGTCGATTTTTATTAAATATGAACTATATTTCAACATTTTTTGATGATTCTGAGCGACGAAACACACTTAAAGCATGCAGAATCGTCTCAGATTAAGAAAAGGAAACGTTTGGGTCAATTTTATGCATTCTGGCGTTCGCAGATACAAGAAAATTGTTAAAATTCTTCAGATACTTCATTTTTGAAGTGTTTTCTTGTAGTTTTAAGCCAATCAGAAACCCTACGAACTCGGAAAGAGCAACGAAACCATCAAATTTTAGCTAGAAACTGTATTTTTGTCGATTTTTATTAAATATGAACTATATTTCAACATTTTTTGATGATTGTGAGCGACGAAACACACTTAAGCATGCAGAATCGTGTCAGATTAGGAAAAGGAGATGTTTGGGTCAATTTTATGTATTCTGGCGTTCGTAGATACAAGAAAATCGTTAAAATTCTTCACAAAAGTCACTTTTGAAGTGTTTTCTTGTAGTTTTAAGCCAATCAGAGACCCCACGGGCTCGGAAAGAGCAACGAAACCATCAAATTTTAGCTAGAAACAGTATTTTTGTCGATTTTTATTAAATATGAACTATATTTCAACATTTTTTGATGATTCTGAGCGACGAAACACACTTAAAGCATGCAGAATCGTCTCAGATTAGGAAAAGGAAACGTTTAGGTCAATTTTATGCGTTCTGGCATTCGTAGATGCAAGAAAATTGTTAAAATTCTTCAGAAACGTCACTTTTGAAGTATTTTCTTCTAGTTTTAAGCCAATCAGAAACCCAACGGGCTCGGAAAGAGCAACGAAACCATCAAATTTTAGCTAGAAACAGTATTTTTGTCGATTTTTATTAAATATGAACTATATGTCAACATTTTTTGATGATTCTGAGCGACGAAACACACTTAAAGCATGCAGAATCGTCTCAGATTAGGGAAAGGAGACGTTTGGGTCAATTTTATGCATTCTGGCGTTCGTAGATACAAGAAAATTGTTAAAATTCTTCAGAAAAGTCACTTTTGAAGTGTTTTCTTGTAGTTTTAAGTCAATCCGAAACCCAACGGGCTCGAAAAGAGCAATAAAACCATCAAATTTTAGCTAGAAACAGTACTTTTGTCGATTTTTATTAAATATGAACTATATTTCAACATGTTTTGATGATTCTGAGCGACGAAACACACTTAAAGCATACAGAATCGTCTCAGATTAGGAAAAGGAGACGTTTGGGTCAATTTTATGCATTCTGGCGTTCGTAGGTAGTAGTTATATAGTGGGGGTTCTAGACCAGGTCAAATGAGGTCAAACTGGTCCAGCTCCCCGATTACTTTTCATCGAGCAGTCATTGACCTTTCGTTTGTTGTCGACCTTGTCGGTGCACGTGGCTGTCCTTGCCATCTGGTCCAGCTCCCCCATTACTTTTCATCGGGCGATCATTGACCTAGTCGTTGCACGACCTTGGTCGTTTATTGCCCGCGTTCATCTCGAGATCTATCCCCTCTTTTCTTTTAGGTCGGGTCGCTACACGGGGCTGGCCTTGGCTGACTTGCCTTAGGAGTGCACTTGACTGACCTGTACGTTTTGGCACCGCCTTTTACTCAATCGACCTGACCCGTTTTTCCATAGTCAGGTTGGCCGAGCGGTCTAAGGCGTCAGATTTAAACTCTGATTCTCGAAAGGGAGCGTGGGTTCGAATCCCACACCTGACAGTTTTTTTTCGTTCTTAATTTTGGCGTTTTGACTTGCGATTAAATAAAACACATTTTAATATTATATTCTTTATTGAGGAAACCTTGAATACAACCAATTGTAAATACATTTAGCATTATTTAAAGAACAGTAACATTTTTTATGATTAGCAATATGTTTATCACATGCCGGGATTTCTTTAGATAATTTCACAGAGTCTTCAATTGTTTCGAGGTTCACAATTTTGGGGCAGTCTTTTTCTAGCGTTTCCTTAAGGTAATGTTCTTTAAATTTTCCTTTTACATATAAGATCTCCACTGCATATTCCTTGATGAATTTGAACAAAATTTCTTTTACAGATGTCTGCTCCTTGAAGCCGTCATTAAATCTCAACATGTGATGATAACGTTCTAGATATCTAGCTTCAATTATGTCAACTGACTGAGAGGAAAGCGACTATGTAATTTTTTCTGTATCAATCCAACTGTTGTGGGTGTTATTAAATCCTAACCATTTTACATAAAATACCTTTCTTACCTTAACTTTTTCGACGAGATATACACCTGGATGCTTAACTTTCAGTACTTCCATTTCATAGAAACTCCCTAAAATGTTTTCACCCTTTTCATCTTTCAAAAAATATGTGGTGGGATTAGTGAGATTAATTTTTCTTATTATGAAAATCTCATTTGACCAATTGGGAGTGTATCCCTTATCAAAGATTCCGCGATACTTACTTATTCTTACGTTATCACTAGAGAGCGGATTTTATGAAATTTGCATATCCGTTATTTTTTGCATATAAGTCTTGATATTTAATATGTGAACGAATCATGCTAATTAAAAATGAATACAGCTATAAAAAAATTGCATATTTGCATATATTTGCCTTCTGCTGCATATTTCACGTAACGGGTGCATATTTTGCATTTTTATCAATTTTTGTGCTACTTTGAAAAAAAAAAATTGCCATTCGATCGGCATTTTTCTAGAAAGACGAAATTTCATGAATCATATTGCAAATATTGTCCTGAGCTTCAAATAACTGGGAAAGGTTTGGGTTTTATGGTAGTTTGGACGAACCACTGGGTGTTAAGCCATCCTTCCAGGTAAATTCGGGTCCTAATTACTTTTGGAAATACCGTTCATTTCAATATTTTTGTTCGTTACTTAAGGGTATTAATGGTATGTTTTATGGTGGTCGAAGGGACGTTATCCTATTATTTTTCATCATGAGTTTGCATTTAAGTATTTAAAGCGATAGAGATGTGTGTAAATATGTAGATAACTCAAATTAATTTATTAATTAAACCTTTTCCTGAACTTATTCTTCAAGAAGGAACTGTGTTTTGTTGTGCCTGCTCTAATCAGATAAGTATTTTTACATCTGTGGACGCAGTACGCAGTTTTTCTATTTACAAATACATACTTTAGAATCACCGGAAAAAATTTTGTTAGAATATTTCGAAAAATATTTAAAAATAAATTGTTACCAAAATAGTAATTAAATAGTCGATTACTACTATTTTTTAATTCGTTCTGTTTACCTATATTTATTTTTTAGTATAAGAATATTATCTTAAAAAATGTCATTTATTTGTCAGTGAGATCTAATTAAACACTTTGCAATGTGATTTATGTATTTTTTGTAATAAAGGGTAAGGTGTTTTTGCAATTTGTAAATAAATTTAGTTCGGTTATTACGCTTTCTTTTATTATTGGAGCATATGCAACTGCATATCTCTGCATATATTAAGAAAGTTATTGCATATTTGCATAAATTTGATGCATATCATATGATCATATTTCCCAAAATTTTGCTGCATATATTCCGCTCTCTAGTTATCACCAACTTTAAATTTTGATTTATTGCTAACTATTTTAATGTGAGTATAAGCAGCTTTTAGAATAGTGTTTTCATTACTTTTGTTAACTTGTGACGGTTTCATTTTTATAGTACGATGAAAAGAATTATTATATCGATGTACCACATTTGCCAATAAATCTAACCATTTATAATAATAATAGTTTATTTCCCTTCAGGTTACACCCAATTACAGGAAAATATACAATACTTAAGATTAAGGCAAACGGCCTGAAATTAAACACAATAGGGTAAATGTGTACAAGAGTACGCACTTAGTGTAAAACTGTCAACAACTTTTTAATTTTTTTGGATAGACAAATTTTATGATATGTGTTCGTCATATACATGTTTAGAGATCAGATATATTTAATTGTAGGTCCCAAGACCACTATATTTTACGAGTAATTTCAATTTTTGTCAAGATGTGTAAATGCGCACTCTTAGACAGTTCATTGCACAAGAGTGCGCATTTGAACGCTTATGAGTGCGCATTACATTTTATGAAAAAATCTTTGTTTCTAAGGTGAAAATAAATGGGAATAAGTAACTACAGACGGCACATAAAACGGGAGACCTATTTCTTCGTACTCTAGGGGTCTTGAAAAGTCGAGAAAACGTAAAACTAGAGAGTCGGTCGACGGACTCGATTACAACACGCTCAGAAAGTAAGAATTAAAAAAAAATTCACCATAACCACCACCACACAACTTGAGAAGCAGTACAAAGTAGTAGAGTTAAATAATTCATTATCGTATGATATGTATGTACAAGACTATTAGACTACGTATCGCAAGCAATGCACACTCTTATACAATACCTCGCTGCGCACTCTTGTACATTTGTACATAACCTAATGTTTTCAAAGTTAAAAGTTTTTGATGGATAGAAAGTATAAAACTGTTAGTGTATAACGAGACCTTAAAAGTTACAGCTAATGAAAATTATTACTGTAAAATAAAAGAACTGGTACGTACCTTACAAAAAACTAAAACTATGAGCGGTAAAAATTACATCCACGCAACATGTGAACATAAAATCGTCAGTACGACCAAACTATAAACTATATACAGGTCACTTTTTCACCTTTATCTCAGGTTTAGCATTAAACTCTGAATGGTATCACTTCATATTACCCAGATGGCACTAATAAACAGAAATCATCAGTGCGCACTCTTATACATATTCGCACTCTTGTACACATTTACCCTAATAATACTAAAAATTAGGCTTATTCTAAATACTTAATAACATAATCAGAAATCTCTTTAAATGGTGTAAAATAAAGATCACATTCATTAGCTATTTGATTAAAATGCTCACACATAACACTTACCGGTGAATTGTTTGATACATTTGTTCGGCCTATTTTGGGGTAAAATGTAATATGTTGGCGGGAATTATGTCTAGGTACCGCAAAGTTTAATTTTGATAAAAGCAGAGAGCTATCAATGATGTTATTAACTAGTTTGTATAAAAAGTGAAGGCTTAAAATAATTCTTCTAGTTGATAATAAATTCACATTAAATCTTCTTAGTAACATATGATGGTCACAGCCTCTTTCAGGATATCTACCGTCAAGGAGAAAACTTACGAATTTTAAAAATTTTCTTTGAACAGACTCGATATGCCAACTATGAGTCTCATAAATAGGGAACCAAATAAGACTACCGTACTCTAATTTTGACCTTAGCAGACTACAATACAAAGTAATAAGGGATTTCACGTTCGTAAAATCTCTACAATTTCTGTATATAAAGCCATAGTTTACAAATGCTTTTCTGACAATGTCATTTACGTGATTGACAAAAGTGAGTTTTTCATCAAACAAAATACCTAAGTCTTTAAACTCAGTAGTTCGTGTCAAGTTAGTGCCATTTATATTGTATGAAAATTCAATAAATTTTTTCTTATTTGAAAATGACATAACCTTGCATTTATCTAAGTTTCAAGCTAGACAATTTAGGGTGCACCATTTATATAAATTATGTAAATTGTTTTGTAGTAGTAGACAATCATTTAGACTGTCTATCCTGTGGAATATTTTAAAGTCATCTGCGAATAATAACTTTTCACTGAAGATGGTATTTGGTAAGTCATTTATAAACAACAGAAAAAGAAGCGGACCTAAGTTGGAGCCTTGTGGTACGCCTGAATTAGGGGTAAAAGCTTGAGAGGTATAATTTCTATATCTGACACAATTTATTCTGCCGCGAAGATAAGATTTTAACAAAAGTATTAGTGATTCAGAAAAGCCAATTAATTTTAGTTTATGTAATAACATGAAATGGTCTATTGTATCAAATGCTTGAAATCCGTAAATATCACATCAACTTGACTTTTGCCATCTATAGCTTCAGAGACATATTGCGTAAAGTAGGCTAAGTTGGTAATGGTGGATCGTTTTTCTACAAAACCGTGTTGATATGGTGATATTGAATGTTTCAGTGTAGAATATATTTGTTTATAAATGGTTGATTCAAAAACTTTTGAGAAATTGCATAGTAATGCTATTGGACGATAGTTTTCAATCTTGGCTGGATTATCCTTCTTAAATACAGGTGTAATACAAGCTTTTTTCCAAACAGAGGGAAAATGAGATGTTTTTATAATTAGATTAAATATGGAATGCAATGGTTTTGCAAATATTGCAGCACAATCTTTTAAAAGAAAATTTGGAATTTCATCTGGACCTGCTGTTAAGTTATTTTTAGTCCTTTTTAAAGTATTTAGTATTTCCTCCTCACTTATATACTTTACATTAACAGAATCGTTTGACACATTTTGTATCATCTGTGTATGTTTACAACTAAGGTTTGAATTAATAAATGTACTACAGAAGTAATCACAAAAAGCATCAACTATTGTGGTAGGAGTTGATACTTTAACATTCTTGTAGCTTAGTTCACTTGGTATTCTAGTCTTGTTTTTTTTGTTCTGCAGAAAACACCAAAATTTTTTAGGATTAGTACTGACAGAATTTTCTACCTCTAATACATAATTTTTGTAAGATTGCTCAATAAGATTCTTGCACACTGTACGGTATTGTTTAAATATTTCGTAATGATGCTCGGAAGGACAGTCCTTGTAATTTTTATGAGCAATAAACTTTAATTTCAGGCAATGTCTAACTTCACTACTGTACCAAACGGGATAAGCGGCTTTTTGGGACGAATATCTGCGAAACTTTGGAGTTGCTGTTGCAATAATTTCATCAAGAATACTGTAGAAAGCATTGCAGGCGTTTTCGACATCTGTTGCTAAATATACAGAGGTCCAATCAGCATTAGATAACATATGATACATAAGTGGAAAGTTGGATTTCTTAAAATTATATTGATCTGTTGAATTGTCAATAGAAAAGTTTTTAATGCGGCGAATAATTTCTGTACATTTGATATTTAATGTGGAATGATGTAAATCTTCATTGACTAACGACCAGTCAGATGTATTAACATGACACTGTATATTAGAGAAAACTAAATCTAAAATATGCCCATACGAATTGACTATTTTATTGTGTTGTTTGATATCATTTAGATAACGGAAGTTGATTAAAGCTTGAACATTACTGTTCATTAAGTTCAGACAATAATTGGGGGTATTAAAATCGCCGAGTAATAAGACTTTATCTGCGTTATTATTACAATAAAGCTGAAGTAAATCAAGAGATGTTTCAAAATTGGAAGATGTCGATTGTGGAATGTAAACAACGAATATGTATAATTTCTTGTTGTTAAAGCAAGTAACTTTAATTCCTACGATATCTATAGTTGGCACTTCATTAGTAATAAATGAAAGATCTAGTTGTGCTGTTGTATAACGAATGTCAATAGCTAAAAGATCTCCACCTCCCTTACTTACTCCACCATCTTCAACATTTCTATCTTTGCGATAAACAGCATAATTATTGGGAAAAATTTCGGCATCAAAAATATCCTTACTTAGGGGCCAATTTCAAGTTGTGTCGCAACTAATCGCAAACTCCGTTGCCATGGAAATTACAATAACATCACTTGCAACTCCTTGCGACGAATTTCAAGTTCGTTTTTGACCGGCTATTTGCAAAGACGTTTAGGTTTCCGATTAGATATTTTGCGAGCGCTTGGGTTGCGGTTGCAAGTCGTTAATGACAAGTCGGAGCGGTTTCCGCGGGCTTTGTTGAAGTTTTTTTTTAACTTCAGTGGATTTGATAAGAGTGATTAGGAAGATTCCAAGAGAAAATAAGCGAAATAATACGTTTATTATATACTAAATATTCGGACGGCCGCATTTTTTGTGAAATTGAGTTAAAACGTTTGGAGGTTATGTGGTTAATTTTGACAAAAACACGAGAAATAAACTACCAGTGGTTGAAGTTCCCAATTGGGGCATTATTTAAGTTATTATTGTTCCTTATTGCTTGCAGCCCCGCAGCTCTCGTCTTGTTTTAATACTTACTTTGAAATAGTTGGAATGGCATTGGCGGGAGCGGCTGCGCAACAAGTTTTAGCGGGAATTATTGTCGGAAATTTTTCGGAAAGTAGTGATAGTGATGACGAAGACCAAAGGCTAATAAGGCAGCCGTTTACCATCCGTCAGATTTCTGAGAAAATCTTGTACCAACAGACCCGGTTAAATAGGGAGGTATTTAATTTTGTTTTAGACCTTCTAACTCCGTATCTAACACCCAACACAAGAAAAGGACGTTACCAACATCTAACGCCAATGCAGAAGTTGTATGTCGCTTTGCAATTTTATGCCACAGGAAGTTACCAATGGTTAGTTGGTAGTAGTGGTAGAATGAAAAAAAAAAAAAAAAACTGAGTGGGAGTGAGTGACGCGTGAGGTGGTGTGTTCTCGCTGCGGATTTTTACCCACTATTTGCCTAAACAAGGTAACTATTTATTGTTTTGCTTACACAGATTGTTAAGTTTTTTGTCGACTTACTTTCCGCCAACCCCCCTAAATTACGGGGAGGCAGTAATTTGAGTAGCTGCCTTTATAGGTTACAGGCTATAAAACAACCTTCTGTACAATCGGAACTTATCGGAGGTACAAAAAGTGCGGCGATAAAGTCGGTATATTGTTGTTTTTTTGTTTTATCTGCACTCACTTATCTCTGCAACTTTCACTTATTTGTCTAAATACAATGGCTCCTGGTGATCCTGACGGGGCTTCGAATACTTTGACCCTTACAAGTACTTCGACTAATTATTTACCCTGCAAAAAATGTAAAGCTCTTCCTGCTGGTGGTATGGTCTGCATTAAATGCAATTCTCTTAATCATCCCAGCTGCGTAAAACTTTTAAAAAATATTCAAATTCTGGACAAGTCTTCTGTGATTTGTTGTAATGATAAAAGTAATTTCCACACTGATCTGAAAGAGCCTTTTGTCAAGGACTCAGATCATGCGGATTTACATGTCCCTACCTTGGATAAGGACCTAAAAAGCTTATTACTGTCAGCTATTAATCCCTTAATTGATGAAATTAGGATCCTCAGAAATGAAGTAAACATATTGAAAGAAAGTAATATATAGCTTGTCCATCTTTTACTTTCATCCGGTACTAGTAACAATCAGTGTCTAAATACACATAACGCAACTTTCTCACCTGCTAAAGTATATGCAGAAAATACTTCTACTACCCTTCCTACCTATGATATCGATAGCGAAGTTAATCACAACCTATTTTACCAATCTAAACCTAATCTTGTAGACAACATTCCGGGAAATAATGATCTCGAGTGGACTCAAGTTGAATCGCGTCGCAATAAGAAGAAAAAATTAAGTACAAATACAGATATAGTTTCACCCAATATTCTGTTGAAGAACCCAGGAAGGCAAAATTTGAGTTCAGTTGATTCTGTTTTTCCTCATACTAAAAATGATCCTCATACTAAAAATGATGCTTAAAACGATAAAAATGATAACACTTCCAGCTCACAACCCACCGGAGCTAATAAAAATCCAAATTTTTATAATAAGAAAGGAAAAAATCGTGAACGCTGCTTCTCAAAAAATCATTCCGTTTTAACTGGTGCTAGATCTAAGTTAAATCCTCTTATAAAATACTGTCGGATTTATGTGTCTAATCTTAGTCCACTTCAAACTAAAGAGGACATTTTGGAGGTATTAAAAGAAGTGGATAATACGGCGGATTTTGACGTAGATAAACCACCGGAACTTAATAAAAAAAATACTAGCAGCGCCTTTACCATTAAAGCTCCTAGTACTTTCCAATCTACTTTGCTGAATCCAGATTTCTGGCCAGCAAATACATATGTCAACAGGTACTTCTCTTCAAGAAGAAAAGATACAATTTTTTCCGATCAGCCTCAAGCACGGAAACCAGTGTAATTCATTTTGATCCAAACATAAAAACTTGTCTTTTTCCACATCAAATTCTTGACTTGCCTGTGTCATCTAATGCTTCTCACACATCAGAAACAAATGGTTCATCTAATCGGCATACTTCTACTTCTAGTCCACCTTGTGGATATATAACAATTGTGCACGCCAACATCCGATCGGCTGTAAATAAAGTTCCTGATATTCGTGATTTTGTTTCTTCAAATGCTTTTGAGATAGTGGCCTTGACGGAAACTTGGCTAAATCCTCTCATTGACGATAAATTACTACACATCAATAACTTCACCTTGGTACGAGAAGATAGGGAAACCAGAGGTGGTGGAGTTGCTATTTATATCCCATCGCACTTGAAATATCGTAAAGTTGACGTTCCTGTAGATGATTCATTACGCTTAGAATACCTAATAGTCAAGCTATCAATGAAAAGTACTACCATAACTCTTGGTGTATTTTATAAACCGCCTGATATTGCGTATAGTTCCATTTCTATTCTTGAGGATATTTTTAGTTTCCTTGTGTTAGAAAATTGTTCAAATTTTGTATTTGTTGGAGATTTTAACTGTGACTTCTTAACTCATTCCCCAGGTCGGGACTTTCTGACACATATTATGTCCAGTCACAACTGTCAGCAACTTATTAATGATCCTACTAGAGTAACTCCGGACTCTGAAACTTTACTTGACTTAATCTTTGTTAGCAGCGATCTGCCGGTTATCGAAAGTGAAGTGCTAGATTTGATGCTTTCGGAACATAATACTGTCTCTTGCAAAATAGCGTTAGAAAACCAGAAACCCAAGCCCTTGTTAAAAACCATAAGGTCGTACAAAAATTTTGATATACATAAATTCGCTGAAGACGCGAACAAAATTGATTGGTCTAGATTTTATCAAATGTCAAACATAGATGAAAAACTTGCCTTATTTAATCATTCCTTGCTCATGTTATTTGAATTTCATGCACCTCTTAAAACCATTAAAGTGAAACAGCATTATCAACCTTGGTATACCGACAATTTAAAATATCTGAGCAAAATCAAACGGAAAGCTTGGCTTCGTTACAAAAAGTCCAGATCTATTATTCATAATAGTATATTACATATCGAGGGTGGTAAGAAGCTAATTACGAACGAAGTTTATACACGAGCGAGCGTAGCGAGCGAGTGATGTAATATGAGTTCGTAATTAGCTTACCACCAGAGTTGTGTCATACACTTTTTCTACGATCTATAATAAAGAATCACTTTCAGAAGAAATTTTTTTGGGAAAGCAAATATTTATAGTTGCTATGGAAACTATTCAAACAGGCACGTAATATATATATATTACGTGCCTGTTCATTCATTACATGCCAGTGGGTGTAACTATGGTTTTACTATGAGGCTAAACAGTTCGTAATTCATGGATTACTATGTGGGAGTAGAAAAACAATTTTTTCTTCAAACGTCAGAAACACGGGTTATTGCATACCTCAATTGATAAATACAAAGTCCCACTTCACTGCCTTGACAGGAAAAAAAATTTCTGCTTAGGCTGCAAAAATTTTTTGCTGCCGCTGAATCAACCAATGAAATTTAAGCCTAGCCGTCTTATGTATTGATGTTGATGTTCTCACTGTTACTAGTGTTTTGTGCTGCCAATGTCAATCACAGACAACTGTCATATGTTATTTGTCACAATTCAATCGGTCAGAGTCGAAGATTCGAATTATAACTGTCACCTAAATTAACCAATCATCATGCACAATCAAGAATAGTCATAATAATATAAAAAGGTAAAATTTTACAAAGGGCACTTCACGATTTCGCACAAACTGTTTGCACACAACTCTTCTACAGCACCCCCTGAACACGTTCCTCACCTTCAAATGTAGAAATGCTTACTTTTGCCACAAAAAAATTGTTAAATTTCCTACACTCTTCAATGGGAAGCCGTTTCCAACATAACCTAACTTTTTATAGTCAACAACACGCGTACATGTAACGTCGGGTATTTAGTGAAGGCAGGGCGCTTCGCGCCCTGCGCCCCATTGCAAACATACCCCTAAACGTGGCACTTCTTGCTCCGTGGATCATTGTCATTGGAATTCGTGCGAATTCAACTATGTGTGTAGTTGGTTGCCTACATGTGGTGCAACTAATAGGGTGCAAACCATAGGGCGAAAGGGGCGAACACTAAATATTTTTTTGTGACACAAGGAAGCATTTCCACAACTTTTGAAGGTAAGGAACGTGATCAGGGGGTGATGTACAAGAGTTTTGCACAAACAGTTTGTGCGAAATCGTGAAGTGCCCTTTGTAAAATTTCACTGAAGTAACAACATTTAAAATATTGTAAAATGATAGTATTTGTAGGAGTACGTGATGGAATCAAAGGTATTTTGATTGCTAGAACTTGTCCTCTACAGATTTTAAAGGTGGCATATTTAGGTGAAGGTTGTTTTAAATAGCTGGAATTGGAATATTAAACAAGAAGGAAAGGCATCTCGGTGAGTAAATTTGCCACTGACCTATTTTCACATCAAAGTGAAAAACTATATTGATACTGAAAGAAAAAAATCACACAGTTATAGAGTATAGTGACTCCAATTTTTCTGCCTAGGCTGTTTTCGCATTTTTTCTGCCGGTCATCAGCGGCAGATAAAGTGAGGGGTAGGTACCTACCTGTTTGGTGATTATGATTTATGATCAAGTGTCTGAATGTTTTAGACCTTACAATACAAGTTGGTTATTTCAACATTTTCATGTCCAATAAATTGGATCCAGTTTCACGTTTGAAGAAAAAATAGCATGTTTTATACGGAGAAAAATGACTTTTCGTGGCTCATCTGTAATTGCCGGCCTCGCGCGCTCGGCCGTCAAACCTACAGATTCGCCACGAAAAGTCTCATTTTTGCTCCTTATAAAACAATATACTATTTCTGTCAAGTAAGAAATTTCTATAATCTTGCTGTTGCTAACGAAAAACGTGCCTATTATCAGCATGTTTTAAGTTCTGTTTATAATGATCAGAAGAAGTATTGGAATAAAATTAAGTCGCTACAAATTGGTAATCAATATACAAATAACACAGTACCTACTGAATTTAATGTAAATGACATAAATAAACACTTTATTGAATCTGTCCCAAAGTTTTCCAGCTGTAGTGAGCAGCAATATATTTCATCTTTTACTATGCAATCCTTTTCATCCGATCAATTTTTATTCAAACCGGTAGATGTTGCAACAATTGAGACCTTTGTTTCAAAATTGAAACCTAACTGTGCTGGTGTGGATTGCATTACAGGTAAAATGCTTCAGTTAGCTTCTACTTGGTTTAGTGAACCACTCACTCATATTATCAACCTCGCTTTTGAACAGGGACAAGTCCCTAAACTGTGGAACTTCTCTTTGGTGAAGCCGATTCCTAAGAAAAAAACATCTGTTTCTTTAGATGATTTTAGGCCAATAAGTCTGATTTGTAACACGCTAAAAGTGGCTGAGTTTGCACTATGAGCTCAATTTAAAACATTTCTAATGAAGAAAAACATTCTTCCGTCGCAACAGTCTGGATTTCGAGAAAACTTCAGTACATCTACAGTTCTCATTTCCTTGGTTGATGACATTTTTAGTGGATTCTCCAATGGTAAAGTCACTTTGCTAACTCTGCTTGACATGTCCAAGGCATTTGATAGCCTCAATATATCTCTGTTGGTTACCAAACTTAAGTATTATGGAGTGTATGGAGCCACCTTGAACTGGTTCCAGAATTATTTATTTAATCGTGCTCAGTTAGTTGACTGTAATGGTCAGAAATCAAATATGATGGCTTTAAGTTCCGGGGTTCCCCAAGGGTCGGTACTTGGACCTCTTCTCTTTTCTTTATATTCTGCCGACTTAGTAAAAGTTATTAAACATTGCTGTGTACACATGTATGCAGATGATGTACAACTTTATCTTACTTTTAATCCTGAAGAAACTGAAGCGTGTGTTAACCTTATAAATAGAGATCTAGAACATGTACAGCAATGGTGCGTAAACAACTGCTTGCAACTCAATCACAGTAAATGTGAAACGATTCTGTTTGGTATGCCTACAAAGCTTCTTCAGTGTAGAAATCGTGTTGAATTAAAAGTAAACAATCATGTCCTGAAAAGTTCCTCTGTGGTTAAGAGTCTGGGAGTTATGCTTGATAGCCAGCTAAAGTTCGTGGAACATGTCAATCACATTTGCAAAAAAACCTTTTTATCTTTTAAGCAAATAAGTCCTTACAGGTTTTATCTGGATACTAAATCTAAAAAGCGGCTGTCAGATGCTTTGATTTTATCTCATTTAAATTATGCTGACACAGTATACGGCCCTTGTCTATCTCAGCTGCAAAAATATCGGCTACAGAAAATTCAAAATTTTTGTACCCGCTATACATTAACTGTTCCACGTTTTGCTCATGTGACCCCCTTCATTAGACAACTAAATTGGCTGAAGTCAGGTGAACGACGCTTCATTCATTACGTCTCAATTGTTTCCAAAGTGTTGCACACATCAGCACCTTCTTATTTGATTAACAAAATAGTGCTGCGATCAACTATCCACAATAAAAACCTAAGAAATGTGTGTTTTTCAGCTGACATACCACGGCATAACCTGGTATGTTTTAAGTCTTCATTTTCCTACTTGGCGGCGTATGTTATAAATAATGTCATTGGCGTAGAGAAGAGCCTCATTTTTAATCAAACTTCAAAGAAACTGCTAAAACAACGACTGCTGAATGGAGAAATACCAAATATAAATTTAGGTCTGTTTTAAATTATTAATAATTAAACTTCTTTTAATACTAATGTTAGGTTAGATACTAATGTCAGGTCAGATTAATATCAGTGTTTGCTGTATCTGCACCTTTTGTACCAATGTTTATAATTTATTTATTTAAAATTGGTTCAATAAAAATTATTATTATTATTATTATTATATTATTATAATGTCTCAGTCCGAAGTATGTCAGGCCATCAGGGCAGTTACAGACGCTTTTGTAGCAGTGTCCCCTCAGTTCATTATTTTTCCAGATGCTGAGGAATACCCAGCTGTGAAACAAAATTTTTACAGATTGGGCATCACAAGACATGGACGAGGCTTTCCACATGTGTTAGGAGCAATTGACTGCACACATGTTAGGATCCAGGCACCCACAAATAGACCAGAACAATATCTTAACAGGCACATTTACCACTCAATTAATGTTCAGTTAATTGTAGGTCCTGACTTGATCATTTACAATGTTTTTGCTGAATATCCTGGCTCAAATCATGACTCCTACATCTGGCGCAATTCCGCTGTTCGAGATGGTTTAGCCAATGGAAACTTTGGTGAAGGCTGGCTTGTAGGAGATTCTGGTTATCCTCTAGAACCATGGATCATGACTCCGGTTGGGCAAGTTAACACACCTGCAGAATTGTTATACAATTCTGTGCACATCTCCACAAGAAATCCAGTGGAAAGGACAAATGGAGTTTTAAAAAGTCGTTGGCATGTTCTAGATTCTCCTCTAAAGTATTCGCCAAGAAAAGTTTGTGCAATAACAACAGCATGTTGTGTACTGCATAACATTTGCACAAGGCATAACTTAGGCGTTGACAATCTACAAGAATATCCACTACATGACGACTTTCCTTGTCAAGAACCCCAAAATCCCAACTATGCTAATATTAGACAAAATCTGATTGAACGACATTTCACCTAATAACTTGTCTTGTATCCTTTTTTTATGGGGTTCTATGCATTAGTTTTTTTTTTTTTTTTTACTTAAAAAAATTCATAGTCTTTCCTTGATCATGCTATTAATTTTGTAATACTTAATTCATTTAAGCATTTTTACTTTAGACTTTAGTAGGGGCAAGTGGTACCTAGTGGGACGCGGTACATACTGAGATTTCTTGTATAACACAAAATTTAATCGAAGCAGTGCAACTAGAATTTTAAGATTCAGTTCTACAACATCCTAGTAAACGTGGGTGATAACGCAGTAGTTGCCATTTAAAAGTATTTTTGTGATACACCAACTGATTTCGGTAAGAACTGTTCTGTGTGTGGTTACGAGAAACATGTTGATGGGCGTATTTTTGTTCAATATACATGAAATTCTTGCAATTTTTCGCCATAACTTCAAAAACATGAATCTAAGCTAGTGCATGTGTTGCAATTCATAAGAGCCCTATCACTTTAATAAAATCGTACCTGATTTTCATTTATGCATGACGGTATTTACTGGGACAGTCTGGTATATAGTGGGACAATTATACTTAACTTAAGCGTTGTATCATATATAACTCTGAAAAAAAAAATGTTGGTAGGAGTCCAATATGCCCAAATATCCAAGGAGAAGTATGGCAAAAAGGTTTCTCGAAAGTCAATTGCGTCTACGAGAAAGCAGAGAGAAAATACGTAATGCCGTCCATGAGGTTATTTCAAGAAATATGACTATACGACAAGCAGCAGACCAGTATGAAGTTAGTAAATATGCTCTTCATAGGAAAATTACGAAATATAAAAGTTTGGAAGATGAAAACAAGGAGAGATTTAATTTTTCCCGAGAACATGGTTTGAAATGCGTTTTTACTACGGAGGAAGAAACTTTTCTAAGACAATATTTGATTGAAGCTGCGCAAATGTGCTATGGTTTGACACTCAAATCAACTCGGGAATTGGCCTATAGATTTGCCATAGCAAATGGAAAAAATGTGCCACAATCATGGGAAAAAAATAAAATGGCTGGAGTGGAATGGGCTCACTGTTTTCGAAAACGAAATCCCGATCTTGCACTTCGTACTCCAGAGGCGACTAGTTTGAGTAGAGCGACTAGTTTCAATAAACATAATGTTGGGCAATTTTTTACCAATTTACGGGAAGTGTTGGGCAAATTTAATTTTCAACCAACACAAATCTTCAATTGTGATGAAACAGGTATTACAACTGTACACAGACCCCCTAAAATACTAGCATCATCTGCCCAACGACAAGTTGGGAAAGTTACTAGAAAGAATACAAGAAAAGGCAGAAAGAAAGCGCAGTCAACAATTTTAACTGATACACCAGTTAAAAAGAAAATTGAAGACGAACATCGAATAAGATTATTAAAACAAACGAAGAAGTTGCAACCTAATAAGGTAAAGAAGAAGGTATTTGAGGAAAGTTCAAATTCTGAAGACGGGAATGAATAGGAGTTTGCGGATGATTCTACAGACATGGAGAGTTTTACAGAAGAAGAAGATTTCAATAACAATTTAGATGAAGTTTTGGTAGAAGATTACATTTTGGTTAAATATGCTACAAAAAAGACTGTTCGGCACTACGTTGGACAAGTAAAGGCAATACGAAATGAGGAGTTTGAAGTAAGATTTAAAAAAAAATTACTTGGTTCTAAATTTGTTTTTCCTGACAAAGATGACGAAGACTTCGTTGACAAGGAAAACATAATTCTAAAATTGCCCAAACCATTTGTGTCCGGTGCGACGCAGAGGTCGATCCGACAACTTTCGTTCAATTTAGATCTTAGTCAATACAACCTTTTGTAACTTATATGTACCTTGTACATTACTAAAAATATATATTATTCTTATAAACTTTTTGTGTGAGTAGATTTGTTCATAATGAGTTGCGTTTGAATAGTCCCAGTATATACACTGTCGTTTCCCACTGTATACCACCCGGTGGTTTATTATGGGACAAATGGTACATAGTGGTACAACTTTTTTTTTTACGTTAAAAAATTTGTTTTTTAAGTTTTGGGGGTTGATTACATTATCCGACACCGTTTACCTAACAGTAAAACAATATATGATTTGAAAAAATCTAAATTTGCCAAAATTATGAAGAAAAGTTTTTTTACGTCCCATCTCGTACCACTTGCCCCTAATTACTAATCACGGCATTTTTTTGGACCATACTGTTTTCATTTGAACTAGAACCTCTTCTTATACTTACTGGGAATTGTACTTACTAACAGTGTATTTCAAACTAACATAATCCTTATCATTTTCCCTATCCTGGCGACAATTTGCCCGCCTCTCCGTGGCCTCGCTAGATAACCTCCACAAATATGTAGTTTTTCGCACATGTAGTTAATTTTTTTCTTCACTCTAACTTGAATGCAAAGTATTGAATATTTATTCTTTCTAATTTGTGGAAATAACCAAGTTGGCAAAATTACTAATGAACAAGTTTGAATTTGATAAGCACATTAACCTGTTTTTTTTTTTAGAAAAGAAATGGCGTGAAAAATTTTGAGGATCAACAACTTATCAAAAAATTAAAATTATACTACAAAAAAAAAAGAAACTTTTAAGCTAGAACAAAAACAGTGGAATATAGATATGACAAAAAACAAAACAAAAAAACAACAAAAATAATGAACACAAAAAAATTAAATAAGTTTTCTTCTCTTCCCGTCGATTTCATCGTCAGTTTCGAGTGCCCGCTTTTTGAAACAATCAACCAACTGCATCTTGAAATCTCGTATTTCACTAATCAAGCCAGCTGTAAATTTTTGTTGCTCGTGGAGCATGTTTCGTAAAATGGAATTTTGCTCCCACAAAATTGTATTTTGCTCACGCAAAACATTATTCCCCTCATCAATAAGGCGGCTTGTTTCTACCATTTGCTCTGCCGCAATGGTTCTGCCGCTCTTTTTTTTCTTTGGGATAGGTTTGGGCAGTGGGGCTTTTGGCGGGAGGGAAGGATTACTGGGAGTACTCAGTGGTTCTACAAGTCAGAAAAATTAACAGAAATAGCTTACATCAAGTATTTTTAAAAATATCTAGTGCAAAATAAATATATAAATGTTACTAGCATTTTTTTTTCTATTCCCATGAGTTTATTTTTATAACAAATAAGATTTTGTAAGTAAAATTACTGTGTTCAAAAACGATTTTGTAGAAATTTCAATACATACCTTTGCCATTATTGAGTGGGGATTGTGGTTCCATTTCGTCCTCAACTAATGGTACTGGCAGGATTATAGGGAAATGCATGGGATTTTGTTTTTCTACAGGATCGTTAACAACTAAAAAACGTTAAAATAAATACAGAAGTTAAGTGAAACTTTTATTTTATTATATCTGTGTCATCCATATATATATTAATACTGGATTGTCCACAAGTGATGAGCTAAAATGAATTTAAAACGCAACCCAAAATACATTGCACAGCTTTCGTTTATGGTTTTCGGTTTAATGGTGCCTGCCTCTACTATCTTCACAAAGTCCTATCCTACGTTTAAAATTTCTACGAGCTCTAACATGTCGGGAGTTATAGATCTGCATGACGCTATTATCCTTTCACGTAAGTGGTTTTCATTTTCGATTGGGAGACTATAAACGTCATTTTTCACATTCCCCCAAAGAAAAAAATCTAATGGCGTTAGATCAGGACTCCGTGCAGACCAAGCGTACTCTTCTTCTCTAGCAATAAGTCTTGGCCCAAACGTTCTGTGTAAATAGTTCCTAACGTCTCTCTGATAATAATGAGCGGGAGCGCCATCATTTTGAAACCAAATTATTCTTCGTATGTCTAACTCTACGTTTTCCAACAGTTTAAAACATTTAGATACATAGGTCCGTTTAAATTTCCTTCAAAAAAATGTGGACCAATGACGTGGTTACCAACAATTCCACACCAAGGATTAACTTTGAAAACTCCTTGGAAGTGTTTTTCCTGATACCAATGGGGATTTTGCTGGGCATAGTAATGCGAGTTGTGTCTGTTTACACACCCGTTATTGGTAAATGTGGTTTCATTCGTAAACAAAACGTTAAATAAAAAATCTTGATTGTCTCGAAATTGAGCCCTCACGAATTCGCAAAACACTAACGGTCGGATAAAAGCGCGTTCTGTTAAATATTGGACAATTGTCACATGATAGGGATGAAATCGGTTTGCCTTTAAGATGTTGAAACCCAAACTAATCACCATTTGTCTTGCAATCTGTCTTTGACTCACGTGGGGATTTTCTGCTACAAT
Organism: Zophobas morio; assembly: GCF_036711695.1. Classification (NCBI taxonomy): domain Eukaryota; kingdom Metazoa; phylum Arthropoda; class Insecta; order Coleoptera; family Tenebrionidae; genus Zophobas; species Zophobas morio. The sequence continues at coordinate 513,514 of NW_026972192.1, read as the reverse complement.
TTCAATTAGAACAGCTTCATTATCCGGCGTTGTTACAATTCGATTTCTAACTTAATTTTTTTTAATTGCTCAAATTCTCGTAAATTTTTTTCAAGTTTTCTAAACGCTTGATTTGAGGGAGTCCTTCTATTGGGATATTACCTGGCGTAGAGGCGAACAGCAGTATCAAAATTTTTGTCGCACTTTCCCAATATTAATAGCATGTGAACAGATAAAATGAACATCCTGTTCATGATAATCATATTCGTTTTTTCATTGTTTGAATACATCATATTCAACAAATTCAAGTGATTTAAATCTTTTATATGTAAAAATTTTAAACCCAAACTTGCTGTTTTAAAAAAATTATAAAAGAAGGCTGCTGCAAGAATGTTTTTTGAGTTGCATTTCAGAAAAAGGCAGGCTTGTAAACAACGCTATTGATGTTGATATGTAAGGGCCTACCTGAAAAAAAGTAACATCAATAAGAAAGTATATACTTACCCTGTTCTCTATAAGTGTCAATGCCTCCATGGATGCCCTCAATGCTCTCCTCCCCAATAAAGGACACCACCTTCAAATCCACATCAGACAGTGGAGGAGCTTCGTTTTCACCCCCACCGGTCTTTCGTGCTTCGCGCTTAAAAGTATTAGCTTTCTGTTTCGTACGGTGTTTCAGATCTCGAAATTTGTTTTTAATGTCTTCGAGGCTCCTCCGGACTGGGGCCACCGCATTGACACAGTCCAACACTGCGCTCCAGGCGACATCCCGATGGAACTGGGTCAGTTTTGGACCCTTAAGGGGTCCAAATAATGTCGCCCGTTTCTGCTCCACCTCTGTTACCAATACTTCAATTTCACCCTCGGTGAAATTTGAGGCCCTCTTCCTTCGTGGTACCTTGCTTTTTTGGTTTCTACAAGAACTTTGCCGTTAATTTATGAATTAATTATTGACACAAAAAGAATGAGAATTAAAAAAAAATATGTACTTACGACTTCTGAGACATTTTCAGTCACAATAGTAAATAAAATAAACAACACAAACACAACACCCGATGTAAGGTTATGTTGACTTGATATAATAACACTATTGACATTTATCTTCGCAAGATGCTGTGGCTACAGCGCCGCGTTTGCGAGCTCGCTGCGATGGGGAATTTTTTGAACATGAAATTGATCGCAAGTAGTTATTGTAAGGAAATCGCAGTTACAGGCTCGCAATGACTCGCAACTTGACAGTTGCAAGGAGTCGCAACGGCCGACTTGAAATTAGCCCCTTAGCCATGTCTCTGAGATAGCAATGAGAACCGTATTAGACGTTAAAACAGAATTGAAAAATTGTATAGTCTTAGTTCGTAGGCCTCTAACATTCTGGTATATACAACTTAGCTGACAATTGTAATTAGGTGAATTATTCAGTTTAAATGAACTATTTTCGGTACTCCATTGAAGTGGCGTATTCTTAAATTATTTTCGCCTTTCGCAATTCTCTCTGTTAACTGTTGTTTTAGCAATTTATAGTATTCCAGTTGTTTGGGTGTGCGATCGAGTGACAAAGAAACCATATTGAATTCCGCCTTAGATTTCAGATTTTTAGCGTTCCGAAGAATGTCAGATATCTCAGTGCAGTTGTCAAAAGTGACTTTAATTGGCCTAGCCCTAGTGCTGTCTAAGTTGTAACGTCCCAGTCGTTGAATTTTTATCACGTTAGTTTGCAATGAGGGTTTAACTAAATGCAAAACGTTATTAGTTACCAAATTATCTTGTTCCGTGCGTTGAGTATTATCAAGAGAGTTGTCTTGTTCAGGAATTCCAAATATTATGTTATTATTTTGTCGTTTTTGTCTTTCTATGACTTCCTGGATAATCTCTTCCGTTTGAACGACAGGCGAGGGGGGTATCACCGAAGTCATTGACATTTTTAAATTGTTTATTTGGGCTTCAAAATCAGCTCTAATTAAATTCAACGAGTTAGTGAACTCATGTCGTAAAGAATCTGTCAATTCCTTGAAGTTTTTAAATTGGTTCATGTTACAATTACAGTTATTACATACGACCTTGACTGACTTAGATTTTGATCTAGTAAATTTCATATCTCCTTCTGTTAAACCTACACATTGTAGATGTAGATTATTGTGACATACATCACAATGTATTGTTGTAGAGTTAGGTTTTATAGCACCGCTACAATTTATACAATTATTCATTGCAATTGTGGGAAAAAGATGGGGATGGAAAACAAAACTTCACACCCAGGGGCCGATCAGGGTGTCTCACTATGTAGGTACAGAGGAAGGCCACGGAAAGGGTGACAATAGAGCAGTTGTAGGATTTCGCGAAAAATGCGATACACTATTACTTTTTAGTATGTAGGTTGATAAGATGATGTTTTTGTATGGGTAAGAACAAGTGGTTATGACGTTGTTATAGAAAGAAATCTAAATCAACTTACGGGAACAAATCCAGCACAATAAGTCAATTAGAAATATACCAAAATCGCTAATATTTTTTTGAATTGTACTTGTTAATACACTCAAAACAGCAGACACCGTCACACACGTCTGTCGGCAAAACATATTTTCATATTTATAATTTCCTTGCAAACTAGATTCTTTCCACATTAAATTTTTTAATGTGCGATTTACTCTTTCGACGAGTGAGGCTTTTTTTAAACTGTAGACATTGTAATGATTAATTTTGTATTTTTTCATAAGATTTTGAAACTTTACGTTGTAGAATTCTTTTCCTTGATCTGTTTGTAAATTTTTAGGTAAACGTACGATTTTGGATAAAATTGTTTCCATTGCAGTGGCGATTTGTTGAGCATCTTTTGACTTTACTGGGACAGCCCACACGTATTTTGAGAAACAGTCAATAACAACAAGTATATATTTGTATCCTCTGTTTATCTTAGCATACGGTATCATTTCCACTAGATCTGCTTGTAATGTTTCATTAATACCTTTTAGTATAACCTTGCGTCGTTTAAAATTAATTCTTACAGGTTTGTGCAATTCTGCAACAATATCTCTTTTAATGGTAGTTGGCTCATACACCTTCTTGCGTTTCATTTTTATCAGTCTTATGTTTATAATATGCTTTCTCGGCACTAACTACCGATTCTTCAAAATTAACAGGACATTTTATTATCATTTCTGCGAACAAATTTGGTACATTTTCTGTTTTATTTAGAGCATATTTGAACGATATTCGGTCACCGTTACGTAGAACAAATCCTTTCAATTCTTCTTTACTAAAAAATTTGTTATTTACATAAACATTTATTTCATTACTGGTAATATTTAATTTTGTAAGGGTTCCAATTTCTAAAGGAAACGTATAGTGCGTTTCTTTAGAATTTAATACATACGTGTTTTCCACGGTTTTATCGGATTCGAAGCGAAATATCAGATTATAGAACATATAGTTTGAAATAGTAATCATGTCATTGTCGATAGAACCTGAAAGTTTAGCATGTTTTAACAAATGACGTCCGAATTTATCCAGAGTCATATTAAGCAATAATTTGAGCTTCGCGTAGTTCTTCTATTATAGAAACAATTTCGTTTTGATGACCCGAATGACCTGCTGTCTGGGAAGCGACTAACAACTTCAGTCTTTCAACTAATTCATTTGGATCTTCCCAATACACATAATCAACTTTATTTGTGTTTACTTCTTTAAATAGTATTTGACCACCTTTCTTCGGTTTTTTATACTTCGTGAGAGTTGAGAATAATGGTCCTATAATATTTTTGTATTTTATCGAACTTGTCCCCAATATTCGATAATTTTCATTGAAATTTCTTCGATATGCATTGGTTTTTTCTAAAATTTTTTTGTAAATTTCCTTGTCTTCCGTAGTAAAATGAACAGGCTTCTTTTTAAAAATAAGTTCATAAATTCCAGGAGTTCCTTTAAAGATTTCATTGTCTATTTTTATATCTGGACCTATAAATTGAACTTCCTTGGAACCAATATAAAATTTCTCTGAGAAAGTGTTATGTCTTACGCCTGTTCTGTGATCAAATTTACTTTCTGCATCGTGATGCATTTCGTCAATATATTTTCTGGGTAATTCATCAAAATCATTTAAATATTCGTTGTAAACGTCTGTATCAACGATGTTTTTAATATAATTTTTACTTAACTGAACAGATTTTTCAAGAACCTGATTGAAGTTATAATTATCATTGTCTTCCTCGGGAATGTATTGGAACACATTGTCCTGTGCATCTGTTTTATTTATTGATTCTTCGAAATCTTCCTGTGATAAAACATCATATTTTGAACTAATCGGACTCATTCGATCTTCTTTTTCATTTTTGATGGCATCGATTCTTTTCACAAGGTTAGTAACTTTTGCAGCAATTCTTCTTTGTCTTGGCGTGAAAATTTCTTCTTGCTTTGGTGTAGTAACAATAGTTTTTTTCTCACGAACAGGAGACAGAATTGTATTTTCCAACTTTCGCTTTGTAGGTGTACTGTGCTCAATGTTCGACACATTTTTTGTTTTCACATCTTGATTACTTTTTATTAGATTTTCACTCCGTCTTTCAATTAATGTTTCCAAATGTTTAGTGAGGGGTTCATACTTTTTCTCTTCATTTCGTTGAGTTGCTTTAATTAGTTCTAATTTTCTTTGTAAATCTTTTCTTTTCTTAATCAGTTTCCTTTTTAAATCAACCACATCTGATATTTTCGAATTCATGTCTCCTAAGACTTCCGAAAATACAAACAAACTGAATCTATTTATTTGAATGATAGGCTTATATACCTATGCAAAATTTCACAAACATTCTATAAAAATACTTTATTCAATAGTATAGATGTACATGTTTTGTTTTGTAATGATCCCTTATATGATCTTTATAGTAGCAATATATACATGGTAAGTTAGGAGTATCTCTTTCACCTCCACATTTTGGACATTTATATTTTACAGGAACTGGCATGTTGAATGTTCAACATACTTCTATAGACTGAAATTATGAAAATGGATCAATAAAATTATCAAATCCTTTTCTAAACCGACCACTACGAATTTCGTTCTCGTTATCGACTACTAAAAAACCATAACTGTTTTGCCAGCAAAACGAACACATTTCTTTAAATTTATCAAATGAGATATCAGTGCCGATATGATCATCATAGATATGGCGCAAGTTTAAATTATCTTGCTTAAATAAAATAATAAAATTTGCGTTGTCTCTTATTAGATGCTTAGGAATACATGTGTAGGTTTGACATAAATAAAAACAATCTATATTTCTGTGTCGTCCCATGTTAAAATATTCTTTCATTAAATTTTGCTTGTCACATGCCACATCATCAAAAATAAAGACAGAATTAGTTTTAGCTTTGTGGGGTGGTGGTATGTTGTTATTGTCGAAATTGCTAAAACTATAAAAATTTATACCTTTAACAGGTTTTAGAAGATTTTCCAAATATTGATATTTTGGTTGTAAAAGAGATTTAGAATACATATAGACATTTTCAAATGTTAAACCATTTGGATGTTCGATTAAACCTATCATAACATTAGTCTTTCCGCAGTTAGACGGTCCAACAATAATACATCTTACTGTAGATGGTAAAAGATCCCCATGTCTTTTATTCTCACTGTTAATTTTGATATCGTTATTATTTATCGGCAATTTGAGGTTTTGAGGTGTCAAACGCATTTCGATATCTGATTAAGAAACTGACATGTGGGGGGGTATAAATACTAAATTTTTCTACGTTTCCGTTAGTATTTTAGCTGATCCGAAAGTTTGAGTATAAATGAAGATTACGAAGCGAAAAAGGAACAGTAGTCGTATTGAGACCTACAGAAAGAGATATTGTGGACGTGGGATCGTAAATTCGGTTATTAATAAATTACCGTTTGAACTTCATATTTCCAGTTATAACTTTTGTGGACCAGGAACTAAATTAGAAAAACGATTAGCAAGAGGAGATAAAGGCCGGAATCAATTAGATGAAGCTTGCAAATTTCACGATATAGCTTACGGTGAACATAAAGATTTGGAAAATCGACATAAGGCCGATAAAGTTCTGTTAGATAAAACGAAACTTAGACTACGTTCTTCGGACGCTTCTTTGGGGGAAAAAGCTGCTGCTTTAGGTGTTGCGGCTGCTATGAAAGCTAAAATAAAACTCGGTATGGGTTGTCGAGTCAAAAGAAAAACTAGCAAACGTGGAAAAGTCTTGAATTTTAATGTTTTAAGAAAATTCGCCAGACTTGCTTTAAAAAATAAGAAATTTAAGAATATGAACGATGCTGTAAAAGTGGCCATGAGAGCAGTAAAATCATCAAAAGGAAAAAAGAGAGTGAGACCTGTTCGTCACAGACGTATAATATCCATACCGAAAAGTGGTGGATTTTTACCTCTGCTACCAATATTTGCCGCTTTAGGCGCTCTGGGATCTCTAGTTGGTGGCGCAGCAGCCATTGCAAAAGCTATTAACGATGCTGAATCAGCTAAAGAACAGTTGAAAGAAAATCAACGACACAATCAGAAAATGGAGTCGATAGCTGTAGGAAAGTCAGGAAGTGGATTATATTTAAAACCATATAAAAGAGGATATGGTCTTTTTTTAGCTCCATCAAAATTTCAAAAGAACTCCCGATAAATATTCCAAAACATGCTCTCACCAACATCGACATTTACAAATATGTAAAGCGTTTGAAAATTCCCCGTTTCAGAAGAGTTTTTATGAAAAATTCACTTTCAAGTAAAGTACACCTTAATGAGTATGGTATATTAAATTTAGACAATAAGGAAGGTCCTGGAACACACTGGACAGCTTATAAAAAAACTCGAAACGAAGTTATATACTTTGATAGTTATGGAAATTTGAGACCACCTCTTGAACTGATCAAATATTTACAAAGCAACGGTTTCTGTAATATAGTATATAATTATGAATTTTTACAGACTTTTAATAGTATTAATTGTGGACATTTGTGTTTAAGATTCCTATATAACTGCTACAAATAAAATTGTTTGAAATTCGAGCGTTTTAGTTGAACTGTTAGTGTCGTCGAAGTAAGTTGCACGATGTCGAACGTATTCTCATTGGATGGAAACAGTTCTGTACTTTCGAGCAGATACTATCCACCAATTATCTTGGAAGATTATAACTATGCTTTAGGATTAGAAAGTTTGGTTACTTGGAATTATTTTCCAAATATCGATAACAATAACAACAAATTTTATTTTTTTACACCAGACAAAAAAGAGCATTACATAGAAATTCCCGAGGGTTCTTACGAGATAGAAGACATTGAGTCGTATTTAAATAAGGAAATCAAAAACTATATGGAATATTATTTTCAATACGAAACTAACAAACACGAAAATAGAATAAAGAAATTTAAAATGTCAACACCAAGCTTAATAATCAGAGGAAATAATAATACTTTAAAATCGGAAGTTAAATGCACTCTTGATATAAATTTTTCAAGAAAGGATTCGTTAGGGAGTTTATTTAGATTTAAGGATACCATTCTGAAAGCGCATAAAACTCATATATCAGATTTTCCAGCAAAAATTTTAAAGGTAAATGCTCTTTGCGTTTATTGCAATATAGTAACTGGTTCATACAAGAACGGAAATCCCGTTCACGTCATCCATCAATTTTTTCCAACAGTACCACCCGGTTACAAAATAGTGGAACGACCATTAAATGTGATATATCTACCAATTAATACGAAACAAATAGATGAAATAATCGTTAAAATAACAGATCAAGAAGGTAATATTGTTAGTTTTAGAGGTGAAGAGGTAGGTGCATCTTAAGAAGGTCACGTGATGGGTATTATATTTAATGAAAATCTAAAAAAACGAAATTCGGTATATATAAGTAGGACAATGAAAAATAGATCAGTCAGTCCTTTGAGAAGGGTCAAACGTTTAACTTTAGGGAATCGTAAATTTCTTGAATCTCTAGGATTAACGGTCTTGAAATAATATTTTTATTGAATATATAAGTCACCAATGAATTTTGAAATATTAAACGTAAGCGAAAAAGCTGCCTATGATCATTCAATTTATTATGGAGAAAGACATACACACCTACCTTATTCTAACAGTTCATTTAACTACGATGATGAAATAAGAATTCCTATTGAACATCAAGATTTATACACTTTTCCACATTTGAGTACATTGCATATAGAGGGTACGGTTATTGTGAAGAATGAAATCGACGAAATTGTACAGAAACCAGAAATCAAATTTGTAAATAATGGCGTTCTTCTGCTGTTTAATCAAATAAGATATGAAATTGCGGGAGTCGTTGTTGATAGTATTAGAAATCCTGGGTTAGCGTCTACCATGAAAGGATATGTAACGTATAACAGTAATGAAAGCATAGCTCTAGAGAATGCTGGATGGTTTCCTAAAAAGATTAGAATATAATTAAGGAAAATGGAACTTTTGAAGTTTCGATTCCATTAAAAATGATTTTTGGCTTTTGTGAAGATTTCAAAAAGGCCATTTTGAATGTAAGACAGGAGCTTGTTTTAGTTCGTTCTAATACCGATGTGAATGCTTTAATTTCCTCAAATAATAAATACAAAATTAAAGTAGAACTTAATAAAATATGCTGGAAAATGCATCACTTGTCCGTGTCCGATGCCGAAAGGATCGCATTAATCGATATTGTAAGAAGCAACAGGGAATTGGATATTATGTTTAGAAGTAAAGAATTACATGAATTTGCTCCATCAGTACAATCGATAACAAATACTTGGACTATTAAAACTTCCTTAGAAAAACCTCAGTACATACTTTTTGCATTACAGCAAGGAAGAAAAAATCAATTGAAGAAAAACTACAGTCAATTTGATCATTGTAATCTGAGAGATGTAAAATTGTACCTTAATGATACCATGTATCCCTACGACAACCTGAACGTTGATTTCACAAATAATCGGTATGCAATTCTCTATGATATGTTTAAAGAATTCCAGACATCGTTCTTATCCAAACAAACCAGCGATTATTCGATAAGGATGAATTTAAAGAAAAGGCGCCTATAGTAGTAATCGACTATTCTAAACAAGCGGAAGCTTTGAAGAGAGGCCACGTTACAATCACTTTGTAGTTTTAGACGAACTTTGGTATTCCTGCAGACACTACAGCCTACTGTCTTATTCTTCACAACCGAATGGTAAAATACATCCCTGCACAAGATGTCGTCAGAGTGTTGTAAAAAATTTCATCTGTTATTGTATTATTATCAGGGGCGGCTTGTCCTATGAGGCAGGTGAGGCAGTGCCTCACCAATGAATTTTACGCCTTATTAGGATTTTTACTATTTTTTAACGACACATTTCGGCCAATAATTTGTGTCTTTTTTCTAAAATTTAAAAAATAAATATGGAAAATTATATTCTTATTTTTATCTCAGTAGGTACTCGTTGCTCCCTTAGTTAAACAGCGCGCTGAAACACTCGACACAACATGTATTTTGTGACGCGAATGAGGCAAACTCGGAGCTTGCCTCTACAGCGGATATAGAAATCATATCGTTAATAGGCAAGCAACCTGCAATACACTCATAAGCGGTATGAGTTGAAAAAAGACAAAATTGAGGCTAGCCTCATTTCCGTGCTTGCAAAAGAGATGGACAACAATATTTGCGCGCGGAGAACGTGCGATTACAATGCAGTCTGCATTTGCAGAAGTATTCAAAATTAGGCCGTTGATTGTTTTGCCACAAATCTGTGTGTGTATAAATTGATTCAAAATTTCGGTAACAGAATTTTGTCTTAAAAGTGCCTACGTTTGTGTGTGTCGCGTTAGTGCTTTGTGCTTGTCATAATTTGATTTCGGTAATCGTTATTTAAGATTACGAGTAAATCGGAATTTTTCTCTACTAACGTTAAATGACAATAGCAGTTCTGTTTTTTCTACTTTCACGTATGATGATAAATTGTATGTAGTTAAGGAATTAAAACGGCCGGTTCCTGATTTGAGTAAATCGTTAATTATTGATCTATAAAGAAGTTTAAAATAAATCCAGAGTATTTATGTTTTATACAGAGTTAGTCACGAGAGAATTACTTCTGAAAATTATTTTTACGCAACCCAAAATACTAATACCCTGTACCACTTGATATTATCTAAATTTAAAATGAAATGCCTAATCCATGATTGCTTTGACTTTGGCAGTGTCACTTTGACGTTAATTAATTTTTAACATTTTTTTTCATCGTTGACTCGCCTCTAGAGCCCCATTGGATCGATGACATACAGTCAGATCAATCTGGGCTATACTGAAGCCGTAAGTGCTCTACCAATGTTGTCCGCCGCTAATGTGCATGTGTTAATTCGCCATCTCTGCGTCACCTAGAGCCTCTTCGAAGTGCAAATCTGCAACCTCTGGACTTCTTCGGCCATCCATTTACAAAAAAGCCGTAGCATCCGCCCAAAATGCCCAACATTTTCAACAGATTAGTAGTTAAATTATTTACTTACTTGTTTGAGTTTGTGTTGTAACCTTTGAATAAAATGCCGTAAAAGGAATTTTTAGAAATAATTTTCTCGTGATTAATCGGTTGCAAAAGATCAAGAGGCACACTGACAAATTTATTAGCGGCGCCGGAGGAGATTTCCGACTGGCTGCGGTACCACCATGGACACTCGCGTAACCTCCTTTTCCACAATTGTCAAAATAAGATTGTCAAACTCAAAGCAATCATGGATTAAGCATTTCATTTTAAATTCAGTTAGTATCAAATGGTACATGGTATTCGTATTTTGGGTTGCGAAAAAATAATTTTCAGAAGTAATTCTCTCGTGACTAACCCTGTATGTTTTTCGTTTTGTTTTTTGTTATACATCAAATAGGTTTATTTTATGTTGTATTTGATTTTTTTCGATACGTTTTCTTTAAAGTTTATTTTAATTTTGTTTTTTTTTTAAGTTATATTAGTTTTTTCTGACCACGTTTTCCTTTCCTTTTGTCCTGTCATTCCCATCCTACCCTTACAAGAGTTCCTTACACCTTCACGTTGGTTCTTGGTGGACAGTTAAATGAGTTTACAAATTTGTTTATTTGACTAAGTAGAAAATATTTAAGTAATCTTGATTTATTTATATTTTGGAGCGTATTGTGCTTTGCCTCATCAACTTTTCAAGTCATGAGCCGCCCCTGATTATTATGTTTGGGGGTAAATAAAACTACATATAACCCATTTCTGTGTGTTTTATTCATGGTTACCAGAAATTACATGTAAAGTTTTCTTATAATCATCTAACTTAATCGAGGGCCACTTTGTTGAATCAGGTCCCTCCGTCCATCCTAATGGTATTTCAGGATTGGCTTCTCCTTTGACAATGTTCTTTTTGATCCAGTTGAAAATTCTTCGGTGCTCCTGATTTTGAGAAGGTTTAAATGCGAAAGAATCGTAATTTATTATTGTTAAAGACTCATAGAAAGTACTGAACGCCTTATGGTTTGCCAAATACGCAGCCCGACACAAATTCATCCACGCACTGGTCGATCCTTCGGTAATTTTTCCGAATATTCTCAACAGGCTAGAATATATCTCCAAGATTCTGCCAGCGATTATCACTCAATAATTTATAAATAAAACATTTATACGTTAGAGTATTGTCCAAGTAGTTGGTTTTCAATTTGGTCTCTTTCGCATATATGTACAAATGCATCAATGTAACCATCGACACATTGTTTTTTTTGTAGCAAAATACAAATGTCAAGTGTATAAAAATCATTTTCACTTTCGACAATCCATTTAAACACTTCGTCCGGTACAATAAAATCTTTTTTATCAACGAGATGAAGGAATAAATTTAATTTCGTTCGATCACTCCCAGCGGCTTTAAGATGTGTTTTGTACACACTTTCGGATGCACAAAATGCTTGTAGATCAACAAATTGTCTCAAGTCAGACATTGTTGTAACGTAAAATAACCAACATCGAATAAATCATCTGTGAAATTTAATTACTTATGTATGGTAATTCCCACTTTTCACGCTTCATATTTTTAAATTTCGTGCGAAATATGATATCCCCAAGGTTTCGTATCCGTTGCAAATCTTGTGACAATTCTTTTATCATCATTGGGGCTGAGAACTACTTTTTCTTGTTTTACTGTGTAAACAGTATGATGTTTGGACTTGATGAGTCTTTGTCATTTTTCGTAACTTCGATTATTAAATAAACATTCTTTGTAATTTTCAAACGTTATTGTTTTAAGTGATGCTTTTATACTACCTTTGGATTTCTTAAGTAATTTATAATTGAAATCATCACTTGCAATTCTATATGCGTACATTTTAGATCTGAGACCCACAAACTCTAGCATAATCTTACCGTTATTTTCATCTTTCATTAAACCTGGTACTTTCTTATTTTTGAGTTCTATACCATAAATATTATATAAATCATAGTCACAAGAATCAAATCGATGTGAATCTTTTTTAATATATTAATTTGTACATATATTGTCTACGTGCAATTCATAAATTAGGCTGTCAGTGTCGGTGTAAAGCAACTTAGCATTATTTTTAAATGTTTCCTTAACACAGTCATAATAAAATTCATAGAGAAAAGTTTTAGAAATATCTAAAATTCAAAAACAAACATAAATTGGTTTATTCAAAAATACTTCTAGTTTACTGATTTCGATTATTGCTGAATCATCGTCAAATACAACAGAACTGTGAAAATTTGGTTTAGATGTAAGAGACCGAACTCCCCATCTTCCCTCCCATTTATTAACCAATCGAATATCGCGATGTTTTCTTACATTTTCCATGCATTTACCATAAATAGCATTAATCATTAATTTAGAAAAATCTTTTTCAAAATCGTTCTTTGCTTGCTGCCTAAGTTTTGTATTTAAATCTATATATGCACACATTTTATTCGTCGATCAGAATAATCAAAAAATGTTGAAATATAGTTCAGATTTAATAAGAATTTACGATTTCTAGCTAAAATTTGATGGTTTCGTTGCTCCTTCCGGGCCCATAGCATGTCTGATCGGCTTAAAACTGCAAGAAAACGCTTCAAAAGTGACGTTTTTGAAGAATTTTAACAATTTTCTTGTATCTACGAACGCCGGAATGTGAAAACCTAACCCAGACGTCTCTTTTTCGTAATCTGAGATGATTCTGCATGTTATAAGTGTGTTTCGTTGATCAGAATCATCAAAAAATGTTGAAATATAGTTGAGATTTAACAAAACGGTTGCACTGCATGTGTCGGAATTGATATACGTGTCCTTACTGAAATAATGTTGACTGAAACATTTTTAAATGGGAAACTCACCAATACATACACGAATAGTATTCCCTTTTATCAACGCATTCATATTTTTGGAGCTATTGTTAATCCGGTTCCTATCATGGTTTGACGACCAAGTCACTCAAGAGTTGCCGGCGAAATATAAACAAGTGTGTTTTTGTAACATGTGTTGGAATGGTAGACAGTGTACTGTAGCGGGGTATGGGTGATTAAAGGATGATACATTAATGAATCCAAAAAACAAGCTCTACAAGATCTCTAAAAAATATTATAGAGTGTCATTAAAAAATAAATGATATGTGGTAGATAAACAAACAAAAAAATATAGGGTATCAAAACGAATTTATAGGATATCATTTACCTTCTGAGGCGGTTACTAGTATTACTTATCTATGTTTTTTTAATTTTTCAAAGAAGCGAGATTTGTTGCACTGGGCTTTATGATATTTTTCTCTAGAGTTTACTTTTCTTAATTTTTCTTTTCAGTTCTTCAAATACGTCCTTCCAAATTCCTTTTCTAGCTCTCACAATCCATTAATATCATACTTGAAAATTTTAAAACTACTTAATTATCCCGGAGAGTGCTGACCAAAATTTATTTATTCATCCCTTGTAAAGTATTAATGACGCCATTTCAGAATATTTTCTAATAAATCAAGGTCACTTAAACACTTTATTTAATGTTCCATTTCAAATTATTACTAGGAAATATAAATTCAAACTTTCAATGGGTGATTTATACTTACATATGATATTATAGTTGAGTCATTTTTACATAAAAGCACTGTGTTATATTAAACTAATCCAGTGATAAAAATGTATTTATTCTGTTACTTTACTGTCTTAACGGGTCATTGCTTTTAACGCCACTGAATATGTAACTATATGGGAACCTTGAACACGTTTAAGTGTGTCTTAGTAGTTTACTACATAATTGTAAGTAAGGTCATAATAGCAACAAATGCATAACCATTCCATTTGTATTGTTATGGCGAACTACGATAATTCGGCATCGGGCACCGTAAGCAAAAATTTGAACCGGGTTTGCTTTGTGCTAGCTCGGTATCAATTGTGCAATATTTATTGAAATAGAGTTTTATCCAATTTGTTAAAAAAGATCCGTTGTATGTCCCTGTTTTAATAATTTTGTTCATAATACAATGTGAACGTTGTAAGCGCAATGTAAATGTGGTCAATTTTTGCATGTTTCCAATTTTTTTCTTCACAAAAAATAGCCTTTAGTATCGAATATTAAGGGAACAGGGACAAAATGTGTCCAGTAAAGATTTTTAAGAAAAAAAACTATCACTCCAAGTCAATTTCCTTCCATTTTAAGGTACAACAGAATTGGGGAGAAAATTGTCCCAAACCAACCCGAGGGATACCGCCTTAGCACGTTGATGAATGTGAATTCTTGTAGAAAAGTTGCAAGAGGCGAACGAATGTTACGCTATTCGGAACACTCTGTCAGTGAATATCTACTACCAAATTCACCTTTAAGGAGGTGACTTGGATGATGAGGGCAATGGAAAAAATCACAACACAATCACTGTACATGAGACCACAACACCAACAGCCATTCAAGAGAGAACAGAAAAATTAATAGAGATGACAGAACCAAATAGAAGAAGTGAAAGAATTTACAGGAAGGAGAAAATGAAAAAAAAATAGATATCAAGGGGGACAAAATATACAGGAGTTTATATGGTTATTAATTATTATTATGTTCCTACGGTTTCTTTTAAAAGTTTCTACAATCGTTTCTTATATGCATTTACTATCACTGTTGACACAATTTGTAAATCGAACATACAACACATACGTTTCATTATTTACTAAAAATGTTCTATTTAAGAGATAATAATAGAAACGAAACTATGTATACCTATAGTAATAAAACCTATTTATCTATCCTTCATTATTTTGAACCCTGTGTAAAAAATTCCTGTGAAACCTTAGTTTTTTATAAACTACTGAATTTTTATAATTCTCTGAAACGTTGTCATACAAATAAGGGACTAAAAAAGAAGACAAGAAACGACATTATAGAAACAAAAAAAGAACATGTTCTCGCTATCCACACTGTATTTCTAAAGCTTTATGTAGGTAAATTCTCAAAGAAAACATTTTAATTATTTTCCCGTTGGGTTCACACTTTGTCCACATTAAAAATGTTAATGCCATTTTTTTATGACACCTGTACTTACACTTGTTTATTATCAAGTTTATTAAAATAAATTACTCAAACTACAAAAACTTTGTAGAACAGAAACTTTCAGCCCATTTGTCAAAGAAGACAGGATGTTCTACTGGTACGACTATCTTTTGGTATTCTTTGTGCTAGTTACAAGTGTGTTAATCGGTATTTATTTCGGTTGTTTTGGTACTAAACAGTCAACCGTTAAAGAATACCTTTCCGGAGGAAAACAAATGAAAATTTTTCCAATAGCTATATCGGTAATAGTCAGGTACAACAATTACTTTTTCTTTACATACACCTATATTACACTATTTTAGTCACTTTTCTGGTATTACTCTAATAGCAGTTCCGGCAGATGTTTACAAATATGGAGCATTTTATGTGTTAATATGCTTGTCTACTGTTCTTTTGGTTATTGCTTCAATGTATGTTTATTATCCTGTATTGTTTAAAGGCGAATACGATAGTATTTATGAATACTTGGAAGTAAGGTTTAATCGTAAAATTAGATTGTTTAGTTCTTTTTTGTACGTTTTGTACGAAAATCTTTTACTTCCTATAATCGTTTATACCCCAGCACTAGCGCTGTCTGTTGGTGGGTGAAACTTTTCGTAATGAACGTACAGAATTATAATCAAAATATTAGTTACAGGATTTAGTGTACAGCTGATAGTCTTGTTAATATGTGGTACATGCGTGTTTTATACAGCTATTGGAGGTTTACGAACAGTGAATTGGACAGACATTTTTCAATTTGTCATAGTTATGATAGCTTTCTTAACAGTTTGTGGCGAAGGAATTAAATCAGCAGGAGGTATTTCGTCAGTTTGGAATAAAGCAGTATCCGGAAAACGACTTGATATTTTTGAGCACTTTTCTCTCACAATTATTGTTTTTTTTTAACATAATTAAACTTGTAGTTTCGACCCAGATCCAACAAAAAAAGACTCATTCTGGATATGTACGTTCGGTTTTACGGCTCGATTTTTGTTTTACGTTTGTTTATCTCAAACGAGCGTCCAAAAATACATGAGTCTTGCAACACTCCGTCGCTGTAGATGGTATAACAATTTTTTTTTTTGTATTTTGTATTTTGTGTTTTGTGTAAATGTGTAGGTCCCTTTTACTATCTGGTCTGTGTTGGTGTATAGTTAACACATGCGCCGTTTCTGTTGGTATAATAATATATGCTAACTTCTACAACTGCGATCCTGTAATGGACAAAAAGATTACAAAAAATGACCAAATTGTGGCTTACTATGTAGAACAAGTAGCAAAAAAAATTTCAGGTATCTCTGGATTATTTATGGCTGCACTATTAAGTTCTGCAATAAGGTTGTAACAACGTGTTTATTAACATAAAAAAATACTTGTGTATTTTTAGTACGTTATCGTCAAGTTTAAATTCGTTATCTGGTGTTATTTATAACGACTTCGTCAGAAAATTTTCAAAGAAATCATTTACTGAGAAAACCAGTGTAACAATTATCAAAGTTATTGTAGTTATTGAGGGAATTTGGTGCACTTCTATGGTTTTTGTTATTCAGTACTTGGGTGAAATTCTGCCTTTAGCCACTGCTATTACAGGATTAATGGATGGACCATCGTTGGGATTATATACCTTAGGCATATGCTTCCCACAAGTAGACTCTACGGTTATTGAAGTCCGTACATATTTAATTTCGAATTGAAAAAGTTTTACTTCCAGAGCGCCTTCTACGGGACAATTGGAGGTGTAATTTTTGTATCTGCTATATATTTTCCATCAGTATATTATAAACAAAAGCAAGTGTTCGTATATCCCGCCAAAGAAGTCAGTGTCAAAGGATGTAATGTTACCGATGAAACGCTTTCCATGACTTCAAAATACTCGAATTCTTTTCATGAAAATTTTACCAGCAACAGTTACAATGTCGATGAGCTGAATGTTGTTAATTCGACAATGAAATTGTAAATAACATCACTATCACTTACTTAGTTGTGTTACTTCTGTATATTTTTAGGGATGACTTCAGTGCGAATCAACCGTTCTTCTTTTTCCGAATTTCTTACGCGTACTACTGTTTACTGGGAGCTCTTGTAACCATAATTTTGGGATTAATTATATCATATGTTAGAAAGTGTAAAACAAAATCACATGCTAATCAAGCACGACCAGCAAGCCTACCTTTGCTGGTAGAATAAATTCCACACACAAAATTGTTCGTCACATTTTGATTTGCGAAGAAAGGATATCAAAAACATTTTAATCAAAACATCGATCAAAGACACAATCAAAAATTTCTTTTGCCTCATAGTTTGTTAAACTAGAATGGAATAATTGTGTAAATCTCGTTTATAGCTACGTGTCATTTTATACAATGGAAAAACAATATGTAATTTCATAAAAGCATGTAAAGAGAATGCCAACGTTTTTGCAAGGACTACATTTTGTAGAATAGGAAGTTAGGAAAAATTAATCCACTCACAAAACTCGTAACTTGTTTAACCACCCATCTCATCAAAAGAACAATTACCATAAGTAAAATATCTGTAATGATTTAAATGCATCAATTTGAACATGAAACTCAACTTACTTTCAACTTACGTCATTTATACGGATATGGGTAAAGCGTTCGACAAAGTTGATCACCGTATTCTCATACATTGTTTAGATAAGGTCGGTTTTAGTCCTAATTTATTGAAATTATTTAACTCTATGTTACGTGGTAGGCATCAGTTTGTGGAATATTGTGGTTTTTGATCTTGTCTGTACGCCGCTTCATCTGGTGTTACACAGGGATCTAATCTAGGTCCTTTACTTTTCAATGTATTCATTAATGGAATTTTCGACGTCTTAGATCCTTCTTGCAAAGCCTACTTATATGCCGACGATCTAAAGATTGCAAGGATTATTAACACGCCCGAGGACTGCATTATTCTACAAAATACTTTAAACAGAATCGTTGCCTGGTGTGTACAAAATAAACTTATGGTAAATAAAAGCAAATGCTACACAATCAGTTTCTATCACAAGCTTAGCACAATATTATTTGATTACTCCATCGACAATGTAGTACTTAACAGATACACTGAAATACGCGACCTAGGTATAACACTCGACTCAACACTTTCTTTTATTCCGCATGTTTCCCATATCTGCAATGAAGTCATGAAATTACTGGGTTTTATAGTTCGCAACACTAAAGGTTTTGCAAATACAGATAGTTTGATCTGCCTTTACCAATTTTTGGTTCGGAGTAAATTAGAGTACTGTTCGGAAGTTTGGAATCCTTGTTATGCCGTTCATATCGATAAACTTGAACGTGTTCAAAGGCGATTTTGTAAATATCTCTATTTCGTTAAAAACAAATTAAATGGGAAAAGAGACAAATGCGACTTAATTGCTGTGGACTTTAAGGTTAGCGAACAGAATGCCGGTCCACGAAAAAACTCATTTATTTATAAAAAAAAAACCGGTCAAAAATATGACAAACTTCACGATGATAACTTTGTACTAGCTTACATGAACCACTAATAACATGAGTACATGTTAAAATCTTATGGTTCTAAAATAGTGTGTATGGTTGGTACACACGGTACTAATCCATGCAATTATGAACTGACAACTATTTTAGTCCTAGATGATGAAAATATTCCAACAGTGTTTTTACTTGGCGACCGAAAAGTCAAAGTTGTCCAAGAATATTGCTCCGCAAATTAAAAAATATTACATCCGTAATAAAACCCGAATATTTTATGTCTGACGATACCAACATCTATTTTGATGCTTGGTGTGACGTAATGGGTTTAGTTCCATTTAAACTGCTATGCACGTGGCATATAAGAAAAAAACTGGCCCATTCAAACAAAGGCAAAAGTAAGAAGTAGAGATGTGTGTATGAAAGTTCAAAAAGATTTGGACGTTTTATTAAAAGAAGTTGACACAAAAGAATTTTTCAGATTGAAAGAAGAGCCATATAAATATTTAGAAACAGAGAAAGAAAAAGTTTTTTTTTACATTACCTACAGAAATATTACTTCCAGAACGACGTCAGAATTCGGTCCTGCGCACATTGTTTCAGACTGCATGCTGGATTCTACACAAATATGCATCTGGAAGCCTTGCATAAATCGTTGAAATATACTGGCTGTGGCAAGACAGTGTGTCGATTAGAAACTTGTTTGGATATGTTGGATAAACTTTTAAAAGACAGGTCATGGAAGAGAATTTCTTCAATTCTTAGACCAACTGCCACACACAGGCATCTTGCTTTAAATAAAGCACACAAAGCGGCCATGACAATGAGCTTCGAATGTGTTGCTGAAAAAGATACCAAAACATATTGAGTACATTCGCAAACAAAGGTAGACTTTTATGAAGTCAAAGTATCTGACAGTTTGTGTGCGTCCACTAAAATTCCGACATTACACCTACGCGTGTTGGTGACTATAAAAAGTTAGGTTAGGGAAACGGCTTCCCACTAAAGAGTGTACAAATAGGAAATTTAATAATTTGTTTGCGGCAAAGTAAGCATTTGCATAACATTTGAAGATTAAGGACGTGATCATGGGGTAACGTAGAAGAGTTGTGTGTAAATAGTTTGTGCGAAATCGAGAAGTGCCTTTTGTACAATTTTACCGTTTACTATTTATGTACATTGTATATGTACATACTATAACAAAATAATTTAGATACACATATACTTAAAAAGCTACAGGAAGAACTTTTAACTTTGAGGTCATACATCATTGATCATCAACGCGTGGAGGTGTGTTTCATACGTTAGATCCAGTGCTGTCGCGGCGATAGTTTGATTACAAATATATTTTTCTTTTGGACTATATCAACATAATATAACATTTCAAGATCACAAATCTGTGGTCCTGTGTTTGAAAAATTAAAAAGAGCATCGAGTATTATTTTTTGAAGTAATATAGTAATACATATACAGGGTGTCCCAGAATTCGCGCCATTCCCGTAAATGACATGTTCCCTGTCCCGAACTGTGCCGTAATTCGCAAAAAGAATTGTCCAGGCTTTAACCGTGTGAGAACTGGAAGGCGATTAAGTTGACCAATAGAGAGGCTGCTTTTATATCCGAACGTTTCTATGTTCAAAGTTACCTATGCCAAGAACAAAAAATCGGGTAATACTAAAGTTGAATGAATTTTTTTCGAATCCCCCTCCGTCAACAAAAGGAAACAGAAGTGTGGTTATAAATTTAATCATTTTGACAATTGTTTGTCATAAACTGTCACGAAGTTCATCACTGACCTGAACAGACGCTTCTGCCCCCAAAGATGACTGATTAATGTACACAGAGACGTCAAGGTTTACTTTAAGGCAAGTAGCATGGCACAGAAGTTATTTCTGCTGCCATTCTAGTTAAATTGTGTTTAACTGGGCTGTACATGTCATAAGAGAAGCTGTTTCATTTCATCGTAGGCAAATAATACATTTATTACTATTCTACATAGAGTAGCTACCGAAGAGCAGGTATTAGAAGTGATTTTCTTAGAGCCCCGTGAATAATGTGTTGTTCTTTTTAACGAAAATTAGTACATTTTCAGAATGCATCATATGCCTGATATTAAGTTTATCGTTATTTCTAAAAAAGAGTACCACATGTCCATTCAAAGAACGTTATTAAGTGTATTTAAACATAAATATCGCTTTTGATTAATCAGTGATTATGATTTTCAATAAACAGTATCAATTTTTACTGAACAGCTTTGTTGCTGATACCTAATCTAAGCAACGAAAAAATAGACGAGACTCCACTTCTCTGGTGTATTAAGATCATAGGTATCTGCTGTGGTGTCAATCATGTGGGGGAGATACTGAAAACTGAGACTTATTCAAGAATAATATTGATGTTGCACATGATGATTTAAGACAGTTTCTTTAAAGTTGTGAGTACATACTTTCTAGAGATTGAAAAGATACGAATAAAAATTATAACAATAGTTGCAATTTTTTTTAAGAACAATACAAACAATTTATGGAGAATGTACACGCTATGCAGCCACTGCTGTGCGCGAATATACAGGTCTTTTCCCCAATCATCGGCTCCTTGACCAGCATGTGTTTCGTCGTTTGTTGCATCCAGCAAAAGAAGATGGATCTTTTCAGCCTATGCGGAAAGCCGTGCTGGGGCTCCACGGATTATACGCATAGACGGTGAAGAACAAGTGGCACAAATGATTGGATGCTCAAGATCGATCATGCATCGTATCCTTACAGAGAAAAATCTGCATCCTTACTATTGACGAAAGTGCAGCATCTGCGACGAGCCGACTGCGCGACGAGTGCATGTTGCTATATGGTTACTGCGACAAAATGAACTAAATCCTGATTTTTCACGGCACATTCTTTTCGCCGACGAATGTTGATTTTCCCGAAAAGGAATATTTAATGCGCACAATTCACTTCTGGGCAAACGAAAATCCACATTTCGCTAACGTGAGAGCATATCAAGAGCAATACTATTAATCTATGGGCTGGAATCGTTGTACTGTAACGTTATTAAACAATGTGCTCAAAATGACCACCATTAACTTCAATGCAAGTTCTAGCTCGTTGAATTATGTTGTGTTGTGTATTATGTAACATCTCAGGAGTAACTGTAGCGTAGGCTTCGTGCAGTCTCTCTTCCAGTTCTTCTAACATATCTAGGGGTTCTCTATATACGTAATTTTTAATTTGATTCCAAAAAAAAGTCCAAAGCAGAAAGGTCTAGAGATCTAGGAGGCCAGATATTAGTACTGCCACGCCCAATCCACCTATGACGATACTCTTTTCAATGTTCGTCGTACAAGTATCGAATTATGTGGAGGAGCGCCGTCGTGCTGAAACCACATATTCCGCCGTACATTCAAAGGAACGTCTTTCAACAATGCCGGAAGCTCTAGTCGTAGAAAATTAGCATATGCATCCCCATTAAGGCGATCAGGTAATCTGATAATTTTATCAGATGCATTAAAATTTTTACCACAGTAGTACCAATGATTCCAGCCCATAGATTAATAGTAAATCGCTCCTGATATGCTCTCACCCTAGTGAGATGTGGATTTTCGTGTGCCCAGAAATGCCAATTGTGTGCATTAAACATTCCTTCTCGGGAAAATGAACATTCGTCGGTGAAAAGAATGCGCCGTGTAAAATCAGGATTTAGTTCATTTTGTCGCAGTAACCATTGAGCAAAATGTACTCGTCGCGGGTAGTCGGTTGGTCGCAGATGCTGCACTCTCGTGTAATGGTAAGGATGCAGTCTTCTCTCTTGAAGGATACGATGAGTGGTCGATCTTGAACATCCACTAATTTGCGCTACGTAGAGGACACTTCTCTTAGGATCCGCTTCCATGTTTCCTAACACTTGCTCTTCAGCACCTACACGTACATTCCGTGGAGCCCCAGCACGGCCTTTCCGACTAGGTTGAAAAGATCTTCTCTTGCTCGATGTAACAATCGGTGAAACACATGTTGGTCTGGGTGCCGACGATTATTCACGGGGCTCTAAGAAAATGACTTCTAATACCTGCTCTTCGGTAGCTACTCTATGTAGAATAGTAATAAATGTATTATTTGCCTACGATGAAATGAAACAGCTTCTCTTATGACATGTACAGCCCAGTTAAACACAATTTAACTAGAATGGCAGCAGAAATAACTTCTGTCCCATGCTACTTGCCTTAAAGTAAACCTTGACGTCTCTGTGTACATTAATCAGTCATCTTTGGCGCAGAAGCGTCTCTTCAGGTCAGTGATAAACTTCGTGACAGTTTATGACAAACAATTGTCAAAATGATTAAATTTATAACCACACTTCTGTTTCCTTTTGTTGACGGAGGGGGATTCGGAAAAAATTCATTCAACTTTAGTATTACCCGATTTTTTGTTCTTGGCATAGGTAACTTTGAACATAGAAACGTTCGGATATAAAAGCAGCCTCTCTATTGGTCAACTTAATCGCCTTCCAGTTCTCACACGGTTAAAGCCTGGACAATTCTTTTTGCGAATTACGGCACAGTTCGGGACAGGGAACATGTCATTCACGGGAATGGCGCGAATTCTGGGACACCCTGTATAAGTAGTTTTTTAACAAGCTGTAAACACTCCTAGCGACGCACTGGCTACAATCTTGTGGACCAGATCAAAGCGTCCCCGCTACTCTACGTAAAACACACCTTGCTTCAAGTGGGGAATTGCATCCGTAAGATAAATTTCCGCCTACTGTTGATCATACATTAACTGATCTGTCAAATTCCACCTTCCAAATAAAGGGAATAGGCAACCCTTTGATACAATGCTTAAATTTGTATAAAATCAATGCCTTCTAAACTTACAAGCCACGCTGTTACATTTGGCAACGCTGCAGTAGGCTGTTTAGGTAGTCCTACGCGCTAAATGTCGCTTGGTCGCGTGTATCTGCAGTGTGCGCATAATCGTTCAATATTTAATCTCCAATGCCGAAAAAGTTTAAAGCAATAAAAATATTACAACGGATAAAAAAATCAAAAAATAATAATTTCAACTGACGGTTGATATCTTTAAAATGCCTTTGCTGTAATATTGTTTGTGAATGTTAATTTTACGACACAACAATGAAATTAAATACCGCAAAAAAATAATGTGAATGGTTTTTCAAAAGAGTGTGATTTCATATATGTAGGTACTTACGATATTTTTAAATAAGACAATTCAAGACCGTGACAAGAGTTAATTGTTCCACTACTGAAAACCGAAAATGCTTAAATTGGGCTCTTAATTCAAAAGCTTTTAAAAATTCGACCCGAGATCGGATCGCACATTGAAGGGCTTGAAAAAAATATAAAAAAATTAATAATCAGTTTATATTAAACAAAATAAATGATATTCAGTACACAAATACATAATATTGGTCGGTAACACATAACGCCTACATATCTATAATAGTTATAATATGTATAAATGAAACTTAATTAAGACCATAATATTAAGACTTATTTTTGCAGAGTATCCAACTTCCTTTTATTCTTACTGGAATACACAAAATCGTTACAAATTTTAGAATAATTGTTTAATACAATATTGGCCATTATAGAACATACTTTTTTGAAAATATCTTGAAGATTTGTCCCACAAGCACAACCATCGTCAACATTTAAAAAAAATCATTCTCCTGTAATCGACGCATGGTTAATTTAGTAATAATGTTTTTGTGGTTGGAGTATTGAAAGAATTTTTTTTCATAATCTTCTGATGTAATGATAAATTGAAAAATGCTGGCCATTTGATTAAAAACATATTTGATTTCGTGTGAAGGAACAGACAGCCCTCCTCTCTGTAGGTGATCAAAATATACATCTCCAGTACCACAACCTTTTCCTACTCTCAATAATTGTTCACATAAAGAGCATGACAGGGATTTTAATACTGAATGTGAAACATATCCGCAAATATAATTCTGAACAGCTTCATCAGGTACAACTTCCTCTAGATGAAAACTGTCCTCTAAAATAACGGCAAAATCAGAAATATCTTCATCGCTAACTTCAGATACATCGTAATTTAATGCGTCCTTCAAAGAAATTGTACCAGCACCTACTGACTGAAAGAGTCTTCTTAGTCTACACTTTTTTTCAGACTCTAGAATCTGTCGGACAGAAACATGGTAATTGCTCCCAGATAATCTGCGATACAGCCCAAACCGTTCTTCCAGATTGTCTGTTTCGCATTTTTCTGGTAAAATATAATTTACTTTCAAAGTCGTTAGAGAATATTCGGCAAACTTTAACAAAATGGAAGTACTTCGAAATAATGCTGAAGCCGTATCCTTCGATAATCCGTCTTTATTTAAGGTTGACCACTTTTCTAACCAGAGCAAAAATTTTTTTAAAAACTGAATTTTTTCATCGTCCATGCTGTGAATAGGTCCTGAAAATCTGTTGCGTTTAGCAATTCCTTTTACAATATTCTTGGTGTTTACAATATCCCACCAATTTCTGATTATTTGCAAAAAATCAGCAGTTTCATGATAGGCTGGAATTGTTTTTAATGCTGCGATAGTGGTGTCGTGAAATACATTATCCGACAACTTAACATTTTGCCTCTCAAAGTTATTGGGATATAAGGTTTTCCTATTCAATTTGAAAGCTTTCTTAACCATTAATTCTTTCTCTTGATTATAAAATATCCTAATATGTTCTAAACGTGCCTGCTTAACATGTTCGAAATTATTAAAATCTGGGTAAGTGAATGTTTTCAAATTATCTTTTCTATTTAACCAATTATTATAAATATTTTTGAATAAATGCACAAAATCATACGTTAAAAATATAGGCATATTACTGTGTAACGGATTACAAAATGTATCACCTGATACCAAATTTTTAAAAAAATTTTGGTTCAATCGATTGTTATCTGTAATAATAAGTATTACTTTAAAGTCACATTTCTGAACCACATTGATTGTTTCCAATGCAGCATGTTTTAATTCTTCCCCAGTGAGATTATTTACAGGATACAGACGAACCACTTCTTTAAAATTTCCAAAAACTGCAGTGATCATGAATGTTACAACAGTTTTTGCCGCCTGTGTAGGATGGTTTTCTGCCATACCGACAATGTTATTATTTTTGAAACTTATATGACTATGAACATAAATCTCATCAATCAATAGGGCCACATATTTTTCTCTTTCAGTTAAATGGCTAGCTAAATGTTCAATATAATGTGTTGTACTGGTAGAATCATTTGTTGAAACATTGAAACCTGAAGACAATTGCTGCAAATATCGTTTATGTGGCAGAAAAAAGTAGTCTCTCAAAATATTGTATGCAGGCACAGATTGTGAATATATCATAAATGCAAATAATAATACTGATGAACTGTATTTGCTCTTCTTCTGACATAACATTTTAAGCTGCTGCAGAATACTGTCCAAATACTTCTTATATTTATATTCATGATCATCATTCAACAATGCATGTGCTTTTTCTAAAAAAATATATGCTTTATTTATATAATGTTCAGGAACAGTATCTTCTCTATGTGGTACATTTTTGTACCGCAACAATAAATTTTCAAATTGTGACCATTTGGTTAATTTTAGAGTACCAGTAAACAGCCACCGCAAGTCATTATAAGATATCTCATTACCTTTTACAAACACTTTTACTCCTAAATCGTTCCTTATGTTAACACTACAAACGACTGTAAGTTCTTGAATTTCACAGTCAGTTTGATGATCAATGTTCAGCACATAACACCACACACCATCTTCTACCACTTTAAAACTCCACTCTGATAGATTTTGTAGATGATTTTTAAAGTTATTTACAAAATTATCGTAGCCATTGATATTGTCACTTAACAAAAATTGTTCAATTTTTGCAGCATGCTGTTTCTCCAACTGAATTCTTCTTTGTTCTGGATCTTTTCGCTCTGGCACTAAATCCACTGAGAGATATCCTGGTAAATTTTTGAAGATTTGGGGTACAGCATCCTTTGTAAGTTTTGGATATTTCAACAAGACTTGCTGCCTTTCCCCATTTGGCTTCACACAAACTTGATATTTAACAACATGTCGATCGTTAAAATGATTAATACAAACTGCTGAAGTAGCAGAAGGGGTCCAATCTTTACGTGGTATTGCTCGTATCCACACATTTTTCCGGGCAGGATCTTTCGGAAAGGAAAATGTTGTCACAGTAGTGTTGGTTTTTTTAATTTCACTGTCATAATTAGATTTGCAGGCTGGAACGCAACACCTACGAGGCATCTGCAGAAAATCAAGTTTTGAGGTTAGGTACATTAATCTGTTAATTAATAATGGCTTTCTTGACTTGACAGCAACAACAATTGTAATAGACTTACAACTGGGTTTAAAGTAAAGTTAAAGCTTACCGTAGGGTGGTTTTAAATAACAGAAACCGTCTCAAAAGTAAAAAAATTCAAACACAAACTGCTCACGTGAATTGGATGACATCGGACTACCTTACAGTGTTGCCGATTTTCAACATCATGGCTTGTAAGTTTAGAAGGCATTGATAAAATACATTTTTAAAGTTTAATGCGCATGCGTGAAATCTACTACAGCGCTACTTTTTGACCATGGCATTTTCTCCTTAGACTTGCGCCTTGGAAATTCAGGTGGCTGCGCTTGAGGTGTATAAGTGGTTGCCTACTTCCAGGCGTCCGCAGTACTTCCCTCCCAGTAGCCGTTCTTTCTGACCTCGTGGTGGTGCTCGTCAACACAGGTGTTGTCCGGCCCTGCTGCGTTGGGGGCCGCACATGTATCGGAGTGCAGGACTCTGCTGATATGAAAGCCGGTTTTACTCGGTCCAGACTCACTGTAGTTTTCCTTCCGTTTCTGACTATCACCTTGTCGGTACGTCGTAATACATCCGGTGTATGGTGGTTGTAACGGCTTTCTGAGTCATGTCTGAGAAAGATGTAAGAACAGTCCAACAGCTCTGGGTGAACAAAAGTCTCGTGGTGGCCATGGTGGCTTGCTTGTGTTCCTCGGATATGCATCTGGAGTCTCAATTTGTCGACGAAATTGTTAGGGTCGACTTCTGGCTCGTCGTTCGCAAAGAAAAATTCCCCTAGGACTCGTCGTTGTGTTCCGTAAGTCAGCTCAGCTGAAGAACACTGAAGGTCATTCTTGATTGTTGTTCTTAAACCTAACAGCACTGTAGGAAGGATGTCATACCAGTCACTGGTCTCGTGACACATGATGGCGGCTTTGATCGTTCTATGCCACCTCTCAATCATCCCATTGCGCTGTGGTCGATACGGTGTGGTCGGCAACGTCTAGTACCCAAAAGGTTTGTGAAGGAAGACATCAGCGTGGCCTCAAACTGTCGGCCTTGGTCAGTCGTGATGCGATGGGAGCAATCAAAACGCGCGACACAGGTTGTGTAAAAGGTTTTCGCCACCGTCACCGCTGTCATGTCAATCATCGGTATTACTTCTGGCCATCGGGTAAACTTGTCTGTCATCATGAGGCAGTACCGGTGTCCCTGTGATAGTGATAATGGGCCGACGATGTCCATGTGCACGTGTTCGAACCTGCATTCTGGAAGTTCGAAATGCTTGAGGGGTGTATGCCTACTTACCGCTGGCGACCACTTTTTTATACTGCGTTCCATGTATGGCCACACGAAACTTGTTTGCACCGCCTTGAATGTAGCTTTGCAACCCGGGTGTGACTTGGAATGCGCCATGTCAAATACCCCCTTTCGGAAATGGAGCGGATGTATGGGCATACTCTTCCTGTTGATGTGTCACACCAGATCGCCGTATCCGCGGTGATAGGTGTGAGGTTTTCTAGCTTCAGTTTGGTACCGGAATTCAGTAGGTTTCTCAACTCCGGGTCTCGAGCTCTTCTGGGTCGATCACTGCTGCGCCGAGACAGTGTTGTTTTCGCCCGGAATGCATTCGATCTCGGTCGTGAACTGACTGATGAACTCGAGTTGGCGTAATTGTCTCTGAGATGATTTACCTGAGTTCTGTCTGAACGCGTAAACCAAAGGCTTGTGGTCCGTTCTA
Source organism: Zophobas morio (assembly GCF_036711695.1). Taxonomy (NCBI): domain Eukaryota; kingdom Metazoa; phylum Arthropoda; class Insecta; order Coleoptera; family Tenebrionidae; genus Zophobas; species Zophobas morio. Next base: position 484,531 of record NW_026972192.1, on the reverse strand, counting down.
ACCGTAAAGATTCTTGCTTCCACCATGTAGCGCAAAAACTTAATGGCCTCATATATTGCGAGCAGCTCACGGTCGTACATACAGTACCTTCGTTGGGTGCTGGTGAACTTTTTAGAAAAAAATCCTAGAGGGCGCCAGTTGCATCTAACTTCCTGCTCCAACACAGCCCTCATGACTGTATCCGAGGCATCGGTGGTCAGCCTTAATGAGGCGTTCTCCGAAGGGTGAGCTAGCAGCACAACACTAGACAACTCGTTCTTGCACTGGATGAACGCTTCTTCCGCCTTTGTAGTCCAGCTGATTGGCGTTTTGTCATTTTTCGGGAGTTTTGCAGGCACACGCGGAGCGGGGCTTGGATAGACGCGGCATTTTTTATAAAACAGCGATAAAAGTTAATCATGCCTTGAAATCTACGTAACTCTTTCACCGTTTGCGGCTTCGGAAAGTCACTTATCGCTGTCACTTTCGCGGTTACTGTGCGGGTCCCGTGAGTGGAAATGTTGTGTCAAAGATATTCTACTTCACTTGCCCCGAACACGCATTTTGCCAGGTTAATCACGATGGCCTCTGATGTTGTCTCATTCTTTCAAAAAGAGTTTTCAGGTATCGCACATACTCCTCTGGGTTCACGGTGAAAACTAAAATGTCATCTATGTACGCGAAACAAAAGTCTAAGTCACCAAGCACCGTATTAAGATGTCTCTGGAAAGCTTGTGTGAAATCAAATAACTGAAATTGGGTATACACTGCAGTCTTGGATATATCCTCTTTGGGGACTCGAATTTGGTGATGTCTGGTCGAGAAATCCTGGATCTGGAGTATGGGATACCTATTCGGAATCGTTACACCATTCAGCCTTCGATAACCCCATAAGGACGCCATTCCTCAGGATTCTTTTTCCGCACGACGTGCAACGGGCTGGCCCATGGACTGCTAGAGGAACGACACCACCCATGTACTGAATCTGAATTGACAGTCTTGAGTTTCCCCAGTGGTAGTCTGCGGGGTGTTTCAGCTACAGGAGGACTGGTTGTGTATATGTGTTGCGCTACGGGGCTGGACGTTTGACTATCTGGGCGCGATGCTTTCGTCAGTTCTGGATATTTTACCAGCAGGTGATAGCCAGAGGTTTTTCCCACCGTCGTAAATCGTGGTGAAGAGCAGGCTAACACGAAACCAGGCGAAGAGAGGTGTGTCAAAGAGTCTACCAGCTTCCAGTTTCGCAAGTCCGGTAAGAGGTGGTAGCCATTTAAACTAAACCATGATTCGTTGGAAAAAAATGATAAATCCAAAATTCTGTTGTTCATGTTCTTTTGAAACCATTGACAATATGCATGCAACACGACGAGGATAATCAGCTGCTTTAAGTTCATGGACTGACGATACATTACCTTTATAGGGATGCATGTGTAGTGTTCTTTTCAAAACTTTTCTGACAAGTGGTGCACTAGATTGCAAAGAAAATTTACTAAAAGATTTTTTTGGGCTTTGCTCCATCCTTTCCCTCAAATCTTCGACGACCTCTTCACTAAATAGAGACCTTCTTGGTGACTTTCCTTTAGAAACATTTCCGGTGTTGTTGAATCAGTCCACGATTGTTTTTATGTGAGTCATTAAAGACTGTTCTTCGATGTTTATATATATTAAAGGTTACCCCTAATGGTGAGAATTAAAAGGTCTTAACGCAAAGTGAAGGGAGGAGGGGGGAGGGAATTCAACTTCATACGACGATGACCCTCTAGGCCGTCAAAAGTCGATCGTACTACCAAAGAAAATGAACACACGGGGTAAAAGCTTGGCACTAGAGGAAATAATGATGCCTACGAGTTCACCATAAGATATTCGGAAAAAAATGAAAATGAAAAAGAATAGAGGAAATGGATAGAAATCATAACGATCTGAAAGGAATGCTAACTCTTCCAAGGAATGGCGCAGAGGGAATCTTGCAACTATATATATTAATCCAAGAAAATGCAAAGACAAAGAGGAAAGTAAAAAAGTTTCAGGGTTTAGAAGGTTATCGTATGCTACGATGTTAAACCGATTAATTTTGCAAATATCTGTATCCACGAAAGACGAAATAATTTAATATGGGTTTATAAACCTTCCTTAATCGAATTTGGATAACGGAATCGGCTATCACAAAAAACGCGGACGCATCCATCAGAATAAATGATTTAAGGATATCGGGTTTCAATAAACTAAAGAATGTCTTTTAACCTTCTACTTTTGTTAACGAAATTAATTTTCATAAATAAGTGATATTTATTCCACGTATGTAGTGTTTGTTTCTTATTTAATCCCTTATTCATTTAATGTAAGCGCACTACTTCCGTTCTTTCAATTCTGTATAAATCTGCGTAAAGATCTTCGTCTTTGAGGTTGGGCTGTTGCATTGATAACTCGCATAAAGTTTGTGTAATCGGACCGGCTTGCATTTGTTGATCGCTGTTCGATCCGATCCCTAAATCTGATTTCTTCTTTTGCATGTTTCTTCTCATGTATCCACTTAGTGTTGTTGACAATATTTTATTAATTTTACGAGCAGTGTCCCAACGGCCTTGGAATAAACTACTTTGTTTGAAAACAACGTCGACACCTAAATCAGGATGACTACATATTACACCTTGATAATTAGAGTCTTGATGTTTAATATCTGCAAGAACAAAAACAGTAAACTAGATAGTCTTATATTCACACGTACCTTCGGAAACCTGGCTTATCTGTGGTCTGAGTAGAGGGGCGTTTATTGTTTCAATTAAGATATTAACTTCGTTTATCAGCAAGTAATGAAAAACAAACATTAACATGTTTATAACAGATTCCATTAAAAAATTTGGTGAAGAATAGATGTGGACTTGGACATCACGACAAAAAATTAGGGCTAATTCATGAAAATCAAGATTCATTACAAAAATTTTGAGTGATTGAAGCGAATGTGTCAGAAATGTAAATTCTGACGTTGGCACTCCCAATACCTGCCAACTAACTTTTAAATATGCTGATTTCGGAGGCTTTCACGGCCGGAGTCAATATCTGATCGTCTTCCGGGTTGGAACCGTGTCAGTTAAGTAAGCCTAAGGCTCGACGTTTCGCATACTTTCGTAAGTGGCATCTTCAGAAGCAAGGTTAGAAAGATTAGGAAGAAGGCAAAACAGCACGATAACTCAGGATGTCAACCAAACCAGAAGCGAAGCTCTTCTGGCAGCAAAGAATGTAGTTGTGACCTTTTCATAGAGATGTGATGGCGGAACCGTCGTGGTTGAAGTTGATTGGACGGCTCTGGGCGGAGTGGGAGGAATTGCATCTAGTGGGGGTTTCTTAATATTTGACAGATAGTAACCATTATCTCGGTTGAGATGGGTTGAGATTATGAGGACATTTATGGATTTCATTAGCTTCACGGTTTTTCGGGTCATAGAAATGTGGTGCTTTGGAAAGAACTTGCGAATTTTGAGACAGAATGGTGTGACCGGTTTCATGTTGGTGTTCAGCGTAGGCAGAGTGGGACAGAAGACCTGTTTTGAGGCAACGTTTGTGTTCTTGAATTGGAATTTTTATGGACCGACTGAAGAATTTGTGCAACTTTGAAGACTGTTTTAACTTTTTGCGTTTGGAGTATTGTGGTCGGTAATCTGCAGTCGGGCGATCTGAAGTTCTGTCAGAGTTGGGATTAAGCCGAACGGAATGGCAGACTTGAGAGTGTGGTGGTCGCATCCATTTTGTTGAAGACATGTTTGGAGATGTTCTAATTCTTTTTGGAGTTAGTTTATCCGGTTGACAAATGGTATTGGCTCGATGAATTAGGAAGTTAATCGGTATCTAATCTGGTTACTAAAACATCAAGAAAAGGAAGACATTGTTCATTTCCACTTCCATGGTAAACTGAATGTCGGGGTGTTGACTGTTGAGATGTCGTGAAAGACTGAAAGGGCGTTTTGACCATGGGGTCATATGACAAATGTGTCGCTCATGTAGTGGAACCATACTTTGGGTTCGAGTTGGGCGGATTCAATGGCTGTGTCTTCAAAAGCTTCCATGAAATATTGGCGTATAGAGATCATTCAGTAGGGACAACTCCCTATTTTTACTGACGCGTTTTCATGGGTGGTCGTTTGTCTTGTGACCGTATGAGGGCACGCAACGCAAGGTACTTCTCTTTCTTACACATTGGAACATTGAACTGGGGTACTTTGGTTATCTTGTGACTTTAATGTGAAATATTTGAAATTTGGCAGTTTAGTTTCATTGGTTTTGATCGTTTAAGGTTGATCTTCCGGTGTAATTATTGCAGTTAAGTGTAATTTTGACAGAGACATTTTAAAAAGCATTGTTCATGTTCATGTTTTCATGGGACCATTGTTTATTGTTTATTATTTTTTTGTAAAAAAATTAAATGCATATTAGTGTTTTCTAATAACGTCGAACTTTACAACCATTTACAACCATCATGGAAAGAAATTAATAAAACGTAAAATAGTAATCAGAGACGCGGGGCGAAATCTGAATTTCAACACGGCATCTCTGTTATAGGGGCTTAATTCATTATTTATTATAATAGACTGTGTGGTTTCTAAGATGTTATTGTTATCACACTATTTTTAATTCTTTTCCAAAAATTCATTTGCACAAAGTGTACTAAAATGGGTACACGAATCAATTTCAAAATTTTCAAATGAAGCGTTTGTGATACTTTTTAAATTGGGTGGCAACATCTAGACCACCGATAATGGCTTAAAACCGGGTCAGAAAGATCAAGGGCGCCGACACGAGGTGTCCCCACTGAATGATCTCCATACCGTGCCTGAATACTTTCGCATAGGCAACACATTGTACACATGATGAGCAACTTTGATCAATCTATAAATCTATTTAAATTAGCGATCGTAGTTAGTAAACGCAACAACACAAAAATTACACTATGTCATAAATGACAACAAACACGTCAAGCAACTAATATTGGCAACATTAAAAACAAAATAGAGCCTGGTTAATTCATTCCTCAAACGAATTCAAATAAAATAAAATAAAATAAATAAAAAGCTATCCTATAATAAGTGCTGAAACTGCTCTTTCTTTACACGCTATCCTGCGTTCAAAATTTCTACATAGTCTAATTAGAATTTCGGGTGTTACGTGAAAATCTGTACGACACCATTTATCCTGTAATTGTGGAGTGTAAAGCTACTGTTAGATAAATAAATATTATTATTATTATTATATTGTTTACTTCTTCTTAAAATCTTCCCTGTTTCTGTTCGTTTTCTGTCGTTCTCTTGTTCAAGCATTTCACCATGTCTCCACCTCCTGAGACCATAGGAGATGTTGTGATCAAAAACTGTATCTCCTATTCTAAGATTTATTATTATCTAACCTAAGTACAAAACTTATATATTGACTTTCATACCTACATCCTCATTCTCATATTGTACGAAAGTCTTGAGGGACACGCACAATCCCACCCGCGAACTTTCGTCAAGCCCGCTACACTTTCAATTGTCTAATAATATGTCCTCGATTTGCTATTCTCCAGGTACCCTCTGCCGGCCCAAGCATTTCGTCGTTTTTGGCGAAATACCTGGCATCAACCAAACTTACTTTTTGCAACTTGATGCTAATTGTCACATTTGCCGGCCCTTCAAGATTATCGTCCCGACAATAATTTCCTAAAATTAGGCTACCCTAACATCTTACAATTCTACCCTAATTTTGCTCTTGTTTACACGGTGAGATGCCACTTAATTTCTGCAAGTTGCCCTGACTCATGTCGATTCCTGTTCTCTTTCGTTTCACTATCACTAGTTTCTACAAGTCGCGAATTTTTCAGATCATCTGCCATCCCATCTTCTTTCCCTGTTTTTCAGCTCTGTTCAGGAATTTCGTCCGCTACGCATTCCCACTTCGATTCTTCTTCAAAGTCTGGACCAATGAAAATTGAAAATTAGTGGCGACCAAAGGATATCACTTACAAGACTCTTTACGTTGTGGACAAGCGAAATTAGTTTTCAACAAGATCGGATTCTTCTTAGTTTGTTGTCAAATGTGGATCGTTCATCTCCAAATGTGGGCTCATTGACGGACTCGTCGCCCCGCGTCCGCTCTTCTCGAAAGTGATGCTCAAAAGTGACCCTACTCCTCCCTGTGCCCTACTACTAGGATAGTTCGATGTTTCCAGGACGTTGTCGTTTGTCTCTCGTTGTGGTATCCCATGGGACATAAAGAAAATGATGTTAATTCGTTGCAATAAAAATGCACCTATGTTTACCTAAATTCTACATACACTGGATCTTTAATTTTTATCCCCATTTCATTACCAACTTAGATTAACTTAATTACTACACATATGGTGGTAATATGAGTACGGTGAGGTGTCTGGCGAACACCTCATACCTGCTATCCAGTAACAACCGTGATCTCGTAACTCTGACCTACAATACTCTTATTATTATTATTACTTATAGGCAGACCTTACAAAAGAGCATTTTAATGTAGTACAGCTTGTTTCCCTTTTATAACTATGCTTTCTTTATCCCCTCCCTTAACAATATTTGGTTATCTTTCTTACCTTTTAAAATTTTAATTAGATACCCTTCTTCTCCGGACGATCTGATTCGCCAGTAAACACCCGCATTTATTTCTATAACTTGTACGAGGTATAATATCCCCATGTAGCATATTACCAGCATCGTAAAATTAATTTCATTTTAATTTTTTTATTGACAACAATTAAAGCGTTATAACTGCGCGGGGAAAACCCCGTGCGTGTGGAGACAAGTCGCTGCACGCTTGAGTTTTAATTCATTAGCGCCGTATTTTTAAATGACGTCTGATTATATTTTTTTTATATAATACAAATGCACGTCACTGTAATGAAATAAACATTTTTGTTCGTTAGCATTGCGATGCACATTTGTTACAGAACTGACGGGGAAGTATGAGTGTGTGTGTGCAATGAGAGAGTACGGGTTTTACTTAAGACAAGCGTGCATACTTTTAACTGCGCAGTCTTCCCTCTCTCTGTGTGTGGCCGCCTTAATATTAAATAAATATCATGAACCAACTATTTGAAAATGAACATTTACTCAACATTATTTTTTTATTAGTGAGAAAATAGTATTTTATGATACGAGTTTTATAAGTGCGAAAAAATGTATGAACGAGTATCATATAGTATTTTTTCTACTTTACCCCCTTTTCATAAAAACACAGCACATTCAAAATCTGATTATTTTCACGACAGTTGGCAGAACATACCTTTTATTTCATTAAACACTGAGGGGAAGTTAAAAGATGATAACACAGTTATACCATCTAGCAGCTAGCTCCTCCGTAATGACAACAGCAAAAATAGGTATTTTCCTAACAAGTGTGGGAAGTCAGCGATTCCGAAACGAGTCCATGTTTTTCCTAACGGCGTCTTTTAGATCTTTCAGCAATTAAGATTTTCGTCATATTTATAAATCGCAGCACATTCGAAAATCATATCGTTGAGTAGTAGGTATTGCGAATGCAATTGTTTAAACATAAACAAGTTTTTTGCAAAATATTTGTCAAATAATACCTAATCGTGTTGTGTTCTGTGTGTTCAATTGAAGATGGAAATAGTATATTTCATAACGAGTGTCGAAAGTGAAAGATATCATGTGAGTGCAGTTAGACGAACAAGGCGAAGCCAAGTTCGGATAAAGAAGCACGAGCATGATAGTCACTTTCAACACGAGTTGTGAACACTATTTTTTAGACGACTTGAACAAGAAAATAAGCATTATTTTTGTATGCATAAAATGTTTAAAAACAAGCGACACCATTTTTTAATTTTATTCATGTTGGCCACGAGCACGTTGCTATGGATTCTTTACTGTTTTGAAAATTTAATTGTTTCGACAGTTTTGTCATTTTGTCCAACTAGTATTGCACAAATGAATTTTAAATGAATTTGTTAGAAGAATTAATGCAGATGCAGATGGTTAGCGATAACGAAGACGATGTTTTACAACTCGCACCTCCATCAGTAGTTGAAGCCAACCATGACTGAACGTCGGCTGTTTTTAAACTATCAGAATTCCAAATGCACTAAACAACCCGTGGGAATTAACAAAATTAGTGGTATACCCAAACTAATTGCTGCTAATTTGGGTTTAGAACAGCCTGCAGCTTTCACAGGCCACTGTCTGAGGCGATCATTGTCTACAATTTTTATGGATGCAGATGGCAGTATGGAAGATCTTAAGCGTCACGGAGGATGGGTTTCTACTTCTGTTGCGGAAGGTTACATCCATTGGACACAAAATAAAAGTGGCTGACAAAATCATTACAGCCATAAGAAATTCGTCTGAAAATCGCCCACAAGATGATTCCGATAGTCAAATGTTGCCATCCACCTCAATTTTTACAACATCCTCAACAACCGTGGCAGGTTTACTGGATGATTTTGAAAAGTCCCAGAAGTCCAATAAATTTCAATAACTGTTCTTTCAGTAATGTAACCTTCAATTTACTTAACGAAAGGCAATAAATTTGTAATTGATCATTGTTTGACAATGTTAAAATTTCAATAAAACTGAATTGTCTTGATGAACTTTGTAAACATAACTCTACTAACTCTTATCATGCACCGTGCATGATAAATTTCATATCCGCATCGGTCTCTGAAATTTTCAACTTTCTAAAGTAGGCTACAATATTGATATGTGTCACTTTCAAGACAAGTCGTCTAAAAAATAAATTTCACTACGTTTAGTGAAATTATTATAACACATAGAGTAGGTATTATATAGGGGGGGTTCTAGATCAGGTCAAATGAGGTCAAACTGCTCCAGCTCCCCCATTACTTTTCATTGGACGGTCATTGACCTTTGGGTTGTTGTTGACCTAGTCGCTGCACGTGGCTTACCTTGGTCGGGTCGGGATTCTATGCCAGGTCAAATCAGGTCAAGCTGAGCCAGCTCCCCCATTACGTTTCATCGGGCGATCATTGAGCTTTGGTCTGTTGTTGACCTAGTCGCTACACGTGGCTGACCTTGGTCGTTTATCGACCTCTTAGGTCTAGGTCGTTCAATCTCGAGTTCTATCCCCTCTTTTCTTTTAGGTTGGGGAGGGATCTTACACTCGGACGCAATCTCACATCCCCACTTCCATTTTATACTTGTATAAAAGTCGATGTATTCGTCTGTAGGAATTAATTAGTTTTTTTAATTCAATTATTTAACACTTTGTAAAGTCGAAATGTCATCTTTCATTTCTACCTTGAATAAAGAGTCTCACTTGCAAGCTTTTGTGAGTGCCAAAATAAAAAATTTTTAACAAAAAATTTTAGTAAACTGTCTACAAAGTACGGTGACAAGATATTTGTGCAACTTGAAGAGTCTAGAACAATACTTCCACAGAGTCTTATCGAAAAATTCACCGACTCAGTGATCAGCGATCTGAACCACAAGATCGTGAACGGCTTGAAGTTGTACGTGGTAAATAGAGCTCCGAATCGTCAAACCATCAATATCGAATTTATCGAAGAATGAAGAAAGAATTTAAAACGAATTAGTTCTTTAAAAGAAGCAATTAAAATGTATGAAATAAAGACTAAATTGAATAATCTTAAGCTGTAACAGAAATTATAATAAATATTATTTAATTCGTTCGGTGTATTATTTTCCCCAGTCTCATGTAATAGTTATTTATCGCCAACCGGCAATAGAGACATGCATTACCATAGCGATTTTCGGAAGTAAACAAACACTTTATTTTACTGTAAAAATCAAGCACTTTACCTGCTGCTCATAATTGTCAACATAACCATGACTGTATGACATTCTGTCTGTCACTGTCACGGTTCCAACGAGAAAAGTTCTGATACGATTGCAGAGTCCTATGTTGAGAAATCTGTGCCCAATAAAAAGAAAATCGCAGAGACAATTTTAGGTGAAAGTCAAACTGACAACATATTTGTTACCAATGATAATTTTACTCAAGATTCACCTAATGAAATTATTAGCACGGCTAATCCTCAAACATTTTCACTTCAAACTCCTTCGACTTCAGGACTCAATTTTTATAATCCGTTGTACATTTACATTTAATATAACAAGTAATAAGTAGATATCTTTTGACTCATTGTTATTATACGTTTACTGTCATAATAAAATGTGATAAGTCATAACATTTCCATTATTTTTAATTATAAATTTTTAAGGTTGGCGATAAAAATTTGTATGCACCACGTCAGTAAAGGATCTTTATCGAACTCGCCTATTACTCGTTCAATAAAGAATCATTTTACTGACTTGGTACATAAAAAATATTTGATTGCAAACCGTCATGAATAAAAGACGTGTTTGTTTCGACAAAGTTCCGGTTATTTTCTTAATAAATGATAAAGAAAGCCGAATTAATACTTGGTTATACAATGTTAAAAGATTTCAAATGAATGTGGAACGTTTCGAATTGCAAATAAAGCCCTTAATCGAAAAAATGATGGAGAAGAAGCGAAAATTTAGAGAAACAATCGAAAAATTGGATTCAGAATTGTAAATTATTCAGCAAAGAAAATTGGTTAAATAACTGTGCATATTGCGGTTAAACCACTGCGTCGTAAATTAGATTTAAATTTAAAACTTATTAGTTTCTTAAAATGTATAAAATACGAACTAGTTTGTATAATCTTAAGCTGTAATTGAAATTATAATAAATATTGTTTATTTCGTTTGGTGTATTATTTTCCCCAGTCTCATACAAAATTATTTAATTGCGAATAACCGCAACGAATAAAAGCCGTGTTTGTTCCGAAAAAACTCCGGTTATTTTCTTAATAAATAAATGTTCATCAGCAAGTTTCTGCCGATTTAAGCTTATTTGTCGGTGATTATTAGAATAAAATCTCAAATGTCAGAAAGCGAGTGTGTTGTTTAAAATTAAAAAATTGTTACTTACGGCATTGAAAACAGGCAATAAAATTATCCGTTCTCCCTCGAAAACATTCATACACACGCACACTTCACAGAAGCCACCATTTAGTTCAACAAAACCATCTTTTTCCCAAATCTTTTCACGGTAAAATTCATAAACCGAAACACGCCGCCCGTCATTATTACAACAAAGAATTAAATAACGCGATGCTGTTTCAGCAAATTCTTACGGAACTGGACGCTTTTATCTCATTAGACAGGGACGTATTCGGAAATATTAAAAAAAAGAATTATCGCTTGAGGGTGCCAAAGGGCAGAAAGTTTGTTAAAAAAAAATGCATCCCTATAAACTAATAATACATTTGTGTAAATATAAATGTCGGTTAGAGGTGTAAAAGGTTGTCAGAATTCGACAATAAGTTTTCCTTGAGCAGTAGGCAAGCAAATTAGAAGTTTTGGTGAAAAAAAAAATTAAAAAAATCCAAAGGATATAAAGAAACATTGAAAAGAAAAAATCTCAAAAAAAAATTATCGAAATTTTGAAAAGTTTGTTTTTCCATAAAAACTACTACTAGCTTACCGCAACCAAAAATAAATATGAGTCATAGGTGTAATATTTTTTGCTACCGTTTAGTAGTAATAACGAAAAAACGTCATAGTTCGCAAGCGGTAAGAGGTAGCATGTCGGCGCAGGGGAACGGGCAAAAGCTAAAAAAATTAAGGCATATGTTGAAGAAAAAAAATTTTGAAAAAAGTTGAAAATAAGGGAGAAAAGGGCAAAAGTTTCTAGTGTGCAAATGGTAAGAAATAGAATATCGGTTGTATACATCAAAAGCTTCTTCTGGAACGCACGCATAAGTTTGCTCAAAAAAATCGATTCTGACCACGCCGGCCTTGATACAGGAGCCATTTTTAGTTTTTTCGAGGTCGCTGCGTAAAAATTTTTTGAGGTCGAAAAAAGGACCATCGAAAAAGGATTCAAATAAGCCCAACATGCAACACTTAAAAAAAAAGCGAAATATGTTATATTCTTTATATTTATTTTTATATGACTACTACCATCACAACTAAATATACTAAGACATTAAAAAAAAAATTCAAGTTAAACAAAAACCGCTTTTTGTTGAATTTTATATGAAAACAACAAAAAATCATTAAAAAAATCAAAAACCTATAACCAGCCATCAAAAATCAGTAAAAAAAACATCAAAAGAGTAAAAAAGGGATTAATTTCGTATATAAATTCAAGACCACATGGAAGAAATGATTATATCTGATTAACTAGAATTAACCAATAGATATCCAGGGACATGGGTAAGGTTATATTTTTATTATTTTTTGTTTTGTTTAGAGGATTTTACAGTTTGCCCATACGATAGGAGTCATCGAATGCTAGAGGGGAGACTCCAAAAGCATATATTTAGGTGTTATCGGGAGGCTTGGGAAAAGGAGCGACAGCTCCGAGAAGCTGCACTTCCCAAAGCATCACCACCAATACCATCTCAACCATCAAATTGGTTCAATTCTGAACCCCCAAAAGTAACATCACTCGAAAATTGGGACGACGACGTCAGTGGGACGTACGTTCCATCGTTGAAGGATGACTTGATGCTCGACAAGACATCAATAAATTTTTATAACGCTGTGTTCGGGAAAAATAAACAAAAATAATGTTTTGTTTTTGTCTGTCTACTCGTTAATTCATACCACCCTACCAGAACTTACCATCTCTACAAGCTACCTCTCTAAATAGTAACAGCGATACTAATTCCAAGGAGAACATGGACTTTTGTTTAAGAAATGCTCGTGTATGGTTTGTCACAATATTCCTGATATTATCGATACATCGATCCCACTACAGTATAAACTATCATTTGTCTTAAGAAACAAAAGCCGCTGCAAGTCACCTAATTACACCATTATTGGCGATTATAGTGGTTCCAAAAATTTTAGCGAAAATGCTACAAGATATCGTTTGACAAAACCATTGATTTGGATATATACTTCCGCAGGAGCAATTATTTTTGTATGTGTTACTTTATTTAGTACTAATTTGTTTCACTCATTGTAGCAAATTCAATAGTTTAATAAATGTTTGAAAATGTATAAACATGTGGGTTCAATAAAACAATTAGTTACTTTTGTGTGTTTTATTTAATATCCTCTTACATATTTATCTAACGGAATCAACACTACGATATAGGAATATGAAAATATACAATGATTCAACATAACAATATTAAGTTATATAAATATCTTTCAAAGTATTTGTCTAGCAGCACGATATGAGTCATCATGATCTACCACGACGGTATAGGCCAACATAGACAAACTGTTGGGATCGAATCGTTGTTCCTTTTCCTTTTTCTCAATTCTTTTCTTATACTTACTGATGCGATCCTTTTTCTTGACATTATTGAAGTTCACGTCAGTTAATTTCCATTCTACAAGAACAGGATTTATTCCACTTGAAAAGTATATTGCCACTTTGCACGCGGTTAAGTCGAACGATTTAAGAATACATAGAATTCTGGCCTCCAACGAAAATTGTAGACGATGTTCAACAAAAATAATATTAAATACAAATTAGCCAATTTTTGTGTATTTTTATCTGTTTCGACGTAAATATCGATGTCTGTATAAGAAGACCTAAGAGAAACGCTGCACATCCCCCAGCCATGAAAGTTCTGGACGACCGAAATTTTTGATGTAACAAACTTTCGACTGCTTGAATGATATAACGTTTTTCTTCATTCAGTGAAGATATATCAAGATTGCGAGAAATGAAACTTCTGTTTTTTAATGAGAACATGTCTGATGTGTGAACTGAACTCACATGCGTACAAAAGTCACCTCCTTACATACCAAAAAATTGCTGAATTGCGATCCACACGAAAATAGTTTGAAGAATTGCTGAATTGCAATAAATTATTAAATGACCATATATGGACATGAAAAACTGCTGATTTGACATTTCGCCCTTCTACTTCATTGCAATCAATCTTTAAATGACCATATATGGACATGAAAAACTGCTGATTTGGCATTTCACCCTTCTTCTCCATTTATTTTCTGCATATTCTGCATTATTTTTCCTACATATTTTGCATAGGGACTCGTAATTGTTTGTCTTAATTCTGTGTCTGTTAGTGTTAAGTGTTAATTGTTAAAAAAATTAAGTATTCCATGAGTCTCAAGAAACCAAAAATTAACATCCTCCAGGATGTAGTGATACAGGTAGGTTTTTTATTTTTGTTTCATTTAAAAAAAAAATGTTTTTATATTCATAAATGTAGAAATGTTTATAAGTATGTATTTTGTTTTCAGCCGCCTTTGCCCAAACTGCGGAGACTTGCAGCTCTACCTGTCGAGGAAATAGAAAAACTAAAAACAAGAAGTGAGGACGCCTCCACTTCCGCTGTGGAAGACCCACAGACACCTTCCCAGCTAGATATCTCAGGGCTGGAGGAGCCGTGCGTCTCTATGACGCTCTCACTGATTGAGGGGTTAGAGGCGCACGGAAAAAGCTTGTCTTTCCTTCGTAATGTCTACGGAGTAACGGAGGAAGACGAACAGAGGCAGAGAGAGAAGCAGGAGCAGGAGCAGGAGCAGGAGCAGGAGCAGGAGCAGGAGCAGGAGCAGCAGCAACAACAGCCGGTCCGCCAGTCGCCATCACCACCGACGTCTCAACCAACACCTGCCCCTGATACACCTCATCCTGCTGCACCTGATGATTCGGGGGATGAATTCGAAGACGAAGACAATGCGTCTACATTGTTGTATAATTTTAAGTGGAAGTGTAGGGCAGCGCAGGACAGACATAATACGCGACAAAGGGAACTAGTGCAAAAACAAAAAAAGTGCAAAAAAAACATTAAAAAATTAACAAACCAAATTGCAACTCTACAAAGACAGTTAGTGGAAGAGCAAAGTGAATTGCGCGGTGCAGAAATCGAACTGACAAAAAGTATTCAAAAATCCGACAAATTAAAGAAACTATACGTAAAAATAAAATGTATATAATCTCATAGTGTTAGTAGTAGTGTTCGTAGCGTTAAAAGTGTTGAAATGTTTTATAGTAGAATTAGTAGTGATAGTGGTGCTTGTATTGTAATAGTAATAGTTATAATTCAATAAATAATATAAGTAAACATGTTGAAGGATATTAAATAAAACAATCAAAAGTAGCTAATTGTTTTATTGAACCATACATTTGTTGGAGTATTTTATTTGCTAAAATAACTGAAACAAATTAATACTAAATAAAGTAACACACAAAATACGATTACAAAAATAAGTGCTCCTATCGAAGTAAATATCCATAGGGGAAGTTCAGCCTCCCAGAGTTTTCTCTCCCTCTCCCGGGCATCCCGATGACAATTGACAATATGTTTTCTCAGCCTCTTCTCTAACAGCCTGTGGCTGGCATTATAAGGACAAATGATAAATTTTTCTATACAGAAAAAAAAAAGTTTTTAGAACTTCACATACTACAACAAAAATATATAAGTTTACCCATTTCTGCTGTTAAGTATTATCTTATGTACTTGCAAGATAGTTATCAATTCGTTCTTGTGTGTGTGTGCGATCGTTAATTTATACACCATATTAATCCCCACCCTTGCTTTTTGAAGAGAGGCCCCGTTACAATCACTTTTATGTGGTTTGAGACGATATCTGGTATTCCTGCAGATACTACAGCCTACTGTCTTATTGTTCACGACCGAATGGTAAAATAAATCCCTGCACAAGATGTCGTCAGAGTGTTGTAAATAATTTAACCTGTTATTGTATTATTATGTTTGGGGGTAAATAAAACTACATATAACCCATTTCTGTGTGTTTTATTCATGGCTACCAGAAATTACATGTAAAGTTTTCTTATAATCATCTAACTTAATCGAGGGCCATTTAGTTGAATCAGGTCCCTCCGTCCATCCTAATGGTATTTCATGATTGGCTTCTCCTTTGACAATGTTCTTTTTGATTCAGTTGAAAATTCTTCTGTGCTCCTGATTTTGAGAAGGTTGAAATGCGAAAGAATCGTCATTTATTATTGTTAAAGACTAATAGAAAGTACTGAGCGCTTTATGGTTTGCCAAATACGCAGCCCGACACATAAATTCATCCACGCACTGGTCGATCCTTCGATAATTTTTCCGGATATTTTCAACAGGATAGAATATATCTCCAAGATTCTGCCAGCGATTATCACTCAATAATTTATAAATAACATATTTATACGTTAGAGTATTGTCCAAGTAGTTGGTGTAGCAGAATACAAATGTCAAGTGTATAAAAATCACTTTCACTTTCGACAATCCATTTAAACACTTCGTCCGGTACAATAAAATCTTTTTTATCAATGAGATGAAGGAATAAATTTAATTTCGTTCGACCACTCGCAGCGGCTTTAAGATATGTTTTGTACACACTTTCGGATGCACACAATGCTTGTAGATCAACAAATTGTCTCAAGTCAGACACTGTTGTAATAATAAAATAACCAACATCGAATCATCCGGGAAATTTAATTGCTTACATATGACAATCACCACTTTTTTTTTAAATTACGTGCGAAATATGATATCCCCAAGGTCTCGTATCCGTTGCGAATCTTGTGACAATTCATTTATCATCATTGGGGCTGAGAACTACTTTTTCTTGTTTTACTGTGTAAACAGTATGATGTTTGGACTTGATGAGTCTTTGTGATTTTTCGTAACTTCGATTATTAAATAAACATTCTTTGTAATTTGCAAACGTTATTGTTTTAAGTGATGCTTTTGTACTACCTTTGGAATTTTAACTAATTTTTTATTGAAATCATCACTTGCAATTCTATATGCGTACATTTTAGATCTGAGACCCACAAATTCTAACATAATCTTACCGTTATTTTCATCTTTCATTAAACCTGGTACTTTCTTGTTTTTTGAGTTGTATACCATAAATATTATATAAATCATAGTCAGAAGTATCAAATCGATGTGAATCTTTCTTAATATATTTGTATATATCGTCTACGTGAAATTCATAAATTAGGCTGTCAGTGTCGGTGTAAAGCAACTTAGAATTATTTTTAAATGTTTCCTTAATATAGTCATAATGAAATTCATAGAGAAAGGTTTTAGAAATATCTAAAATGCAAAAACCAACATAAATTGGTTTATTCAAAAATACTTCTAGTTTACTCATTTCGATTATTGCTGAATCATCGTCAAATACAACAGAACTGTGAAAATTTGGTTTAGATATAAGAGAATGAACTCCCCATCTTCCCTCCCATTGACTAACCAATCGAATATCGCGATGTTCTCTTATATTTTCCATGCATTTACCATAAATAGCATTAATCATTAATTTAAAAAAATCTTTTTCAAAATCGTTCTTTGCTTGCTGCCTAAGTTTTGTATTTAAATCTATATATTCCTTTAACCACGCAGATTGTTTGAATTTCATAACACGATGTACACACTTTGTTTTCATACCAAATTTTGTATACATTTTTAAATTCCGATAATGAATAATATAATTTTTCTTGGGATATAAAGTCAACAATAACTTCTTAAGTTTAGATCTTGAAATGGGTGGTATCATATGCTCTGGAGCTAATGGTAAATCACTATGTATTTCATGTTTTGCGTCTTGTTTTTCATACTTTATTTAGATATCTTTTTACAAACACTGATAAAATTGTCGAGGTAGCAACAAAATTAGTGAATTTTATAGTCATAAAGGTGACAAGTGTAATTCTAGCACTCATTCAATTAAAAGTCAGCTGAATTTTTTAACAACCCTTGTTATACATCCATACCGCTATTTTAAATTCTTATTTTCAACATGAGTACCTGCCAAAAATGTAAATGCTCAGTAATTGATCACGTAACATGTACTAAATGTAAAAGCTCATTTCATCCTAGCTGTCTCAGAATATATAAAAACTATATTGCGTATGCTACCAAATCTCCAATCTACTCATGAATCGAATCTTATCGAATCTAACAAACCACCATCATCATCTAGAAAATCAAAAACATCACAGTCGCCACAATTAACAAAAAAACGCAAAATTATTTTATTAGCTGACGAAAAAGGACGAAATTGTGTTGACTTAATGAATGATTACCTTCCACCTAATGAATCTGATTTATTTTCAGTAGTTAAATCAAATCCATCTTTGACTGACTTAACGGACTGCGATAATGAAACTTCTGATCTTAGCAATGATGATTACGTAATTATATTTGGTGGCAATCTAGAAGTAAAAAATGGTAAAGTACCTGATATGGACACGTTGCATAAAACATTTCGCGATAAGTTTAAAAATAATAAAACAGTTATTGTAGGATGTCCGTATTTTAATGGTCGTTCTGATAGGAACAAGTCGGCCTATGAATTAAATTGCAGTTTACGTAATATAGCTATAGAGAATATAAATCTTGAAAGATATTCGTATTTGGATCCCAATGAGCTTTTATACAATCAATTTAAAACTGATGCTGTCATATTTAACCAAGCTGCTACAAGAAATATAATAAAAAATATAGTTCATCACATCATTTATAATAAGGATAATTCCTCTGCTAATTTAAATATGAATGTACGACGTCCTTTCACTCCCAAGAATTATCCGCCTAGCAGGTCAGCTAATCGTCATGTGATAAAAAATTTATCCTGGATAAACAATTCTCATTTTTTATAGATAATTCCGTTGCGCCCTTAGATCATATAATAAATAGATACCACCATGCCGTGTTCTTTCCCTAGGACAGCCTGTGACGACATCCTCCTGTCATACATCTCTCTCGTGCATGGAGGGATTACAATGAAGCTATCCTTGCCTGATCACTATTTGAATTTTGCGCGCCTAAATTTTAGGAAGTATGTCTGAACTAACTTCGGAAGAAAGATGTTGACAGCTTGATTTTATAAATAATTCACAGTAGATAACGAAAGGAATAGTAAATTATTGGACAGCAATTGTGATCCTTTATTTTTTTAAAATAGGATCTTTGTTCTAAATTCTAAAATTGTTTTTTGTACAACAACTCGAAAGAGAGGTTAGAAGAAACATCTGTCAAAAGCGATTTGTTGCGCTGGTGCGGTACAAGGATGGAAGTGAAATAGACATATACAGATAAAATGCATATAACAAAGATGAAGATGTGGTGATCACACAAGGATAGCATTATACTACTCCCCTTGACGTAGAAAACGACAACAGATAGCTTCATGTCTAGTCACAGCTTTCAGTTTGAGTATTGGTATCTATTTATTATATGATCTAAGGTTGCGCCTAATTTTTTGGTTAATAATTCCACTCGTTTTTTCACTGCTCGTAATAACACTACTCTCCATGATATTTACCATAATGGTGAGGCATCAAAATCCAAATGCACATTATATTCTAATAACATTTCCACACAGAGATCGTCGCAAATATTATGCTACTATCAAAATACTAGAGGGTTATGCACTAAAGTAACAGAATTCTATTCTACTTGCTCAGGTCTTATACACTACGATATCATTGGTCTAACGGAAACCTGGCTTAATAGCAGCATAAATAATGCGGAATTTTTCGACCTTAACAAATACAATATCTTTAGGACAGACCGAAATAATGACACTACAGGTCTTAAAAAAGGTGGAGGTGTATTACTAGCTATCGACCAGAGACTAAATGCTGAACTGATAAAATTTGATCGCTCTGATAACAATATAAATGTATCACCCTTAATAGATTTTTTACTAGTAAAGCTTGTTTCCCATTCTCACACATTATTTGTATTGCTTATATGTATCCCCCCTTCCTGTGACAGCACACTTTATGATGTATTCGTCGACTATCTACTGTCCTTAGAATGTCTTCTCGGATCTGAATTACTCTTTCTTGGTGATTTTAACGTCCCTGAGTTTGTCCAGTCCATATCTAGTCGCCCCAGTTCTAAGCATCTTACGAGTCTAAACCACCTAATGAACTTTTTTGACATGAAACAGTGTAATCATATCCTGAACACCAATAATAGATTACTAGATCTTGTTTTAGTGACTAACCACAGCCAGTGCTATGTCTCTAGAGCAGGTGAGTCTTTAGTCCGAGAGGACAAACACCATCCAGCCTTGGATATTGATTTTAAATTCCTTAGATACTGTCCTAAAAACATAACCTCCGTAAATGAGAATGAATTCAATTTTAAAAAAAGTAACTTCCCCCTGCTATATTCGCTATTGTATGAAACGAACTGGTCATTCCTTAACGATTTTTTTTTATGTAAATGAAGCTGTTACTAAATTCTATGACGCTTTATATGAGATTTTTGAAAAATATGTTCCGAAAAAGAGGAAGCCAACCACGCGCACTTATCCTCGGTGGTTTAATGGTCAAATAATTCAAGAATTAAAACAAAAGACGTCGGCATGGGAACGCTACAAAAAGTCTAGTACGCCCGAGAACTATATATTGTTTAAATCACTTAGGGCAAAATTAAAATCCGACATTAAGGCAGCATACTCTGATTACTTAAAAAATATAAATGATAATATCAAAAGTGATCCAAAACATTTTTGGTCCTTTATGAATTCTAAAAATAATGCAGATTCTATTCCATCCACAATCACATATGAAGGCAGTACTATTCATGATCCCCAGGGGATAGCGGATAATTTTGCGCACTATTTCTCGAAATCCTTCACCAGAACATCAGGAAATGTCAATCCACAGCCTTCTAACTACCATACAAATATAATCCACATCAGTATGGTAACCGAGAAACAAGTACTGTCTGCCATCAAAATGTTAAAAGCTGCTACAACGTCTGGCCCTGACTTAATTCCCGCCTTTATCATTAGAGATTGTGCTCACATATTCGTAACCCCCTTAACTATCTTATTTAATCTCATTTTAAAAACATCTACATTTCCTCAAAAATGGAAACTCTCACGTATATGTCCAGTTTTCAAAAAATGTGATAAATCTGATATAGAGAACTATAGGCCAATTACTATAATTAACAACTTCTCTAAAATCTTTGAACATCTTTTATACGCTAATATTTACGATAATGTCGCTACTGTTATATCGCCAACTCAACATGGATTTGTAAAAAGACGTTCCACTGAAACGAATCTCATAACTGTAACACAATTTATATCCGAGGCCTTAGATAACCAACAACAAGTCGACGTTATTTATACAGACTTTTCTAAAGCGTTCGACAAGATCAGTCATTGTCTCTTACTTTGGAAATTAAATAACAATTTTGGTTTCTCGAATGGTCTTATAAAATTAGTGGAATCGTACTTAAACGACAGGTTACTGTATGTTAATATCAAAGGATTTAAATCGGAACTATTTAAACAAGTCAGCGGCGTACCCCAAGGCTCTGTTCTTGGGCCTTTGTTTTTCAACGTCTTCATCAATGATATAGTAGAGGTTATTGATGTACCTTCCCTAATGTTTGCTGATGATCAAAAATTATACTCCGTAATAAAATCATATCATGACTGTGAACAACTACAGCAGAACTTAAATAAAATATATCAATGGTGCTTAAAAAACTATCTTCTTTTAAATCCAGGGAAATGTTTTGTAATGTCATTTACACATAAATTAACGCCATTCACTTATGTTTATGAAATTAACGGCATTCAGCTTGCGAGACCCAATGTTATGCGTGATCTTGGAGTTATCTATGATTCAAAACTTAGCTTTAAATATCATATTGAGTCAATTGTTAGCTCTGCTTTTAAATCTCTAGGGTTCATAGTACGAAATGGCCGCCTTTTTAATGATGTCAACACTTTAAAATTGTTGTATACTGCATATGTCAGATCACATCTCGAATATGCATCTCTGGTGTGGTCACCATTGTATAACATCTATGTATCAGAATTAGAAAGGATCCAGCGCAGGTTTCTTAAGACAGCCTCATTTTTGTCTGAAGGAGCTTACCCCCCACAAGGCTACCCGCAAGAATTGCTACTGAGCAAATTTAGGTTAAATTCTCTAGTCACTAGAAGAGTTGAACACTCAATCGTATTTCTCTTTAATATCACACACGGGCGACAAGAATGCGTTTATATTCTACATCAGTTGGATTTCAAGATTCCTGTACGCGACACCAGAAGCAACGATACTTTTTACATGAAGACCTCTAGGACCAATATTATGTCCAATTCACCTCTCAATTTCATGCTTACCAACTACACCAGTATCCAGGATAATATCGACATTTTTAATTGTACATCTAAAGGTATAAAAAGACTATTTTGGCCTGAACATCTCTAAGTGACCTGCATATAATTAGTCAATTTCTGTTTTATTCTATTGGTCAATTTTTGTTTTGTAATATGTATTGTATTTTAATTTAATTTATGTATTATAACCTTGTCCTGTTATTGGGCTTTAAGTCCATTGGACACTGTATTGAAATAAATAAATAAAATAAATAAATAAATGTAAATCTATTGGATAATCTAAATCGCATTCAATAATATAACCGATTGCTGAATTTTCTGGAGTATCTAAGATATCAGCTATATTGAAATTTTCTACAAACTCAAATTCTCCATATGGTAAATATTGAGACATTGCCGCTCCGTAAAGGTTGTTAACATCAAAATACATTAAATAGGTATTACACTATGTAACAAATTTATAGAAAAATAATATTTATCTGACTTTTTTTGTGGTTTTGGGTGTAATTTAGTCTATACTTAGAGAATGTGAATTTTGTTCGTACAGAGAGTCCCTAACATAAAAAATATTTAACTATTTGTTGTTTAGTGAAAAATGTCAAAATTTTAATTAAAAAAAAACGAAAGCAGTTTAATTAATTGGAAATACTACAAAAAAAAAGGCATAAATTATTTACAAATAAAAATAAAAATGAACCTTCGCGTGGCCCTGAGGCTTGGGAGGGCTGCCACGTTAATTAAATTATAAAATATAGTTACCGTACAAAAATATATGACAATCAGTAAGATGGTTACTTGGGTTTCTTAAAAAACGGGAAATGGTAAATGCTACAGACTTAGGTAAGATTTCCTCGAAACCATGCTTCCAAACTTGACCGGCAACTTCCGCAGTAAACAAGATGAACCCATGGTTTATCCTGGTTCTTAATAGTTCTCTCAAAGTACGCTTCATATGCTACCCAGAACTTTGTCGTAGGAACTATTTTATATTTCACTTAGACAAGAGTTTTGCAATAACCGCAAATGTAACAAAAAGAAGTTGCAGATAATTTACACCTGCGTGTGGCTACGATTTTCGAATTTGAACGCAAAATATATACAATTTTTTTTCTTTTACAAAAAAATTAAATAAATGAAAATAGGGACAGTTCGACCAAACGAACCACAGCATGTCAAAAGTCACATCAGGATACAACGATAAATGTAAAAAAAGCAAGATAATAATTTTTTTGTTACACAGTGTTATCTTTCGAAGGATCATATTTAGAGAGCGGATTTTATGAAATTTGCATATCCGTTATTTTTTGCATATAAGTCTTGATATTTAGTATGTGGACGAATCATGCTAATTAAAAGTGAATACAGCTATAAAAAAATTGCATATTTGCATATATTGGCCTTCTGCTGCATATTTAACGGAACGGATTCATATTTTGCATTTTTATCAATTTTTGTGCTAAATTGACAAAAAAAAATTATTCTATTGGCATTTATCTAGAAAGACGAAATTTTATGAATCATATTGCAAATATTGTCCTGAGCTTCAAATAACTAGGAATGGTTTGGGTTTTATGGTAGTTTGGAGACACCACTGGGTGTTAAGCCATCCTTCCAGGCAGAGCTGTTCAGTACTTCAAGTAAAAGTACTTGAAGTAATACTTCAAGTACTTTAAGTACTTCAAGTACTTTACTTGAAGTACTTTTATATTTAGGTACTTGGTACTTGGTACTTGGAGTATTTCTAAAATGTACTTGAGTTTAGTACTTGATTTTGCCAAGTACTTTACTGCAAGTACTTCACTCAGTATTTTAAATACTCTTGAATTACTTGAAGTAAGAAAGTGGAAATTTCAAATACTTTAGTCTCTATTTTACGAAGTTTTCACATCTCAAAATAGGGTCTGTTAAATACTTGAAGTTATTAATTCAATTATTTGATTAGATGTATTTTTATAGTAAAATCGTGTTTGTTTCCTGTGAGGTTATATTTTGATCTGTGATTGTGGATATCTTATCCACAATATGACGTACATTTCATAGGTACTTGCATAATGCCGATAGATAGGTAGGTAATAAAATTAATGTCATAAATATGTCTTTTGAGAGTGGATGACGACAGCAGAAGGGTCGGAGATCTGTGTAAAATTTTCAGCGATGTAAAGTTGTGAATATATGAATTTTGTCTTTTTTGTATTTTGGTCTGGAACTTAACTTTGCGGGTAGTTTTTCAGTACCTTCTCGGTACCCCAAAGGGAATCGGGTTTGTTGACGTACCTGCTAAAGTGCAAGGTCGGATTTGAAAATATTTGAGAAATGATTCAGTACCTACTCGTTCAAAAAGATATTTATTCTTTCATTAGTTTCTTAACCCCGCCGTGTATTCGTCAGTAAGAAGCCTGGTCAGGGCGGAGAAATCGGCAGGGGATTATCCCTTTTATTATAATAGCAATAGCCGATGGCAGGTACAGACTTTCATATTCACCTCTTCCTCATAGAATTTAAACACAATTTTATGTTAAATATTTTGCAGTTTAATTTTCTTTATCATGTTAGACACTCGTTTTTTACCAAATTTTCTTTTTTTGTTTATACATGGTTCAGCCATATAAACTTAGTTTGAATTATTACTACTTATATTTTCTCACATTACAGTTTCAAATAATCTGTTAAATTGTATGAATTATTTGAACACCAACAATTTAAAAAGACGTAATGCAGAAAAACAATGATTTTAAAAGTCACACTAATTAGTGTCATTTATCTTTCCTGTGCGTATTTTATTTATTACCGTACAACAACTTTACGTATTACATTGCATCGCTTATTACCCAATATTGTCCAAAATGAAATATGTTTTGTGAAACTCGGCTCGTAGTACCAATGTTTTTTGTAATCCAGTCGATACGACCATGATTGTATGGTTTTGATGAGTACCGAATTGTACTTTGATATTGCTCGAAGTACCTTTGTTTTGTTGTGTGCGAAATAATACACAGCGTTCGGTTTCGATGTTTAAATATAGGACGGTTACAGAAGTACTGAATTTACATTTGTATTTACAATATCAGGTAAAGATACCCAAAAGGATCAGTGGCCGCTTCCGTAAATGGAATAAAATACATATTCACATTATAAAAAAATATAAAGTTAATGAAATTCGCGATTAGTTAGTATAATTGCCTAGATAACTACACCCCTACGAAATAATTTAACAATAATAAATTTAGTACATATTTACCTGAATTTTCGCAAAAGCCGTTGTTAGGCATTCCCTGAAATCATTGTAGTTATCAGCTACTAATGCCATCTTCTTTGGGTTTTCAGGTAAAAATAAAAAATAAGCCAATCGAAAATGTAAAGGAAAATTCTAAAAGTATTGTGGCATTAGAGGAACAAAATTTTGTATAAATGGACGGAACAGCATTACGAACCTATTATTTGTGATTTGTCAGTGTAAAGTTACATACTTAGTTAGACAAACATTGTACTGATTAGTGTCTACTATTTAGTCACTGTAGTATTTAGGTTAATTTAATAATTTTTAGAATAGTAAATACGTAAGTGGTAGACAGATATATTCAGGAATATGGGGCATTCATTCCAAGAAAATTTTCAGCATTTTTGGTAACCGCAAAAGTAAAAAACGACTAATTACTTTGATCACCTTGATATTTTTCAAGAGTTATAGTTTTCGCTGAAAATGGACTCTCGTTTTAGGCATTTTATTTTTGATTTAAAAAATTCATACGTTTTTTTTGAAAATGAAACATTGTGACTTAAACATTTTTATGTCACGAGCGTGTACATGTATCGCACTCCTCTTAAAATTTTTTTCTGAAAAATTTCAGTTTCACAAATCCGGCCCTGTGCACTTTCACAATGGGTAATGATTAAGGGTGCTGTAAACTACCCACAAACTTAAACACGGAACCGGTTCATAAAATTCATATATTTTTAACACAACTTTATTAAAAAATCATAACGTTTTGGTGGTGAACCAAAATTCAAAATATTAAAAAAGGGCAACAGAAGCCTGAGAAAATACCATACAGCGTCGATGTTATTGTTATAAATTAATAGTAAGCATACATAGACAACACCGTCATGAGTTTTATTTTAAATTTTAAATTAGAAATAGACGTTAATTTTGTCGAAGGCATTGTGTCAACAGAAAGATATAAAAGTATTTCAAAAGAATATTGTTTACAAATAACATAGTATTATTAATAAGTGAGCTACCATTCTGCATTTAAGTTGATGCTTATGCAATTTTTTATGTGGCGAAATATGTATTATTGTATACTTAAATTCTAAATATTAAAAAATTCAGTTCTAAAATATATTAAGCTTTTTAAAAAAAAAAACAGGAAAAGTTATCTAGTTCTACAGTATTTCAAATAATTAGAAAGTACTTGAAGCATTTTCAGTACTTCAAGTATTTGTAAGTACTTGAAGTAATGTACTTGGCTTGTACTTCAAGTACATCTGAAAAGTACTTGATACTTAAAATACTCTTGCTGAAAGTAAGTACTTGGTACTTTACTTGAACACTATTTCAGGTAGTACTTTGTACTTGGTACTTCAAGTACTTTTTCTGAGTACTTTGAACAGCTCTGCTTCCAGGTAAATTCGCGCCCTAATTACTTTTGGAAATACCGTTCGTTCCCAATATTTGTGTTCGTTAGTTAAGTGTATTAATGGTATGTTTCGTGGCGGTCGAAGGAACGTTATACTATTATTTTTTATCGTGAATTTGTATTGAAAGCATTTAAAGGGATACAGGTGTATCAATATGTCGAAGATAACTCAAATTAATTTATGGATTAAACCTTTTCCTGAACTTACTCTTCAAGAACGAACTGTGTTTTGTCGTGCCTGTTTTAAATCAGCAAGTACTTTTATATCTGTGGAGGTAATACGCAGTTTTTCTATTTACCTGCAAATACATATACTTTAGAATCACCGGAAAAACTTTTTGTTAGAATATGTAGAAAAATTTTTAAAAATAAATTGTTACCAAAATAGTAATTAAATTGTGGATTACTACTATTTTTTAATTTGTTCTGTTTATATTTATTTTTTAGTATAAGAATATTCTCTTTAAAAACGCGATTTATGTGTTAGTGAGATGTAGTTAGACACTTTGCAATGTGATTTATGTATTTTTTTGTAAGAAAACGTAAGCTCGAGAAACCTGTTTTTGTAGTTTATAAATAAATTAGTTCGCTTATTAAGCTTTTTTTTAATTTTTGGAGCATATGCAACTGCATATCTCTGCATATATTAAGAAAGTTACTGCATATTTGCATAAATTTGGTGCATATCATATGATCATATTTCTCAAAATTTTGCTGCATATTTTCCGCTCTCTAATTCATATTCTTCTTTTGACATGTATTTGTTATTGGCTTTACCGTATCTATTGGAACACTGCGAAACTCCACCTCTAATACCTCTTTCTACAAAAAGAACTTTATCTATATCCGTTAAGAGATCTAGTTTAATTTCTGTTGTTTTTAACATAGCATCAAATGTTAGGCCCGGAGCCGTATAATAATGCAACGGATCAAGTTGATAAGTATTTAAACAAGTAGTTCGAAAAGCTTCAAATAGATCGGCTAGAAGAAGCACATCAGTTTTTAAATATAAATCAGAATATTCTCCTAATGTATGAATATTAAAAGTATTCCATACATTGGTAACATGGGAATAATCTTCATATTTAATATTTTCATCGTATAAGCGACTATAGAAATCCTCCTTTTCGGGCAATTTTGTTTCAAGTAGTTTCTCCCAGGAGTTTATATAATCGTAAGGAAACACTACCTTTCTGTTTAACAAATTAAATTCTTCCATATTATTACAATTTGCCAACGTAATAATTTTCTGAGAATTATCTAAATTGGTGGAAAGTTTGTCTAAACTATGTGGCATAAATCTGAAAGAATCAATAAACCGTAAACTAACTTTCGTGTCTTCGACAAATTTAGTAAACGAGATATATCTTTCTTTGTTAATGGGAAGTAACTTAATATCACCTTTTATTGAATTCGAAAGTTCTTTAATAAAAAGATGGGCATCATATCCACTCATATTATGAAAGATCACGGGTATAACATTAATATCTTTATAATTTAAATTACAACTTTGATGGGCAGCGCCTCTATACATTAAGTTAAATGATTATCATCGCGTACTTTTATGTTATTTTCCAAAAATCCTTTTCTACAGATATGACATGAGGATTCAAAGCGCTCACGTTCTTCCGTAGTTAATGTTTCCATAGAAATAACGTTCAGAAATTTATCGTTGCAAAAATGAGCCATTCGATGTAACTCCTGAACGAACCATTGAATGCAATTTTTACCTCGATACAAACAAAATTTAGAAAATGAATTATCATATGAGCAGTGAAAATAGCAGTGAAAATAGTAACAAACATTACTTGAGTATACGCATGGTAGTTGGTAGATGGTAGAAGATAAAATGATTAACTCAGCGACAAGTATAAACGGTTTTCTTTGTGTTGAAGATTTATTTATTTATTTATTTATTTATTTATTTAAAAAGTTAACTGGGCAGAGGACAATGTCCTGTTATGCCCAAGGAACAGTGCAGATACTAACTAAATATAAACTAAGTCTACTTCTAATATAAATAAATCTTTATATTTCCAATACTCTAAACACTAAACTGGTCAGTCTGGAAGGCATCGAAGGCAATCTTGAAATTAGCTACTGAAGTACTCTGTACAATATGAGAAGGAGTTGAATTCCATGTGTTGAAAATTCGGTTTGGTAAAAAGAACTGCCTGCTTCTGGTCCGAAAATTCTCTTTCTGCAGTTTAAACAGATGTCCGCGAGTTCGAAAATCCACAGAGATGGAGAAGAGTAAACGGATAGGTGATCCTACATTGCTGACAGCTTTAAAAGTTGTTATTGCATCACCCCGGATTTTCCGATATTCCATTGTAGGCAACATCATGATTTTAAGCCTATCTTCGTATTTAGGACGACGAAAACTGAACGGGATACGAGTAATACGGCGTTGCACAGATTCTATCGCCTGCTTATCTCTAATTAGAACAGGGTGCCAAACAGCGTTACCATACTCAAGTAGGGGTCTCACATAGGACTTATGCAATTTTGCTATCGTTGCAGGGGATGCGTTGGAGAATACTTTTTGCATTAGATACACAACAGTGTTGGCTTTTTTGACAACACTTAAAATATGTGGCGACCAGGATAAGTCGGACGTGATAGTTATACCTAAATCAACTTGCGAGTCAACATCCTTTAATAAATGCGATTCAAGGTAATATTTAAGCTTGGAATTATTGCTGCCAAGGTGGAGTATACAACACTTATCTCTGTTCAGAGGAAGAAGCCATTCATGCGCCCATTTTGAAACAGTATTAACATCAGCATTTATAAGATCGCAGTTAACACAGGTATTATACACTTTCAGATCATCTGCAAATAATGTAAATGGACACTTAATAACTCGGGCAAGATCGGCTGTATAAATAGTAAAAAGAAGGGGCCCCAGAACAGAACCTTGTGGAACTCCGCTTAACACCTCTCGTTGAGAACTAAAGGAACTGCCAATTTTTACCCTAAAAGTCCTGTAGGATAGAAATCCTTGAATCCACCTTAGCAAAGAACCCCTGATACCAACACTTTCCAATTTATGCAACAGACGGCGAATGGGAACCTTGTCAAAAGCCTTGGAAAAATCAAAGTAGATAACATCGACGGGATTGCCGTTGTCTAACTCTCTACTCCAATCATTGAGGCTACAAAGGAGGTTACTGGATACGGACCTACCAGGAATAAATCCATGCTGTTGAGAAGGAATAACTTTATTGTCCAGA
The DNA here is from genome assembly GCF_036711695.1 of Zophobas morio. Classification (NCBI taxonomy): domain Eukaryota; kingdom Metazoa; phylum Arthropoda; class Insecta; order Coleoptera; family Tenebrionidae; genus Zophobas; species Zophobas morio. The sequence goes on along the minus strand of NW_026972192.1, from coordinate 454,555 downwards.
AGGAACTCCATCATACGATCGTTGATGATGGATTCCATAACCTTACCAACTGTGGATGTTAAACTGATTGGACGATAGTTTCCGGCGTCAAGTTTATTACCTTTCTTGAAAATTGGTTTAACTGTAGCTACTCTCCAGTCTTCCGGCACCTCCCCGCTATTTAGAGATTGACGCATAAGCAAACTCAATGGACTTGCTAAGACAGAAGCACACTCACTCAAAATGGCAGCGGATATCTCATCAGGTCCGGGAGATTTGGTTTTCTTTAGCTTCTGCAGCTTCACACGGATCTCATCCTCAATAAAATCAACACTAGATAAAGATACACTACAATGAGGCGTTGCGATAACTGGGGGACTATGTAACGGTTCTATGGTGAACTGATTTGCAAACGAGTCAGCGAAAACGTTAGCAATATCTTCATTTTCCGTGATTAGAGTGCCAACAGAATTTTGAATTTGAGGTGTCCTTACGGATCCACCAAGAGTATCTCGAATATATTTATAGAAGCATTATGGGTTTTTACTGTTAGCAAGACGAGCTTCATAAGCCACCTTGGAAACTTTAATCTTCGATGCTAATAAATTAGAAAACGTCCTATGAGCTGCATAATCCATCTCGTTACCTGTTCGTTTGTAGGTTTTCCACAAGATTTTCTTGCGCCGAACCATCTGTAATATCTGGTGGTTTATCCATGGTTTTTTAGCCGATCGGGTGAATGTTCTAGATACAGAATTTTGACTAGACAACTTAAGTAAATGTGATTTGAAGACTTCCCAGTTTTCCTCTACGGTGTCGTGCATTAATAATGCTTCCCAGTTAGTTTCGACCAAATCATTTTCTAACATACGATAATTAGTGATCGACCGCGTGAATGAAATTATCCTATTATGAGTAGGAAAGCTGACTTGTAGGTTGGCCATAATCGTTACATGATCTGATTTACCAATCGGACTAGTAAACTCTAAATTAGAGAGCAGGTCGGGGCTGGAAGAAATAATAAGATCTAAAACCGAGGGCTGTTGATTGACTCTATACCTGGTTGGTTGAGTAACTAGTTGACACAAGTGAGAATCGTTTAACACATCCAATAACAACTGATAAGAAGGATTCGAAGATACTAGCGTTGCTAAAGGCCAACTCAAGTCAGGCATATTAAAGTCGCCAAAGATAAGAAGGTTAGTATAATCGTTCGCCAAGTTAGATATTATGTCAAAAAGTTTGGAATCACTCACAAAATCAGTCGACGGAGCCCTGTAAATACAACCCAGAGCAAGCGTTAAGGAACGGTTAGAAAGCTTTATAACTAAGGACTCGATGTTTAACGTAGGTGTATCTATGATAGTGATTGTGAAGTTAGACATCACATGGTCAGATACATATATACAAACTCCTCCTCCTCTACTAAATTGCCTATCTTTTCTAAATATATGATAGCCAGACAATGATATTAAGGCAACAGGTAACTTAGGGTTTAGCCACGTTTCACTAACTAAAATAATTGAAGGCTTATTGACTAAAACAAAAGCAGAGAACTCATTAAACTTTGCATATAACGACGCGGTGTTACAGTACATAAGAGGACACAAAAACAAAGAAGCAGAGGGTTCAGTGGCATCCATGAATTTGAAGAGAAAAGAAAAAAACAAAAAAAAAAAAACACTAATAAGTATCAGGATCATTGTTACTCTCCATACTACAAGTCTGGTGGCGGGCATAAGCCTTTTTAAGTTTCCGCTGTACTTTCAAACAACGATTTCGTATACTGGTATGAGAAAGCGAGGTATAAATTTGATGAAGTTCATCCAGAAGGCCGACAATGTCACTAGTGTAGTTAAAAGCAATGGTTAAAACGTCAGATTCACCTACGACATCTTCCATAAATTTAACCAATTCGGAAAACTCAAGAACAAAAGGCGGATCGGCTACTTCACATAAACTACGCGCAGGTTCCAATAATTCAAATGTGCCCGTCAAACTCTCGGTGGAATCACTGGTTCTAACCTTTTTAAACGCTCGATCAAAAGAACTGTTTTCACTGCTAGGGATCGAATGTTCAGCCTCAGGTGACTCAGCGGAAGAACTTGATCTTTTGTTTGCGGATACTTCAAGAGAGGGTTTAGCTTTTTCAGGCACGTGTTCAGTTTCCATTGTTTCATTTGTCGGCGCATTTGCGTTTCTGGTGGTAACTTCATCTTGGACTTTTGTAGGTGCAGGTTTATTCAAAATGTTGGGGTCTGTAATTTCCTGGGGTTGGCTGGTACATTGGCTGGCTATATGACCAGTCAAATGACACTTAAAACAAGTTTGGTCGTCATAAGTAAGGAAGATGCGATAATTTGTACCATCATGTTTTATCACCAAAGACGAAGGTAAGTCAATCGACTCATCCGGCGTGACAAATATCTGACGTCTAAAACTGAGTACATGACTATACTCCTCATTTTGAATCCCTGCCCTTAAAAAGGACACAGGAGAGACGGGTTTGTAACCTAGCGTTTTGATAACAGAGAGGATGCTGTCATGGGGGATGGTAGGACATACGTTTGAAATAATTATTCGCTGTGCGGGTGTAATCAGACGTCGAATCCCAACTTCTTGATTGTTAATATTTAATGAAGAATATTTCGTCACAAGCTCGTCTACTAAAAGTTTATCCCTTAGATATATACAAATTCGGTTGTTCGCTATTCTTGAAGCGAAGAGGACGTTTTTGGGCTGGACTAAACTACCAACAGCGACAACATAATCAGTTAATTTCGTCTCATTAACGGAATTGAGTACAACAGCTTGGTCCTTCTTAGGGAAGCTAACGTGAATAGCAGTAGTAGGGGATGAACTCATGTTTGTAGATCAAATCGGTGGATAGGTAGGACACAACCAGAGCAGGTGCATAGTAAAGCTGGTTGCTTAGTTTTGTTCAATAAAAACCAGTATATATCTACTGGAAAGTTTTTGTGAACAAAAACGTTCGCTGACTATCAAATGAGGTTAAAGTTGTTACCTCACTACGAATGGACGATTCTGGCTGATTTCTTAACGCGCTCACGATTCAGAAAAAAAAAACTGTTAACTAATGAACCAATTTTTCGAAAAAAACACTCACTATTTAACTATATACTGAGCTAAGTGCACTGTACACTCACTCCCATTTAGGGTTCAGTAGTCGTTTAGATTAAGTTTGATTAGAAATCAAAACAAAATCATGTTGCGTCAAAAAATTGAACGTTTATTTTTTCAATTTATTGTCTTATGGTTTCTACTAGTGAAAAAAATAGTATATTAACCACGGTTGCAAAGCCACTTCTAGACCTCGCGCTTCAGAGCCCTCGACGCTACGCGTCTCGGGTTCTAATTTGCGCTCGGTCTAGAATGCTTGGCTCTGCAACCTTGGCTAATAATATACTATTTTCTTGATGTCTATAATTATGAAACTACAAGTAATTTTCGTTTTCTGTTGGCAGTCTTATGGAATATTTATTAATACTCTGGCATGGAGTTTTATGTTTTTGGAGCAATTCCTCTGTGGTGAAATGGTTTAAGCATCTTTCGCATATATGAAATTTACATTTATGGAGGGAAAGTTGCGTAGCTAAAAGAGCTGACAAATTTTTGATCCATACGAAATGATAGAGAGCAATTGATGATCTTCAAAGTGATCGTTACTGTTATAGGTATTTTGTATTTGTCTTTCAGCAGGTAGCATAAGCAAATTAATTACTTTATAAGAATTTGAAAATCTAGTACTTAAACGACAAGGTAAAATTTATTTCGTCTCGATGCCGTATAAATTAATAGCAAGATTGTTGAGTTCTTCAAATTTTTGAATGTCTTTAATTGTGATTGAAAAGTCTAAATTATCATATTTTAACACATTTTAGAAATGAGGATACGATGATTTTAGGTCTGAATGTTTATCCGTAGGGAATAAACCCGAAACTATGGCCCAAAGAAAACAATATTCATCATTATTTTGTACATTAATTATTGCATGTTTTTTTTTATAAAATCTGGTGTGGATACAAAAGTTGAATAGTCGAATTTAATTGGGTCGTATTTATTTATGTTAATTTTCAATCCCAAAATTTCATACAACGCCCAACCGGAATCTTTTTCTGCAAATTCCTCTAATTTTTTCATGATTTTATCAATGACGTTTTCTTCGTACCATTCCTTTAAATTTGTGTATTGATCAATGTGTTGATTTTTTGTTGAAAGTGTTTTAATGTCTGTTTCACCAGAGTGCGGTTGAATAAAATTTGCCGAAAAAATTACATTTACCTTAAGCATTGAGTTTTTCCGTTCTTTTTTAATTCTAAACATAAAGCATTTAAAAGATTGTTGAAAAAACTTGATTGTTGATTTCATTTTTTGTCGTGAAGCTTGCTCACCACAGCAGAAAAAAGAACACTACTATTTCCCGTTGACTAGTTTCTTGTTTATATATGAATTAATTTGCAAGTTACAACTTGCAACTTTTAGTTGAAAACGTGATCGCAAAAGGTAAATTCAAGTCAGCGAAAAATGAAACATGAGGAAAGCAACTGAATCATCAACTTTAGAGTTATCAAGAAAATCTATACTGTAATAAAAATGGAGGGAAAAAAGTAAGGGTGGGGATTAATATGGTGTATAAATTAAAGATCATACACAAGAACAGATTAATAAGTATCCAGCAAGTACGTAACATAATAATTAAATAACGACAGATATGGGTAAGCTTATATATATATATATTTTTTTTTGTAGTATTTAAAGTTCTAAAAACTTTTTTTCTGTATAGAGAAATTTGTTATCTGCCCGTATGATGCCAGCCACAGGCTTTTAGAGAATAGGCTGAGAAAGCATATTTTCAAATGCCACCGGGAAGACTGGGAAAGGGAGAGAAAACTCTGAGAGACTGCACTTCCCAGACCATCTACACCGCCCCTACCACCATCAAAGTGGTTCAGCGAACCACCGACAACACCACCGCAAGTGGAAAACTGGGACAACGAATTCTCAGGGACCTATGTCCCAAAGTTAGATAGGTCCTTGTTTTTAGACAGAACAGCCTTAAATGCCTACCATGCGACATTTAACAAATATATAAGAAAACAATAATTTGTTATTTCTATCGCTATTACCCTACCACCATCATTTACCACCTCTAAAAACTTCTTCCCTACAAGTATCAACGTGTACAAGAAGATAAGTCTAAGATGTTTCTGCCTAGCAATGTGGTAATACTAGTAAGTGTGCTTGTTGAAAACAACTTGTATATCTACACCTCTTCAAATATAAGTTTGCTGTATATTCAGACGTATGAAAAAGAATGTTGGAAAAAAATTACACCGATCAATCTAATCGAAGCCAGTTATCATCTCTTCTATGCGAAAAATATAACAATGCAGAATCATTTGACGTACCAGATAAAAACGGAAGAAAAAAATCACCAATTTTCCAATTAATAGAAATAATAGAAAATACTAAGAGCAGTCGCAGTTCAAAGGAAGTCATTGATTTTTGTTTAAGAAACGATCGTGTATGGTTTGCTTCAATTTTTGTCATATTCACGATAATGACTGTAATAGTAGGACATTGGGACCTACTTTTAGAGAAATGTTAGAAATTAAAGATGGGCATGAACAATAACGTATGTTTTATTCAAAAAATATATCTTCCTCGAACCGACTGCAATATCGGCTAGAATTAGTCTTCAAAGACAACACTCGATGCAAGTCACCGAATTACACCATCATTGACGATTATAGTGGATACAAGATTTCTAGCGGTGCAAGTGTTACAGAATATTGTTTGGCAAAACCATGGATATGGATATTTACTTCGGTAGGAGCAATAATTTTTTTAATCGTATTTTGTCTGTTACTTTATTTAGTATTAATTTGTTTCAGTTATTTTAGTAAATACAATACTCCAGCAAATGTAAGATTCAATGAAACAATTAGTTACTATTAATAGTTTTATTTAATGTCCTTTAACATATTTATTTAAACAGCATCAGTGCTACGATTTAATGCAACAATAAGTTATTTAATATGTTTTATTGCATTTCTCATGGTTTGAACCAGTAAATTCCAAGAAAAGCACGTGTTAACGGAAATGCTGATTTGTATTTTTCATGAGAACTGCTGAATTGTATTTCTCATGTAAATGACCTTGATTTGGATCAATCTTTAAAATGTCCATATATGGACATGAAAAACTGCTGATTCCGCATTTTACCCCTCTACATCATTTATTTTTTTGTATATTCTGCATTATTTTTCCTATATATTTAGAGTAGTTACTCATAATGGTCATTAGTTATTTTTATTCTCTCTTTGTATGTCTCTCTCTGTGTGTACAGTGTCCTTACAATAAACATGAAATTTTCCATGAGTTTGAAAAAACCAAAAATTAATATTCTGGAAAATATCGTCATTCAGGTAGGTTTTTTTTATTTGTATCTATTATATATTTGCATTATTATTGCGATTGCTTTTTCTCTTTTTAATAATAACTAAGTAATGTTTATATATTTTGTAGCTCTCGGAGGAGGAGATGAGTCGATTAAGAAGATCTCCAGAGCCCAGTTTTCCACAGCCGTCATGTTCCTACCAGCCGCCGTCTCCTCTCGATATCGACTTGACGCCATCTATGTTCGATGGCGAAGAGAAAATGGTGGAAAAAACATGAAGTTATTGAGGGCGTTGTGTGAGAATATGCAGGCAACCCCTGAGGAGCAACAACAACAAGAAGAGGCGAACTCGACTCTTCCTGTTCCTGATGCTGATGTACGCTCCCCATCAGTAGCAGCAGCAGCAGCAGCAGGAGGAGCAGGAACAGCAGCCGATCCGCCGGACACCACCTCCGACACCTCGAACGGTGGACAGCGAGGATCAGTTCCAGTCGCCATCCACGGCACCGGAACTTCTGGCGTCTTTCCTTTCGAAGTGCCGGGAGGCCGAACGAACGCATAAAAAGAAAAGGTTCGACCTCCTTAAGAAAAAGACGAGCTGTGAGAAAAACGTCAAAAACTATGAGAAGTGTGTGATTACCAAAGACTTCTTGCGGAAGCCAAAAAGAACTGTATGAACTCAACAAAAACTTGAAAAATTGTGAAAGCAGTGCTGAAGAAGTAAAAAACTAATTAAATAGGATTCATTTTGTACAGTGAATAGTGTATATAGTGTATACTGTATAGTGTATAGGGTATAGGATAGGGTATAGTATATGTAGTGGTGTTTAGTGTTGTACTGGTAGAAAATTGTCGTAGTGATAGAAGTAGTAGAAGTGGCAAATATATACACAAATCTCTTTTTTTAATGGTGCTCTTTGATGTTTTTTTGTTGGTTTTTGGTTAACTTGAAATTTTTTCTTTAATGTCTTACTGTATTTAGTTGTGATGGTAGTAGTCATATAACAATAAATATAAAGACTATTACCTTAGTGTTGCATCACCAGAATCCTTTTTGATGGTATTTTTTTCGACCTGAAAAAATTTTTACGTAGCGACCTTGAAAAAACTAAAAATGACTCCTGTATGAAGGTCGACGTGAACAGAATCGATTTTTTTGAGCAAACTTATGCGTTCGTTCCAGAAGAAGGTTTTGATGTATTCAACCGATTTGCTATCTCTTACCATTTGGACACTAGAAACTTTTGCCCTTTTCTCCCTTATTTTCAACTTTTTTCAAAATTATTTTTCTTCAACATATGCCTTAATTTTTTTAGCTTTTCCCCGTTCCCCTTACGAACTATGACGTTTTTTCGTTATTACCACTAAACGGTATAGATAAATACTTTGATGCAAAATTTTTTTTTAAGTTTTGCTACAAACTTTTGCCCTTTTCATCGCCATGTTGGAAGTTAGTTGAAAAACGTCGATGGAGATGTATATGATACGTATTTGTGGATCTCTTTTGTCCTATACACGAACCTTCTATCTCTTACCGTTTTCGAGTAACAAAGTTTTTTTCTATTTGAACGGTAAACACACCTATGACTCATATTTATTTTTGGTTACGGTAAGCTAGTAGTTCATGAGGATGCATTTTTTTATGGAAAAACAAACTTTTCAAAATTTCGATAAATTATTATTTTTGAGATTTTTTATTTTCAATTTTTCTTTATATCCTTTGGGTTTTTTTAATTTTTTTTTTCAGCAAAACATCTAATTTGCTTCCCTACTGCTCAAGAAAAACTTTTTTTTGAATTCTGACAACCTTTTTTGACGAAAATTTGTTGACCCCAAACTCAAATTTTCACATATTTAATTACATGGACCTATTGATTATTCATCTGAAAATATTTTGACACAAAAAACAAATTTTTAACTAATTCCGTTCGGTCACCACAAACTTTTGCCCTTTTCTCCGAAATGCTAAACTCAAACTAAAAACCGTCGGCACAGGTGCATGCGTTTCGTATTTTAGGAACTTTTTTGTTCTTTGCACGAACCTCATATCTCTTATCGAAACGAAAATTACTTGTATTTTCAAAATTATAGACATCAAGAAAAAGTACCTTTTACTATTTATGCAGACCTCGAAAGTATTCTTGTTGATTGTACCAAACAGCATATGTCCACCACGAATAAGACCGAAACTTATCAAAAGCATATTGCACACAGCATTGCTTACTATTTTCACTGCTCATATGATAATTCATTTTCTAAATTTCGTTTGTATCGTGGTAAAAATTGCATTCAATGGTTCGTTCAGGAGTTACATCGAATGGCTCATTTTTGCAACGATAAATTTCAGAACGTTATTTCTATGGAAACATTAACTACGGAAGAACGTGAGCAGTTTGAATCCTCACAAATATGTCATATATGTAAAAAAGGATTTTCGGAAAATAACATAAAAGTACGCGATCATAGTTGTTCGGTCCAGGCAGGTAGACCGAAGGAGAAGGGGTGCAGCAGACTCCACCCTCTCACCCACCACCACCACTTGTAAATATGTAAATTTAAATAGTAGTAGATTCGAATAAACCGTAAAGCAGAAAAGTCGTGTCTCACTGAAACTATATTTATAGTTTCAACAACATCATTTTGGTCATCCATTGTGACCCCATCATTTTTGGTCATCCATTGTGACCAACATTTGTGGTCACCCATTTGTGATCGCTGGTCCTTCGAGCAAATACAAAAACCTTCCGTTAAGTCACCCACTTATGACCTAACATTTGGTACTACGAGCCGGATCGTCACAATTTCCGTCAGGTCACCTACTTATGACCTAACAATGGTCATTTAACTGGAATGTATAGAGGCGCTGCCCATCAAAGCTGTAATTTAAATTATAAAGAAATGTGTGTTATACCTGTGGTCTTTCATAATATGAGTGGATATGATGCCCATTTTTTTATTAAAGAACTTTCAAATTCAATAAAAGGTGATATTAAATTACTTCCCATTAACAAAGAAAGATATATCTCGTTTACTAAATTTGTCGAAGACACGAAAGTTAGTTTACGGTTTATTGATTCTTTCAGATTTATGCCACATAGTTTAGACAAACTTTCCACCAATTTAGATGATTCTCAGAAAATTATTACGTTGGCAAATTGTAATAATATGGAAGAATTTAATTTGTTAAACAGAAAGGTAGTGTTTCCTTACGATTATATAAACTCCTGGGAGAAACTACTTGAAACAAAATTGCCCGAAAGGGAGAATTTCTATAGTCGCTTATACGATGAAAATATTAAATATGAAGATTATTCCCATGTTACCAATGTATGGAATACTTTTAATATTCATACATTAGGAGAATATTCTGATTTATATTTAAAAACTGATGTGCTTCTTCTAGCCGATCTATTTGAAGCTTTTCGAGCTACTTGTTTAAATACTTATCAACTTGATCCGTTGCATTATTATACGGCTCCGGGCCTAACATTTGATGCTATGTTAAAGACAACAGAAATTAAACTAGAACTTTTAACGGATATAGATAAAGTTCATTTTGTAGAAAGAGGTATTAGAGGTGGAGTTTCGCAGTGTTCCAATAGATACGGTAAAGCCAATAACAAATACATGTCAAAAGAAGAATATGATCCTTCGAAAGATAGTACCTATTTAATGTATTTTGATGTTAACAACCTTTACGGAGCGGCAATGTCTCAATATTTACCGTATGGAGAATTTGAGTTTGTAGAAAATTTCAATATGGCTGATATCTTAGATACTCCAGAAAATTCAGCAATCGGTTATATTATTGAATGCGATTTAGATTATCCAATAGATTTACATGAAATACATACTGATTTACCATTAACTCCAGAGCATATGATACCGCCCATTTCAAAATCTAAACTTAAGAAGTTATTGTTGACTTTATATCGCAAGAAAAATTATATTATTCATTATAGGAATTTAAAAAAGTATACAAAATTTGGTATCAAAATAAAATGTGTACATCGTGTTATGAAATTCAAACAATCTGCGTGGTTAAAGGAATATATAGATTTAAATACAAAACTTAGGCAGCAAGCAAAGAACGATTTTGAAAAAGATTTTTTTAAATTAATGATTAATGCTATTTATGGTAAATGCATGGAAAATGTAAGAAAACATCGCGATATTCGATTGGTTAGTAAATGGGAGGGAAGATGGGGAGTTCGTTCTCTTATATCTAAACCAAATTTTCACAGTTCTGTTGTATTTGACGATGATTCAGCAATAATCGAAATGAGTAAACTAGAAGTATTTTTGAATAAATCAATTTATGTTGGTTTTTGCATTTTAGATATTCATAAAACTTTTCTCTATGAATTTCATTATGACTATATTAAGGAAACATTTAAAAATAATGCTAAGTTACTTTACACCGACACTGACAGCCTAATTTATGAATTTCACGTAGACGATATATAGAAATATATTAAGAAAGATTCACATCGATTTGATACTTCTAACTATGAATTATGGTATAGAACTCAAAAATAAGAAAGTACCAGGTTTAATGAAAGATGAAAATAACGGTAAGATTATGCTAGAATTTGTGGGTCTCAGATCTAAAATGTACGCATATAGAATTACAAGTGCTGATTTCAATAAAAAATTAGTTAAGAAATCCAAAGGTAGTACAAAAGCATCACTTAAAACAATAACGCTTGAAAATTACAAAGAATGTTTATTTAATAATCGAAGTTACGAAAAATCACAAAGACTCATCAAGTCCAAACATCATACTGTTTACACAGTAAAACAAGAGAAAGTAGTTCTCAGCCCCAATGATGACAAAAGAATTGTCACAAGATTTGCAACGCATACGAAACCTTGGGGATATCATATTTCGCACGTAATTTAAAAAAAGTGGGGATTGTCATATATAAGCAATTAAATTTCCCGGATGATTCGATGTTTGTTATTTTATTATTACAACAATGTCTGACTTGAGACAATTTGTTGATCTACAAGCATTTTGTGCATCCGAAAGTGTGTACAAAACATATCTTAAACCAGCTGCGAGTGATCGAACGAAATTAAATTTATTCCTTCATCTCATTGATAAAAAAGATTTTATTGTACCGGACGAAGTGTTTAAATGGATTGCCGAAAGTGAAAGTGATTTTTATAAACTTGACATTTGTATTCTGCTACAAAGAAAGCAATGTGTCGATGGTTACATTGATGCATTTCTACATGTATGCGAAAGAGACCAAACTGAAAGTTTAAATTATGCTGCTTTGGAGTTTTTGATGATCACCAACTACTTGGACAATACTCTAACGTATAAATGTGTTATTTATAAATTATTGAGTGATAATCGCTGGCAGAATCTTGGAGATATATTCTATCCTGTTGAAAATATCCGGAAAAATTATCGAAGGATCGACCAGTGCGTGGATGAATTTATGTGTCGGGCTGCGTATTTGGCAAACCATAAAGCGCTCAGTACTTTCTATTAGTCTTTAACAATAATAAATTACGATTTTTTCGCATTTCAACCTTCTCAAAATCAGGAGCACCGAAGAATTTTCAACTGAATCAAAAAGAACATTGTCAAAGGAGAAGCCAATCATGAAATACCATTAGGATGGACGGAGGGACCTGATTCAACTAAATGGCCCTCGATTAAGCTAGATGATTATAAGAAAACTTTACATGTAATTTCTGGTAGCCATGAATAAAACACACAGAAATGGGTTATATGTAGTTTTGTTTACCCCCAAACATAATATAATACAATAACAGATGAAATTATTTACAACACTCTGACGACATCTTGTGCAGGGATGTATTTTACCATTCGGTTGTGAAGAATAAGACAGTAGGCTGTAGTATCTGCAGGAATACCAGATATCGTCTCAAACCACATAAAAGTGATTGTAACGGGGCCTCTCTTCAAAAAGCAAGGGTGGGGATTAATATGGTGTATAAATTAACGATCGCACACACACACAAGAACGAATTGATAACTATCTTGCAAGTACATAAGTTAATACTGAACAGCAGAAATGGGGAAGCTTATATATTTTTGTTGTAGTATGTGAAGTTCTAAAAACTTTTTTTTTCTGTATAGAAAAATTTATCATTTGTCCTTATAATGCCAGCCACAGGCTGTTAGAGAAGAGGCTGAGAAAACATATTTTCAACTGTCATCGGGATGCCTGGGAGAGGGAGAGAAAACACTGGGAGGCTGAACTTCCCCTATGGATATTTACTTCGATAGGAGCACTTACTTTTGTAATCGTATTTTGTGTGTTACTTTATTTAGTATTAATTTGTTTCAGTTATTTTAGCAAACAGAATACTCCAACAAATGTATAATTCAATAAAACAATTAGCTAGTTTTGATTGTTTTATTTAATATCCTTCAACTTGTTAATCTAAGAGCATCAACGCCACAATTCAATACAATAATAATGAGTTATTTCATATGTTTCAAAGTATTTGTCCAGCAGCACGCAATGAGTCATCATGATCCACCACCACAGTATAGGCTGACATAGCCAAACTGTTTGGCTCGAGTTGTAACTTCTTTTCCTTTAATCTTTCCTTATATTTGGTGATACGATCTTTTTTTTCTACCTTGTTAAAATTCACGTCTGTTAATTTCCATTCTACCAGAACAGGATTTCCTCTTCTTGGAAAGTGTATTGCCACTTTACAAACGGTTAAGTCAAACGATTTAAGGATACTTAAGATTCTGGCTTCCAAGGATAATTGAGGACGAGATTCAATAAAAATTATATTAAATATAAATGATTCAAAATCCAAATAACAGTAGGGCCATTTGGATTGATAGAGATAGCTTGAGATGCGACTGCCGGCGCAATTATCTCTCATCCACTCTTGTATATTTTCATTAATTTCGACGTAAATATCAATGTCTGTATACAGGCGCGGATCCAGGGGGGGGGCAATGGGTGCAATTGCCCCCCCCTGACACACGACCGAGGTACTTTATTTTGACCAATTTCAAAATTTTGAAATCATATTTCATTTTGTAAATACAGTACAACCTCTATAATCCGAACTCACGATTGTCTCAACATCCAGTAATCCGAACAGAGGCTATTTGAAGTCGATGCCTCTTTAATCCGAACAAAAACTCTGCAATCCGAACTGAACTTGAAAACATGTATCTACTTCCAAAAATGACGCAAGATCTTTCTGCATATGTTGTATGGAATATTTTGAAATTTTTAAAAATTGCGATATTTCAAAGCACTAAATTAATTAACTAATTCTGGAGAAACGGATGAAGTTATCGGAGACCCGAAATCTACAAGAGAAAGTATTTGGTTAAATTTCGAAAATCGTCGAAAATGGGTCGAAATTTGCATGAGAAAAATTTCATTTTTGAAAAATTTCCCTAAAAATTCTAAAAAAATTCAGGGATATATATCCCGACGTGCTGATTCCAAAAATATACCATGTGTATGGTAACGGAGCAATATTTTCGGAAAATTCGCTGTGAAATTCGAATTTTTCGAAATTTTTAAAAATTGCGATATTTCAACTGGACGATTTTGGAAAAATGGTTTAAGTTATCGAAGAAATGAAGCCAGAAGTGACTTCTGAGGTCCAAAATCTACAAGAAAATATATTTAGTTAAATTTCGAAAATCGTCGAGAATGGGTCGAAATTTGCATAATGGAGGTAATACGAATACATAATGGAAAATTTCATTTTTGAAAAATTCATCTAAAAATTCTGAAAAATTTCAGGGTATAGATCCCGGGGTGTTTATTCTAAAAAGATAGCGTGTTTATGGTCACGGAGTAATATTTTTTTAGAATGTATCTATTATTCATTGTTGCTTAAGAATTCTTTAATTTTTGTTTAATAAAATTTAGGTTTATTTCTTGAAGTTTGTTTTCAGTTGTGTATGAAGTTGTTATTCAATTCCCTTTCAGATTTTTGCGAAAATTGCTGATCTGAACAAATCGTTAATCCGAACACACCTTTTTCCCAATTAGGAATTAGGATTATAGAGAGAGGTTCTACTGTACACTATACGTGTAATGAAAAGAACCAAATGTCACCCATGTTATGTGAAAAAGAGTATACTAGCTAAAATTTAATAAATTTTTTTGTTTAGAACGAATTTCTGGTAGTTAGGTAAAATCACACAAAAATTGCCCCCCCCTGAACGAAATCCTGTATCCGCGCCTGTCTGTATAAGAAGACGTCCGGTCCAAGAGGAATGCGCCACATCCACCAGCCATGAAAGTTCTGCACGATGAAAATTTTTGGCGTAACAAACATTCGACTCCGTGGATGATACTGCGTTTTTCTTCATTCAATGAATTTATATCAAGATGCCGAGAAATAAAACTTTTGTTTTTTAATGAGAACATGTCTAATGTGTAAACTCAACTCACATCCTTATAGAAACGCACCTTCTTATATACACGAAAAAAATGCAACTTTTAGTTGAAAACGTGATCGTAAAAAATAAATTCAAGTCAGCGAAAAATGAAACATGAGGAAAGCAACTGAATCATCAACTTTAGAGTTATCAAGAAAATCTATACTGTAATAAAAATGGAGGGAAAAAAGTAGGGGTGGGGATTAATATGGTGTAAGAAAACAATAATTTGTTATTTCTATCGCTATTACCCTACCACCATCATTTACCACACCACCATTTACCACCTCTAAAAACTTCTTCCCTACAAGTATCAACGTGTACAAGAAGATAAGTCTAAGATGTTTCTACCTAGCAAAGTGTGATAATACTATTAAGTGTGCTTGTTGAAAACAACTTGTATATCTACACCACTTCAAATATAAGTCTGCTGTATATTCAGACGTACGAAAAAGAATGTTGGGAAAAAATGACACCGATCGATCTAATCGAATCATCAGAATCATTTGACGTACAAGATAAAAACCGAAGAAGAAAATCACAAATTTTCCAATTGGTTAATAATAGAAAATACTAAGAGCAGTCGCAGTTCAAAGGAAGTGATTGATTTTTGTTTAAGAAACAATCGTGTATGGTTTGCTTCAATTTTTGTCATATTCACGATAATGATTGTAATAGTAGGATATTGGGACCTACTTTTAGAGAAATGTTAGAAATTAAAGATGGGCATGAACAACAACGTATGTTTTATTCAAAAAATATATCTTCCTCGAACCAACTGCAATATCGGCTAGAATTAGTCTTCAAAGACAACACTCGATGCAAGTCACCGAATTCGCATAAAATTGCTGAATTGCATTTCTCACGGAAATAGTTTTTTGATGACCTTGAACTCTTAATTTCCGAGGAGAGCACGTGTTTACAGAATTGCGGAATTGCATTTCTCACGGAAATAGGTTTTTTCATAACCTTGAACTCTTAATTTCCGAGAAGAGGACGTCTTCAAGAAAATGCAACAAATTGCTGATTTGTATGTCTCATGAAAAGTGCCGAATTGCATTTCTCACGGAAATAGTTTTTTCGCGACCTTGAAATATATCAATCTTCTAAATGTCCATATATGGACATAATAAATTGCTGATCTGGCATTTCACCCTTCTACCTAATTTATTTTTTCCTTATTCTGCATTATTTTTCCTATATATATTCTATTTGGACTCATAAGCGTCATTATTAGTTCTTGTGTGTTTATACGCGTTGCAGTGACTAAAAGTGATCAAGATGAAATACTCAATAAGTTTAAAGAAGCCCAAAATTAACATTTTGCAAGATATCGTAATTCAGGTAGGTTTTTTTATTTTCATATGTTTTTCATATATATATATATTTTCAATATTATTGCAATGTTTTTTTCTTTTTGAAACAATAATTAAGGAATATTTATTTATTTTGTAGCCCCCCTTGCTCGCTGCAGCAGCACCATCACCACCACCACCAGCACCACAACCATCACCACCAACGTTGAGGTTGATAGATGATCTGTCGGAGGAGGACCTCAAAAAGCTCCGAAAACTACGTTCGCCTGAAGCATCGGCCTCAACCTCCAGCCAAGAAGAACGGCAACTGTCTCCGCTGCCCATCCATCTTAGTCCAGGTATTTTCGACATTGAGCGACCAGGAAAATGCCTGAACTTATTGAGAAGTATATGCGAAGAGATGGAGTCGGAGGAGCAACAGGTAACGGAGGCGCCCGCTGGAGCTACTCCAGAACAGGAAAGGCCCAGCTCTCCGCCTGCGATACCCTCCTGCCCTGCTGCTGCTGGTGGTGGTGCTGCCCCTCGTGCTGCGACATCATCCTCCCCTGCTGCTGCTGGTGCTGCTCGTCGTGCTACGACATACTCCTCCCCTGCTGCCTCTGGTGCTGTCCCTCGTGCTGCAACATCCTCCTCCCCTGCTGACCATCGTGCTGCGACATCCTCCTCCCCTGCTGGGTCGTCAGTGACCGATGACGACTCAGCAGATGAGTTTGAAGATGTCAAAAGTGCTGGTGCACTTTTGGCCGGGTTTAGGGCCCAATTAAGGGCGGTCAAAAGACAAAGTGTGGTGCGGCAGAAGGAGCTCATAACCAGGAGGAAAAAGTATGTGAAGACCATTAAACAGTTAACGAAGGATATTGCACGATTACAAAGACAGCTAGTGGAGGAGCAAAGGGGGTGCAGTGACGTTAAAAGGGAAATTAAGAAACTGGGGGAGAACAGTGTAAATGTTAGGGACCTGTATTCAAAAATGAAGTGTATTTAAATTTATAATAGTAGTTGTAGTAGTAGTTGTTGTAGTAGTGGTGGTAGTGGTAGGAATCGTCGTAGGGATAATTATAGGATAAGCATTTGTTGCTCTATATATATATATATAGTTGTTATACCGCTTACACAGTCCCGACTCGCTATATCTAGTAAACGTTACCAGACCTTTTGAGACGTTACCAGACCCGGGTTCGGGTCTGATAACGTTTAACCATGTATATCGCCTTCTTGGGCCCAGTACAATTAAAAATTGAAATAAAAAAGTGGGTCTGGTAAAACTGTTGAACGTCAAATTTTATACAGAAATAGTTCATTCCCCTTTTCTGCAGAGGGCGTCGTGTCGCTTAGCTGTATATAATATCTGCCTGCATAAAATCGTCCACATCGGACCAACGTTACCAGATCCGTAAATCTGCAACACTGCATTCTAGCAGATCAGTTCAGTATTTAAGAAAATCATGAGTACTTTTCTTATTCTACTTGTATCTGACTGCTTGCATTAAGTAAAAATATGTTATTTGAATTAATAAAGAATTTTTACAATGAATCGTTTGAGGAATGGCTAGTTTCATGTTTTCTCGATGTTACATAACTCTTATTAGACCTAGAATATGAAAAATTATGTCTTTCATTGCCATTTGTCCGCCGTTCTTGTTAGAGACAATTTCCAAAATTATATACTATACAGATTATTTTGAAATTCAAGATACAGTTTAGGATTATTGTGGAGACGGGGGTAAAATGCTTATTAACTATATAAACACATAATTCAGCCTTATGTTTAATAAAAATAATAAAAATAAGGTTTTTTAGTTGAAATATACCATATGTTCGAAAAAAAAAATAGCCCGGGACCGTAGCTATCTTATTTTTTTGAATAGATCAAATTAAATCATTTTAAATGTATTGCGATCTTAATTGTAAAACTGATTTTTAATTTTCTTTTTTTTGCCTATGACATTCAACTTTTGTTTTTTAAATGGCATCCTAGATATTTTTTTAATTCCTGTGATGTTTTTTTCTGAATACATTGATGTACTATGTTTCGCATTTTGTTAAAAAGCTGTGGTAAAAATTAATTTAATTTTTATAGCAAGGTAACTGTAACTGAAAAATGTACCAAAACTTTTGTTACATAGCAAGTTTAACACGGTTTATAACACTTATTAATGTATAGGAGTTTTAAATTTGAAAATTAAACTTCTATACGAAAACATTATTAACTCAAGACATTTTATTGCAAATATGATGTATTAAATTATTAATGTTTGAAAATATTAACGTATTATGTACACAATGATACATCAATAAATTTAGAAAAAATCTCTACATGAATCTTAAAAAAATATTCAGGGTGTTTGGTGTAATTTAAAAAACAAAAGTTGTATGTCGTAGATAAAAACAAATGAAAGTTAAAAATTATTTTTTTTTAAATCAGATAGTTGTATTTATATTTAGTAGACGATATATGTAAATTTTTTGAAAAATTATAAAAATTATACAACATTTGACAATTAATTTCAGAAATTAGAAAACGACTCCTCAAAATTTTGCATAATTATGCCTTGGTGCTCATTCACAATGGGCATAAAGCATAAGGATGTCATAAGCATTAATGCATATGGATTTATGTTTAGTGCTCTATGGTTGTATTCGTTCACAATGAGCATAAGTGCTCATTCACAATAGGCATAAAGCATAAGGATGTCATAAGCATTATGCTCATTGTAAACGAATAGAAGCATAATAAGAGCACTAAACATAAATTCTTATGCATTAATGCTTATGACATCCTTATGCTTTATGCCCATTGTGAATGAGCACTTACAGTTATAATGAACGTGGTCAGGTCAGGTCACCAAAGCGTTTAACTGAATGTAATTTGAAAAGTGCAAAATTGTATACTTCTGTAAGTGTAGTGTTTTTTTAATCCTCTCTTATTTTCAAATTCGCTATAATGATCTACGTATCCATATTTTACTTAATTTTTATTTGAAGATAGGAACTTGATTATATTCTAAATTAATTGATCCTCACTTAATATTAATTGAAAGAGATCATTCTTTTAGCTACATCTAATTTGTACATCTATTGGTAGATTTCGACAACAATCTTTTTAAAGCAACATTTAGTTTTTATTCCATTTTTTTTAATGAATATATTTGTCGGTAAATGTTTTATTTATTTCTGTTCGTTAGAATTTCGCAATTAGTTGATTTTTTACTTACTGAGCGTAAGTAAAGGAAGTATTGTAATCAAGTCCATCGGCCGACTCTCTACTTCTACGTTTTCTCGACCTTTCATTACCCCTACAGGACGAAGAAATAGGTCTCCCATTTCCGTCTGTCCGTCTGTCTGCAGCCCCGGATTTTTATTGGGCAGATAATCTCCGAAAGTACGGGGCGATTGTTGTCAAATTTTGTATTTACGAGTATATTAGGAATATCATGTAGATGGTAAAACGCTAACCAAAATTTGTCTAATCGTCCTCACCAACAATGTGATGACGTCACTTTAAAATTTCACATAGTAAATGGGTTTTAAATTGTATGAAATAACATAGTCCTACACATGTAGTTTATGACTTCGTATTGAGTTTTACCCGAAA
Source organism: Zophobas morio (assembly GCF_036711695.1). Taxonomy (NCBI): domain Eukaryota; kingdom Metazoa; phylum Arthropoda; class Insecta; order Coleoptera; family Tenebrionidae; genus Zophobas; species Zophobas morio. Next base: position 434,831 of record NW_026972192.1, on the reverse strand, counting down.
AGTGCAGAATTTTTGAAAAAAATCAAAATTATGAACATCAAAATTTTGCGGTATAAATCCGCATTTTATTCATATTTTTTGAATTTGCATAAACAGGATGACACAAAAAAAATATTGAATGCGTGATTTATTTTATTAATTTAATCAGGAACTGCAAAATCGAATGTTTTAAAATCATGGAGATGTTTAAGATTATCATAAACATGGTAAATATTTGATCAGAATGTATTTGCTCATCCACCCTAAAAAACAATTGATGACATCACCTCAAAATTTTGCTAAATAAATCCTATCTTAAATATGCAAAATATGATTTATACTTATACTTGTGATTTATCACTACATTAATATTTTTTAGATTTGGTTATACAGCTGTCTCAAAAAAATTAATGACTGAAAATTAGTATTTTCTTAAAATTCAAACAATAACGCTTGGCAAACAGGTATCAAATACCCGCAAGAGTGTCTAAAATGCCAGGATAGCAGTTTTTTGTTCCATAGCTACCTATCCTTTAATAATTTTTGAATTATTTTCGCAATAATTTATTGGTTTGGCTAACCAGACGTATTTCGGAGATGAATTTTTGCATACAGTATTTATTTTTCATGTTTAATCAAGTGATGCAAATTAATTAAACTTAATTATTTCAAAATGAAATTAAGGCATGGAAAATTTACTTTTTCAAGATAATGATTATTCTCACCGGTTCATATTAATCCTCACCTATCAAAATACTTACATTTCAAATTTCATAACAATCCGTTCAAAAATACCTGAATTATTGCGCCCGAAAGTGTTACGTGGGACACCCGGTATACTTAGATGGGAAACAGACAATCTAGAGAAAGATGAAAGTCTTAAAATGTGTCTCAGCAAGCATAAGGATTATTTTGCAGAATTCAAATGGTTCAGACAAAATATGTACACGAAAACTAAAATGATACATGGACTTCACATGCACTAATTTCATTGTAGCGTTTGCCACGCTAAGTATTATTAAGGGATCGAGATCCTTCGAGGGCCTGTAAATTTGCAAACGTTTTATGCATTGAGTTTTGACACTAAGATTACCGATAACACTATGCAACACTAAAAAATTCACAGAAAGTTCAGATAGTGTTTGAGGTTGGGTATACTCCATATACTAAAGAAAAAAATGTTTTATACTCATATCACATCACAAAACATAGATAACGGGTGTTTTGTTTTTCTTACTTTTTGGCACACTTGATTGCATTTAATCGTAAAAATATCGCTTTTATGTATCCACCCATGCTTGCAGACTTCTGTTCGTGTCTTCAGAGGGATACCGCGAGATCTGGCTACAATAGGAGTGCCAATCGTTCGAAAAAAAAGACCTTTTCTAATGAAAAATGAAGTATTGTTTTATTAATTTTGTATGATTTCAAAAAATTCAATAAACACTTGTCATTGTGATACCTGATGTGATAGGTTGGGTACCTATTCTCCATATACTAAAGAAAAAAATGTTTTATACCCATATCACATCATAAAACATAGATAACGGGTGTTTTGTTTTTCTTACTTTTTGGGACACTTGATTGCAGTTAATCGTAAAAATATCGCTTTTATGTATCCACCCATGCTTGCAGACTTCTGTTGGTGTCTTCAGAGGGATACTGCGAGATCTGGCTACAATAGGAATGCCAATCGTTCCAAAAAAAAAGACCTTTTTCAATGAAAAATGAAGTATTGTTTTATTAATTTTGTATGATTTCAAAAAATTCAATAAACACTTTTCACTTTGAAACCTGATGTGATAGGTTGGGTACCTATACTCCATATACTAAAGAAAAAAATATTTTATACTCATATCACATCACAAAACATAGATAACGGGTGTTTTGTTTTTCTTACTTTTTGGGACACTTGATTGCATTTAATCGTAAAAATATCGCTTTTATGTATCCACCCATGCTTGTAGACTTCTGTTGGTGTCTTCAGAGGGATACTGCGAGATCTGGCTACAATAAGAATGCCAATCGTTCGAAAAAAAAGATCTTTTTCAATGAAAAATGAAGTTTTGTTTTATTAATTTTGTATGATTTCAAAAAATTCAATAAACACTTTTCACTTTGAAACCTGATGTGATACGACTCTTTCAAGCACAATCCTCAATTGAATTTGAGGTAAGAAATTTTAACTACATACTGTGCATTCTGTGAATTTTATTTTTTTTTAATTTGTTGCATAGTGTAATTCATGAAATTATTTTTTTCTATTTAACAACATAGACAGAGACAAGCTTAAAATTACAGAAAATTATAGAGCATTTTGTTGTGCTTCTAAAGTTGCCAGCTAGGCTTAAAAACATTTTTTGGTGATTCTGTCTCAAAATCATTCATTAATTACGGCTATTAATAAACGATTTATATATTAATGGGTTAATACAGCAATCAGATATACCCCCGCGCACTTGATGTGAAATTTTTTATTTAAATGTTATAAATATCATGAAATTTGGAACTGATTTTTAGCAGTTTCGTGTATGAAATTGCAATCACCGGAGAAGTATTGCAACCAACTCGTTTGTTAATAGGCGATTATTAATCGCCCTTATTAACAAGTATTGATTAAATAATTGCTATGGAGCATTGTAACTATTTTGAAGAGGGTCTATTTATTACTAGTTTAGCGTTCTTAAATTTTTTAATTAATAATTTGAAATATTAAAGTTACTCTTAAAGAATATGCAATTTTAGATCTCTAAATCAATCTTAAAGTTTCTAACACATATTGTACCATTTTGTGGTAAAAATTTCGATATTTTTAGGATTTTAATATTAAAAAATCTTAATTTGTGATTTATGTTATGTGTAAGAAAAGCTTAGATATCATTTAAAAACTTTATGAAATAAACTAGAAAATTTTTGTGCTAACATTTTTTTTACAAATCTGTAAGCCTAAGGTCAAATAAAAATTGCATTAATAAATCCCAAGTGTAAAATTATGTTATTTTATAAATTTTCTTAAAATTTTAGGTGGGAATAGGTATTCAAATTTTGGTTGAACTAACTCGATAGACATGTACAACTAGTAAAAAGAAAATGTTACTAATGTCTATCAAACTTGCATATCTGTTAATAAAAAAAATCGCCTTGGCGTTAATTTTATTAATGAGTTATCCGTTTGTCATGGCACTAATGGCGTCAAAAAGACAGGCAGATAAGATATATTTTTGGTTTTTATTATTTTCTTTTGTGACACTTTTGCATATCCACTGGTTGTAAATTCAACTTTCAAGATACACAAGAAATTTTACAGATCAATACAATGTGAAGCGATTTTCCATAAATTTAATGTGGCAACAATGTCGGGATTGATAACGTCGGTTTACTGTGCTATTTATACTGAAACGGGACTGAGAAAGCTGTTGAACATAGTGGGTCTGGTAACGTTGGATGAATATGGTGTTAACATTTTTCAAGGAATAATTTTACCCCTCTACTTTTTTTTAAGTTTGTTATTGCAAAAACCATTAAATTTATTATATTATACTCGGAAAAACAGCCGGGCTTGGTAACGTCTGTTTAATATGTTGGGCTTGGTAACGACGGTTGGATACGTATATATATATATATATATATCTCCGGTTCAGTTTGAGGGCTTTTTTTATATATATTGTTCACTTTGAGGACTGAGACACCAGTTTGGGGACGTCCCCAAACACACCCGATTTAGTGGATATATTTAACGCTGAGTTTAAGGACCTTCCCAGCGGTATAGCGTCTGTTATGAGAACTAACCAAACCATTGCTTCAAACCAATTCGTACTAAAATATCGACAAAGTTTTAATGGTTGCAGATATTTGGAACAAAAATTAAGAAAAAAAACTTTGAAATTAGTCGGGATGGTGAAGATAAATGGAAGTGGAGCACACTGTGTCCCCAAACACTACATTACATAGATTTAAACACTGCGGAATGCAATTGAATTAGCACTTTAAAAATCAAAGTTTGATAAATAATAGAGATGTACCGACTGTAGGTCTGGCCGACTAACCGACTAGCCGATTGTTCGGCCAGTAAAAACCGACTAGTCGGCCGACTGTTCGGCTTTGCTAAAACCGGTTTATAAATGCAACAGACAGTGTGTTTTTTTTTCTATTTCTCTGACTACCTTAAAAATTTGTTTTATTTTAATAAAAGGAATAACCAAAGTTCCTTTATTTTCCAAAAAAATATGTTAAATTTGTTTGGATAATTTTAACATTTAATTTTTTTTAATAACTCAGTACAAAAATAAAGAATAACACAATTTAGGGCCAGTTTATACAATATTTCAACTGAGATTAAGTTGATCGCGCATTTAACAAGGCCATTAGCGACGTCTGATTGGCGTAGAGTCCATTATATGGTACTTTAACGCGGGGTTAAACATTAAATCGCAATTAAATATTTAATTGAGGTACTGTAAACCGAGTTTAGTTGTTTTATATAGTATTTTAATTTTAATAAAAAAAAAGCCGACCGATCGGCTGTTTAGCCGACCAGTCGCCGACTGCCAGCCGACGATGAAAAACGGCCGAATAGTCGGCTTATCCGACCGGTCGGCCACTAGTCGGTACATCCCTAATAAATAACAATTAAACCTTGAAATAAGTTTACTATTTCAATTGTTGAAATATTAAGGGCCGGTTTATAGAAATAGAAAGCGAATTAAATATTTAACCCTTGATTAATTTAACAGACGAATAAAATGTAGAATTTGAGCCCGTGATTGGGTAAAACATGCACGTTGCATAGCAACGTACTTCAATTACACGTTAATCGCGAAATCACTTTAAATTCGCTTCCTATAAATTCGACCTAAGCTTATTTCAAGATTTAATTGTTATTTAAATTATTGCAACAAACAACTTCATTCGTTAATGGAAGAATGTAATATCGTACTAACACTGAAAAGAGAGGTTACTAAACTAAAAAGTTTATTTTTTTTTTCAACAATTATTAGTAAAGAACTATTTTGTTTTCGCTCTCTATTATTTTAAGAAAAATGTTTATCCATATAGAATAAAAATGCAGCTTAACTTGAAAGTATTACCGTCTACATGCAACAAAGCCAAAAAATTGGCGATTCGTTTATGTGACCCTATTCCAATAGTTTCCTAATTTGACAGAGTAAGTAGGTTTTTGTCAAAACAGTTAAGCCGTAATCTGAGAAACATATTCATGACCGTATTGGTTTTTCGTTGCAGAGTTTAAAAAATTCATTTTACAAGGTTCCTAAACATAACATTTTGTAATCCACTGTAGTTTTTGGAAACATATCAGATTAAATGAAGAATTAGAATTCTATAAAAATATTTATTGAAATCCTGTTGTTTGTCAAGGTGCGTTTAACATTTTCCTACAGATATTTGACTAAAAGTGTCAAAAACATCTGTTCATCTCAAGTCAGATAAGGTTGAAAAGGAAGATTCTCGTTTTGTTGTAAAAACCGACAAGGCCATCTTGTTTAAACAAGTTAATAAGCATTTTAGAATTTTTATGTAAATTAATGATTTTGGACATTCCGATGCAGAATTTTAAAGGCTCATTGTACCATGTCCCCAAACAGAACATCTTGTGATCCATTGCCGTTTTTGGAGACACTCAGGAATCGAAGATATGAATTGTTAGAAATCTCTTCAATTTTTGGCTGTTAAACAAGAGTATTTGTTAAAATCTTGTTGTTTGACAAGGTGTGTTTAAAATTTTCACACAGATGTTTGACAATAAGTGTTAAAAGTATCTATTTACGTCATGTCAAGTAAGTTTGAAAAGAAAAATTATTCTTTTTTTTTAAACCGACAAGGCCAAATTTTGTAAACAACTTAATAAGCATTTTAGCGTTTTTATTTAAATGAATGGTGTTGAACATTCTGATGCAGAATTTAAAAGGTTCATTGTACAATGTCCCCAAACTGAACATTTCGTGATCTATTGTCGTTTTTGGAGACATATGTACCAGATTAAATGAAGGATTAGAAATCTCTTCAATTTTTGGCTCTTTAACTGAATATTTGTCGAAATGCTGTTGTTTGTCACGTGTTTTTAAAATTTTCCCACAGATATTTGACAATAAGTGTCAACAATATGTATTCACGTCAAGTCAGTTAAAGTTGAAGAAAGATTCTCAATTTTCGTAAAAACCAGTAAGGCGAAATTTTTTTAACGAGTTCACGAGAATTTCGGCGTTCTTATTTAAATTAATAATATTTTACATTCCGTTGCAAAATTTAAAACGCTCAGTTTCCATGTTCGCAAACAGAACGTCTTGTGATCCATTTTCGTTTTTGAGACGCACAGGAAGATATGAATTATTAGAATTCTCTTTCATTTGTGGCTCTTGAACTGAGTATGTGTTAAAATCCGATTATTTGACAAGGCGTCTTTAAAATTTTCACACAGATATGTGACAATAAGTGTTAAAATCTGTTTACGTGAAGTCAGGTAAGGTTGAAAAAAAGATTTTCATATTCTCTTAAAACCGACAAGGCCAAATTTTGTAAGCAAGTTAATGAGCATTTCAACGTTTTTATTTAAATCAATGGTCTTGAACATTCTAATGCACAATTTAAAAGGTTCATTGTACTATGTCCCCAAACTGAACATTTCGTGATCTATTGTCACTTTTGGAGACATACCAGATTAAATGAAGGATTAGAAATCTCTTCAATTTTTGGCTCTTTAACTGAATATTTGTCGAAATGCTGTTGTTTGTCACGTGTGTTTAAAATTTTCCCACAGATATTTGACAATAAGTGTCAACAATATGTATTCACGTCAAGTCAGTTAAAGTTGAAGAAAGATTCTCAATTTTCGTAAAAACCAGTAAGGCGAAATTTTTTTAACGAGTTCACGAGAATTTCAGCGTTCTTATTTAAATTAATAATATTTTACATTCCGTTGCAAAATTTAAAACGCTCAGTTTCCATGTTCGCAAACAGAACGTCTTGTGATCCATTTTCGTTTTTGAGACGCACAGGAAGATATGAATTATTAGAATTCTCTTTCATTTTTGGCTCTTGAACTGAGCAAGGTATGTGTTAAAATCTGATTATTCGACAAGGTGTGTTTAAAATTTTCACACAGATATTTGACAATAAGTGTTAAAATCTGTTTACGTCAAGTCAGGTAAGTTTGAAAAAAAAGATTTTCATTTTCTCTTAAAACCCACAAGGCCAAATTTTGTAAGCAAGTTAATGAGCATTTAAGCGTTTTTATTTAAATTAATGGTCTTGAACATTCTGATGCACAATTTAAAAGGTTCATTGTACTATGTCCCCAAACTGAACATTTCGTGATCCATTGTCGTTTTTGGAGACATACCAGATTAAATAAGGGTATAGAAATCTCTCCAATTTTTGGCTCTTAAACTGAATATTTGTCGAAATGCTGTTGTTTGTTACGTGTGTTTAAAATTTTCCCACAGATATTTGACAATAAGTGTCAACAATATCTATTCACGTCAAGTCAGGTAAAGTTGAAGAAATATTCTCAATTTTCGTAAAAACCAGTAAGGCCAAATTTTTTTAACAAGTTCACGAGAATTTCAGCGTTCTTATTTAAATTAATGATTTTTTACATTCCGTTGCAAAATTTAAAACGCTCAGTTTCCATGTTCGCAAACAGAACGTCTTGTGATCCATTTTCGTTTTTGGAGACGCACAGGAAGATATGAATTATTGGAAATCTCTTTCATTTTTGGCTCTTAAACTGAGTATTTATTAAAATCCTACTGTTTGACAATATTGCGTGCTTAATTTTTTCCTATTTGACAACAAGTTTAAAAACATCTGTTGATGCGAAATAAGGTAAAGTAAAAAGATTTTTTTTTATTCCTTCCCAGATGTGGCGACTGACGATTGTTGTTTCCGGCCTGGTTTCCGTTACCACAATAATTGCGATGCGTTCAGATTAGTTGCAGCGCAAAAACAGTACGTGTTTTGATTGATGTATTCCACCGTAATTCATATAATAGGAGTGATATGTGTGATAGGTGACGTTAGTGTTGTGGAAACAATGAATATCACAGAGTAAGTAAACTGAGTTTACGATATTATTTTGCTTTCGTACAAATGTTTCCCGCAAAAACCGAACAAGGTTAAATGTTAACAAGAATTACTAGTTTCGCTGAAACAGTTTTCACAAAACGTTTCCATTATTACAACCCCTGATCGCGTTCCTGGCATTCAATGTTGTGGAAATGCCTCATGGTGTCACAAAAAATAATTCCTTTTCGCGCCCATGCTTTCCCGTATAGGAGGCCATTGTTATGTAATCAACATGGGCAATGGACTAATGGACATGCTTACTTTCTTCCCACATCTCAAAACATAGATAATCTCCGAAAGTACTGGGTCGGTTGTTATCAAATTTTGTTATTTATATTTTGTCTAATCATCCGCACCAGTAATGTGATGACGTCACTTCAAAATTGTACTTAGTAACTCAATTTTAAATTGTATAAAATAACATAGTCCTACACATGTAGTTTATGACTCCGTGTTGAGTTTTTATCCAAAACGTCCAGATTTTTGGACAAAAAATCAAAGGTATAAAAAATATTTTGTAATTTAATTTTGAATCTGCAGAACTGAATGCTTTGAAATCTTGCAGATGTTTTTAAGTTATGATAGGCATGATAAATTTTTACTAGATATATTTACTTATCCCCTCCAAAAAAATTAATGACATCACCTCAAAATTTTGCCGAATAAATCCTATCTAAAATGGACAATATATGATGAGTCTCCACTTATGATTTATTACTACATGAATATATTTTAGATTTGCTTATACAGGGTGTCTCAAGAAAATTAATGACTGAGTGAATTTAGTTTATGATTAAATCAAGAATTGCAAAACGGAATACTTTGAAATCTTGCAGACGTTTTGAAGTTATTGTAAGCATGGTAATTTTTTATCTGTTTATCAACCCCAAAAAATTGATGACGTCATATCAAAATTTTGCTGAATATATCCTGTCTAAAACGTGGAAAATATGATCAGTCTATACTTGTAATTTTATCACTGCATTCAAATTTTTTAGATTTGCTTATACAGAGCGAGTCAAAAAAATTAATGAACCAGTCAATTTATTTTATTGGATAAGTCAAGAATTGCAAAAGTGAGTACTCTCAAATGTTACAGACGTTTAAAAGTTATTGTAAGGATGGTAAATTGTGGATCAAAATATACCTGTTTATTCCCCCAAAAAATTGATGACGTCATCTCCAAATTTTGCCGAAAAAATTCTACCCAAAATGTACAAAATATAGTATGATGAGTTTTGACTTGTGATTTATCATTGCATTTATATTTTTAAGACTTGCTTTAGCAGGTGACTCAAAAAAATTAATGAATGAATGGGAAATGGAGTGTTTCCCCGAACATTTTTGGAATATAATACTGTTATTCTTAATATTCCACTGCACCAATCCAAGTTGCTATAGGTGTCCATATAGAAATGTTGATGACGTCATCACAAAATTGTGTAGAGAAAAAGCTCAACTCGAAAATGTGGGACATGTTTCATTGTGCAAGTTCTGTTGTAAGAACTTTCGACCAATTTTGTCACATATTATTGACTTTTCGAAATTTTGTCAACAAATCGCCTCCTTACAATTATGATTTCGTTACAGAATTTTCTTGTCATTCTTACTTGAAATGAAATAGCTATTAAATACCTAGGATGTAATAAATGTCATAACAGCCGCAAATGTCAGTTCGAAATCCAAGCGGTATCGACATACATACAGGATACTGTTATGGCTTTCCTACGAGCCAACGTTTATAAATGTAAACAGGCATTTAATAGACAGAAACCGATTAAATATTTTAAAATACCAGTGGCAACTCAATAATTAAATTAACTGCTTACTTTGATGGTGATAATTTCATTTATACATATATTGTTATTTTATAGGAAGGAGATAGGTCATGAAAGGATACTGTTTGGTAAGAAAAAAGAGTATATGGTACTTAGGTATACAGGTGTTCAAGATAGTAAAACAAAAAAAAATTGGATTTACTAAATTTCCGCAACTCAATGCAAAATTCTATGGAAAATTTACATGGGATACCTGGCTACCGCCAGTAGTATTAATTTCACATGGCTTATTTATAAACTATAAAAAACATTGCTATCCATTGTTTTTAGATACATTTGGATTATTGTATACAAATAACAGTCTATCTGTGGTTAAAAACCCCAAAGAACAAAATTGTCTGCAACTTACAGGTAAAGAAAAAAAATTAAACATTTCAGAAAATATAAACATTTTATTTTATGTTATCCTAGCAAATGAAAAAATCATAAAAAAATGTTTCAAACAATTAAAGACAGGATGCCACGTTGGTAGGTTTCACAAAATATTAATATTTTACTTATGTACTATTTGTACAATTATTGCAGAAATTCGAAATGAAGATATTTTACATTCAGGTGAGTGTTTACTTGTGCAATAAAATAAATAATTATTTATTAACACTACAGACAACCCAAATGATAAAACTTGGAAACAAGACTTGAATTTACCATCAACATCAATTTCTACTCATTGTCGGTATGCTATTTCAGGTAAGTATTGCAATCTAAATAAAAATTGCAATCATTTTCTTTTACATTTTAGACGAATCTGATGATGAATCCTCAGTGGCTGAAATGAGTTCTAGCGTGACAAGAGTCTTATTTCCCACCAAAAAAACTAATAAAAACCATTATCCACCATCAACATCAAATTCTACTTATAGTCGATATGTTATTTCAGATAAGTGTTGCTATCTAAATAAAAGTTGCAATCATATTCTGTTACATTTTAGACGAATCTGATGATGAATCTTCAGTGGCTAATATAAGTTCTAACGTGAGGAGGGTCTTATTTTCCACCAAAACAACTAATAAAAAACATTATTCCACGAAAAATAACATGTGCGTGTATTGTCAAAAATCTAACGCAAAATTATCCAGACATTTAGTTACGGTTCACAAAAACGAAAAAGAAGTGAAGGAATTATTAAAATTTCCAAAAGGTCAGAATACATGACGTTTGAATTAAAGTTACAATAATATTTTAATTATTTTAGGATCTCATGAAAAAAACAAAATCTACGATACTCTGAGAAAAAATGGCAATTACAAATATAACGTTGAAAACGAAAATGAAATTTTTCTAGTGAGGCACATAATAAAGAAGTTAATAGTGATAATTATAAACCTTGCGCTAATTGCAAAGGCTACTATTCCTTCAAGTCTCTACGACAGCACTATGCACGATGTGCCAGTGGAACAGTAGAAACTGGTAGACGTAATATTTTGATTAAGAGCCGGGCAATTGAACGAAAGGCCCACTGTCGGGCTAACACAGTTTTAAGAGACATTGTACTTCCTGTTATGAGAGAAGATGAGGTTTGCAAAGTGGTGAGATACGATGAGTTGGCCATTTTATTTGGCAATAGACTCACCGTTAAATTCAAGTCGCCACATCATTACGATATGATTCGAGCAAAATTAAGATTAATTGGGCGGTTTTTGCTTGCCCTTGAAAGTGAGGGGGTAGAAGTACAGGATTTTCAGGACGCTTTAAGACCACAACGCTTTGATGATGCAATAAAAGGGATAAACGCTGTGGCTGGACTTAGAAATGGGAAGTACAGTTCACCTGCTACGGCTTTTTCATTAGGCTTATTGTTGAAAGATGCAACGAAGTTGTTAATAACAGAATGTATTAAAAAGGAAGACAATCAGCGTAAAAAGAATGCTCAAGATTTCCTCAAATTGTTGGAGTCCGAATTAAATGCTAGCATAAATAAGACAGTAACCGAAAATTGGTCGGAACGGCAACGTCAGAAAAAAGTTATTTTACCTTCGAGAGAAGATATAAAAATTCTCATAACTTTTCTTCACAAAAAAAGGAAGAGGCTTGTGGAAAACCTAAAAGAAACGTTTTCTTACCATGACTGGTTGGAATTGTCTAAAAGCACGCTGGTGTCAATTTTAATATTCAACAGAAGGCGTCCAGGTGAACTAGAGAGATCAACAATTGATGATTATAATGGCTATGTAAAAATTGATTCATTGACGAATAAAGAAATCTATGATCCCCTAAGTGAAGAAGGAAAGAAATGTGCTAGAGAATATGTTAGGTATTTAATAGTCATGAACGAAGTATCTATAAGTGTCTCTATCAATTTATTTCAGGTTTAGAACTAGAGGAAAAAAGGGTCGAACTGTACCAGTCTTATTAGATAAATTTATGAATGTATGTGTAGATGTCATATTAAAAGGAAGAGAAGAAGCTGGTGTTTCGAAGACTAATCCATACATATTTGGTATACCGACCGATCACAAGACACCTAAATATTTAAGAGCTTATCGTTTACTAAAGACATATGCCGAGGATTCGAAAGCAAAGTGTCTCAGTACATTGAAATCGACTGAGTTGCGAAAGCATATAGCCACAACATCCGTCAAGTTAAATTTGGCCGAATTTGAAGTGGAAAATTTACAGGTAGCTAAAGGAAACACGTAATTTTGTATCAAAATTTTGCTTTAAAATTCTTGAGTTTTAATTGATTCCTTCTAAATTTTATATTTTAGCAATTTATGGGCCACGCAGATAAAATACACAAAGAATATTACAGACAACCACTAGTAGAAAGAGATATATTGAACATGTCTAAACTTTTAACATTTGCACAAGGTGATAGATCTGAATTTCATGATATTGCCGCAAATAACATAGATCAAAATGTAGAGCTACCAGTTGAAGAAAGTTCTCAAGAACATACTGCTCCTGATTCTCCTACCGCAAGTATGTTCCTTAATTTTGTTATGACATTTCTAAAATTGTCTAATATAATAAAATAATAATAATAATAATAATCGTTTTTTGTCCAACAGAACTACATTCCAATTAATGGACACTTATAAAATAAATTAGAATATAATAAAATAAAGTAATTATTATTCTACAACTAAAAAAAATATAAATATACAATAATAATAACAAGAATAGTGGTACATAAATAATTGAACAATTAAGCTATCAGTACAAATATTAGCCCAAAACAAATAAAATAAATTAATCACAATATAATGATAAATCAAAATCCAACTCGTGTGCTCCCAACCGCTCACGCAAGAGACCTTGTATTTCAAATACGGAGCAATTAAAAGTGTCGCAAGAACTATTGGCACTTTCAAACTTATTTAGGTAACATGAAAATACGTACACGGTTGCCTTTCTGACAATATTTGTTCGAGGCATAGGTAGGATAATCAATGCCGAAACCAGAGAATACTCTACACATAAAAAATGCAATTTTACAGAACAATTTTATTTATATTTTATAATAAGTATACAAAACAGATACTATGATAAAATATAAAAAAAACAAATTTTCTAGATTATACATATAGGTATATAATATAAATATTATATAAGTTCAAAATAAAATCAACATTAAAAAACTTGTCGCACCGGTTACATGTTTCTGAGTCTCCGTTCAAAATAAAAAAAGGTTAATATGACATTATTCTTGGTTAGTACAACATAATTTTTTGCAAGGGCCTACTCCGCCTATAGCTATTTTTGGCACTGAGGATAGTATAAAGTAACGCTATATTAAATTAATAGTTCTTTTATATAGTTTTAATTAAAACTTAAAAAAATAATTTGTTTTTAAAAGCAAAAGAAACTCCGCTAATTTTCTTGTATTGCTACATGTCGTTTTTATTAATAAAAACTTTACAAACAGTATTTGCTTTAAAAGATATAGTAAAACTAACTGTAAAAATTCAACAAAACTTGTAGCATTAAAAAAATAAATAAAACAACAAAATGCCATGATAAATACAATCCAGTTTGGTAAATAATCGTTACATAAGTTGTCGATAAGTTATTCGTTATACCAGTTACTGCAAATAAAACATTTTCAGACATTTCGAGGAAGGTTTACAAAAGGGCATGGTCAACACCAGAAAAAAAGTGTGTTCTGCAGTGTTTTCATGAGGATATTAGAAAAGGAGTAACACCATCTGCTAATAAATATAGTCGAGTGTTGGCTGAAAATTTGGTACTACACAACAGGAATATAACCTCACTTAAAGCTTATATTAATAATTTGATCAATCGGAGAGACAAAATTCCTGAACGAACACAAGGTAAGATACAAAAACTTTACATATATGTATCAGTAAACATTTTGTTTATACATAAAAGAATTAAATTTAAATAAGTTATTCATGACAGCCCGAAGAAACTATTGGACTACCCCTGAAAAAAAAGCAATCCGTTCTGAATTCAGCCACCATATCCAGAATCAACGTTATCCTAGCATGACGGAATGTAGAATTTCGATAGAGGAAAACCCAGATCTACAGCGCAGAACCCCAAAGAAAATATGGCATATATATATATATATGTTCATAAAGTGGGCTTTTCCGCACATTTTTCGAGTAAATTTCAGTCAGTTTGGCATATTTTGTGCTCTTTCGCACTGGTGCCAAACTACCACCGCACCCGGTCGGCAGTTCGGCACGTGATTTGGCAACATGGTATAGGATCGACAAACATGCAACAGAAAATCATTAATTGAAAGCAGAATTTCTTCTTTCCACAGGTAGATGGCAATATGAGAATATTTATCATAAGCAAAATCGGAAAATAGTGAATAATGCCAAAGTTCGGCGACCAATTCAAGCAGTAATTCAAATTTTTAACAAACAATTCTAGTACTGGGAACCAAAGGCATTATTAACTGTTTCAATTTTCGTATTTTGGTGACTGACAGCTATTTTCTTGTGTGCCAAACTGCCTGGTGCATGTGTACGGTACGCAATTAACAGGCAGTTTCGCATGATTTTTATTTTTTCCTAAAATATTTAATCATTTAAAAAAATATTTTTAACAACAAAAGACTTTATATTACGCGTAAGAATATTCGGAGCAAGGTAAGTGTAAGTATTATACGTACAGTATATATATTTTTTTTTATTAAAAAAAAAAAACATCACATTATAAATTGTGTTTGGACATGTTAAGTGGTTGCTGATGTTCCAACAGACCAACTCAGTCGGAAATTGACATCTAGAGATTTTTTATGGTGTAATGGTCCAATTTAAGCGAAAATTTAAAATTTCAGCAAAAATGATATACTTAGAAATTAAAAACGTCATTAATTGTCATAATTTTCTCATTTCGCTGACTGTGACATTTTGATAAATTTTAACGTGTGTGTCAAACTGTTGCTGCTTGCGTACAGTACGCATTATGCAGTACTTACTTAATTTTTTCGAAAACAAGCAAGTTCTGCAGTAAATAATGTATCTGAACGTAAAAATCGGTTTTTTAATGTTTCAATAGCCTAATACAAACCGCAATTTACATCTTAAACAAACAGGAATACTAGGGAAGTAAGGGTGCAATTGATTGTAATAATTTTCGTATTTTGATGACCGACCTTGACAGGTATCTTTGGTGCCAAACTGCCTGTTGCATGCATACGGTACGCATTTAACAGGCAGTTTCGCATGATTTTTATTTTTTCCTAAAATATTTCATCGTTAAAAAAAGGTATTTTTAACAACAAAAGACTTTATATTACGCGTAAGAATATTCTGAGCAAACTAAGTGTAAGTATTATGCAGTATATGTTTTTTTATTAAAAAAAAAAGAATATTTCTGCATTATGAATTGTGTCTGGACATGTTAAATGGATGCTCATATCCTAACAGACCTACTCAGTCGGAAATTGACATTTTTAGCAAACAGAAGTGGTTAGGGAAGTAAGAACAAACTTAAGTTTCACCACTTTCGCATTTTGCTTCAGTTGCCAGGGATTTACGTATTTATTGGACAAACTAATTAGAGATTTTTAATGGTGTAATGGTCCAATTCAAGCGAAAATTTTAAATTTCAGCAAAAATGATATACTTGGAAATTAAAAACGTCATTAATTGTCATAATTTTCGCATTTTGCTGACTATGATATTTTGATAGATTTTAACGTGTGTGTCAAAAATGGTTAAACTGTTGCTGCTTGCGTACAGTACGCATTATACAGTACTTACTTAATTTTTTCGAAAACAAGCAACTTCTGCAGTACATAATGTATCTGAACGTAATAATCGGTTTATGAATGTTTCAAAATCCTAATACAAACTGCAATTTACATCTTAAACAAACAGGAGATACTAGGGAAGTAAGGGTGCAATTAATTGTAATAATTTTCGTATTTTGATGACCTTGACAGGTATCTTTGGTGCCAAACTGCCTGTTGCATGCATACGGTACGCATTTAACAGGCAGTTTCGCATGATTTTTATTTTTTTCCTAAAATATTTCATCTCTAAAAAAAGGGATTTTAACAACAAAAGATTTTATATTACGCGTAAGAATATTCTGAGCAAGCTAAGTGTAAGTATTATGCAGTATATGTTTTGTTATTTAAAAAAAAGTATATTTCTACATTATGAATTGTGTCTGGACATGTTAAGTGGGTGCTGATGTCCTAACAGACCTACTCAGTCGGAAATTCACATCATTAGCAAACAGAAGTGGTTAAGGAAGTAAAAACAAAATTAAGTTTCACTACTTTCGCATTTAGCTTAAGTTGCAATGGATTTACGTATTTATTGGACAAACTATTTAGAGGTTTTTAATGGTGTAATGGTCCAATTCAAGCGAAAACTTAAAATTTCAGCAAAAGTGATATACCTAGAATTTAAAAACGTCATTAATTGTCAAAATTTTCTCATTTTGCAGACTATGACATTTTTTAAATTTTAGCGTGTGTGCCAAACTGTTGCTGCTTGCGTACAGTACGCATAATGCAGTACTTACTTAATTTTTTCGAAAACAAGCAACTTCTGCAGTAAATAATGTATCTGAACGTAATAATCGTTTATTAATGTTTCAAAAGCCTAATACAAACTGCAATTTACATCTTAAACAAACAGGAGATACTAGGGAAGTAAGGGTGTAATTAATTGTAATAATTTTCGTATTTTGATGACCTTGACAGGTATCTTTGGTGCCAAACTGCCTGTTGCATGCATACGGTACGCATTTAACAGGCAGTTTCGCATGATTTTTATTTTTTCCTAAAATATTTCATCTCTAAAAAAAGGGATTTTAACAACAAAAGACTTTATATTACGCGTAAGAATATTCTGAGCAAGCTAAATGTAAGTATTATGCAGTATATGTTTTGTTATTTAAAAAAAAGTATATTTCTACATTATGAATTGTGTCTGGACATGTTAAGTGGGTGCTGATGTCCTAACAGACCTACTCAGTCGGAAATTCACATCATTAGCAAACAGAAGTGGTTAAGGAAGTAAAAACAAAATTAAGTTTCACTACTTTCGCATTTAGCTTAAGTTGCAATGGATTTACGTATTTATTGGACAAACTATTTAGAGGTTTTTAATGGTGTAATGGTCCAATTCAAGCGAAAACTTAAAATTTCAGCAAAAGTGATATACCTAGAATTTAAAAACGTCATTAATTGTCAAAATTTTCTCATTTTGCTGACTATGACATTTTTTAAATTTTAGCGTGTGTGCCAAACTGTTGCTGCTTGCGTACAGTACGCATAATGCAGTACTTACTTAATTTTTTCGAAAACAAGCAACTTCTGCAGTAAATAATGTATCTGAACGTAATAATCGGTTTATTAATGTTTCAAAAGCGTAATACAAACTGCAATTTACATCTTAAACAAACAGGAGATACTAGGGAAGTAAGGGTGTAATTAATTGTAATAATTTTCGTATTTTGATGACCTTGACAGGTATCTTTGGTGCCAAACTGCGTGTTGCATGCATACGGTACGCATTTAACAGGCAGTTTCGCATGATTTTTATTTTTTCCTAAAATATTTGATCTCTAAAAAAAGGGATTTTAACAACAAAAGACTTTATATTACGCGTAAGAATATTCTGAGCAAGCTAAATGTAAGTATTATGCAGTATATGTTTTGTTATTTAAAAAAAAGTATATTTCTACATTATGAATTGTGTCTGGACATGTTAAGTGGGTGCTGATGTCCTAACAGACCTACTCAGTCGGAAATTCACATCATTAGCAAACAGAAGTGGTTAAGGAAGTACAAACAAAATTAAGTTTCGCTACTTTCGCATTTAGCTTAAGTTGCAATGGATTTACGTATTTATTGGACAAACTATTTAGAGGTTTTTAATGGTGTAATGGTCCAATTCAAGCGAAAACTTAAAATTTCAGCAAAAGTGATATACTTAGAAATTAAAAACGTCATTAATTGTCAAAATTTTCTCATTTTGCTGACTATGACATTTTATAAATTTTAGCGTGTGTGTCAAACTGTTGCTGCTTGCGTACCGTACGCATAATGCAGGACTTACTTAATTTTTTCGAAAACAAGCAACTTCTGCAGTAAATAATGTATCTGAACGTAATAATCGGTTTATTAATGTTTCAAAAGCCTAATACAAACTGCAATTTACATCTTAAACAAACAGGAGATACTAGGGAAGCAAGGGTGTAATTAATTGTAATAATTTTCGTATTTTGATGACCTTGACAGGTATCTTTGGTGCCAAACTGCCTGTTGCATGCATACGGTACGCATTTAACAGGCAGTTTCGCATGATTTTTATTTTTTCCTAAAATATTTCATCTCTAAAAAAAGGGATTTTAACAACAAAAGACTTTATATTACGCGTAAGAATATTCTGAGCAAGCTAAATGTAAGTATTATGCAGTATATGTTTTGTTATTTAAAAAAAAGTATATTTCTACATTATGAATTGTGTCTGGACATGTTAAGTGGGTGCTGATGTCCTAACAGACCTACTCAGTCGGAAATTCACATCATTAGCAAACAGAAGTGGTTAAGGAAGTAAAAACAAAATTAAGTTTCGCTACTTTCGCATTTAGCTTAAGTTGCCATGGATTTACGTATTTATTGGACAAACTAATTAGAGGTTTTTAATGGTGGAATGGTCCAATTCAAGCGAAAACTTAAAATTTCAGCAAAAGTGATATACTTAGAAATTAAAAACGTCATTAATTGTCAAAATTTTCTCATTTTGCTGACTATGACATTTTATAAATTTTAGCGTGTGTGTCAAACTGTTGCTGCTTGCGTACCGTACGCATAATGCAGTATTTACTTAATTTTTTCGAAAACAAGCAACTTCTGCAGTAAATAATGTATCTGAACGTAATAATCGGTTTATTAATGTTTCAAAAGCCTAATACAAACTGCAATTTACATCTTAAACAAACAGGAGATACTAGGGAAGTAAGGGTGTAATTAATTGTAATAATTTTCGTATTTTGATGACCTTGACAGGTATCTTTGGTGCCAAACTGCCTGTTGCATGCATACGGTACGCATTTAACAGGCAGTTTCGCATGATTTTTATTTTTTCCTAAAATATTTCATCTCTAAAAAAAGGGATTTTAACAACAAAAGACTTTATATTACGCGTAAGAATATTCTGAGCAAGCTAAATGTAAGTATTATGCAGTATATGTTTTGTTATTTAAAAAAAAGTATATTTCTACATTATGAATTGTGTCTGGACATGTTAAGTGGGTGCTGATGTCCTAACAGACCTACTCAGTCGGAAATTCACATCATTAGCAAACAGAAGTGGTTAAGGAAGTAAAAACAAAATTAAGTTTCACTACTTTCGCATTTAGCTTAAGTTGCAATGGATTTACGTATTTATTGGACAAACTATTTAGAGGTTTTTAATGGTGTAATGGTCCAATTCAAGCGAAAACTTAAAATTTCAGCAAAAGTGATATACCTAGAATTTAAAAACGTCATTAATTGTCAAAATTTTCTCATTTTGCTGACTATGACATTTTTTAAATTTTAGCGTGTGTGCCAAACTGTTGCTGCTTGCGTACAGTACGCATAATGCAGTACTTACTTAATTTTTTCGAAAACAAGCAACTTCTGCAGTAAATAATGTATCTGAACGTAATAATCGGTTTATTAATGTTTCAAAAGCGTAATACAAACTGCAATTTACATCTTAAACAAACAGGAGATACTAGGGAAGCAAGGGTGTAATTAATTGTAATAATTTTCGTATTTTGATGACCTTGACAGGTATCTGGTGCCAAACTGCCTGTTGCATGCATACGGTACGCATTTAACAGGCAGTTTCGCATGATTTTTATTTTTTCCTAAAATATTTCATCTCTAAAAAAAGGGATTTTAACAACAAAAGACTTTATATTACGCGTAAGAATATTCTGAGCAAGCTAAATGTAAGTATTATGCAGTATATGTTTTGTCATTTAAAAAAAAGTATATTTCTACATTATGAATTGTGTCTGGACATGTTAAGTGGGTGCTGATGTCCTAACAGACCTACTCAGTCGGAAATTCACATCATTAGCAAACAGAAGTGTTTAAGGAAGTAAAAACAAAATTAAGTTTCGCTACTTTCGCATTTAGCTTAAGTTGCAATGGATTTACGTATTTATTGGACAAACTATTTAGAGGTTTTTAATGGTGTAATGGTCCAATTCAAGCGAAAACTTAAAATTTCAGCAAAAGTGATATACTTAGAAATTAAAAACGTCATTAATTGTCAAAATTTTCTCATTTTGCTGACTATGACATTTTATAAATTTTAGCGTGTGTGTCAAACTGTTGCTGCTTGCGTACCGTACGCATAATGCAGGACTTACTTAATTTTTTCGAAAACAAGCAACTTCTGCAGTAAATAATGTATCTGAACGTAATAATCGGTTTATTAATGTTTCAAAAGCCTAATACAAACTGCAATTTACATCTTAAACAAACAGGAGATACTAGGGAAGCAAGGGTGTAATTAATTGTAATAATTTTCGTATTTTGATGACCTTGACAGGTATCTTTGGTGCCAAACTGCCTGTTGCATGCATACGGTACGCATTTAACAGGCAGTTTCGCATGATTTTTATTTTTTCCTAAAATATTTCATCTCTAAAAAAAGGGATTTTAACAACAAAAGACTTTATATTACGCGTAAGAATATTCTGAGCAAGCTAAATGTAAGTATTATGCAGTATATGTTTTGTTATTTAAAAAAAAGTATATTTCTACATTATGAATTGTGTCTGGACATGTTAAGTGGGTGCTGATGTCCTAACAGACCTACTCAGTCGGAAATTCACATCATTAGCAAACAGAAGTGGTTAAGGAAGTAAAAACAAAATTAAGTTTCGCTACTTTCGCATTTAGCTTAAGTTGCCATGGATTTACGTATTTATTGGACAAACTAATTAGAGGTTTTTAATGGTGGAATGGTCCAATTCAAGCGAAAACTTAAAATTTCAGCAAAAGTGATATACTTAGAAATTAAAAACGTCATTAATTGTCAAAATTTTCTCATTTTGCTGACTATGACATTTTATAAATTTTAGCGTGTGTGTCAAACTGTTGCTGCTTGCGTACCGTACGCATAATGCAGTACTTACTTAATTTTTTCGAAAACAAGCAACTTCTGCAGTAAATAATGTATCTGAACGTAATAATCGGTTTATTAATGTTTCAAAAGCCTAATACAAACTGCAATTTACATCTTAAACAAACAGGAGATACTAGGGAAGTAAGGGTGTAATTAATTGTAATAATTTTCGTATTTTGATGACCTTGACAGGTATCTTTGGTGCCAAACTGCCTGTTGCATGCATACGGTACGCATTTAACAGGCAGTTTCGCATGATTTTTATTTTTTCCTAAAATATTTGATCTCTAAAAAAAGGGATTTTAACAACAAAAGACTTTATATTACGCGTAAGAATATTCTGAGCAAGCTAAATGTAAATGTATTATGCAGTATATGTTTTGTTATTTAAAAAAAAGTATATTTCTACATTATGAATTGTGTCTGGACATGTTAAGTGGGTGCTGATGTCCTAACAGACCTACTCAGTCGGAAATTCACATCATTAGCAAACAGAAGTGGTTAAGGAAATAAAAACAAAATTAAGTTTCGCTACTTTCGCATTTAGCTTAAGTTGCAATGGATTTACGTATTTATTGGACAAACTATTTAGAGGTTTTTAATGGTGTAATGGTCCAATTCAAGCGAAAACTTAAAATTTCAGCAAAAGTGATATACTTAGAAATTAAAAACGTCATTAATTGTCAAAATTTTCTCATTTTGCTGACTATGACATTTTATAAATTTTAGCGTGTGTGTCAAACTGTTGCTGCTTGCGTACCGTACGCATAATGCAGTACTTACTTAATTTTTTCGAAAACAAGCAACTTCTGCAGTAAATAATGTATCTGAACGTAATAATCGGTTTATTAATGTTTCAAAAGCCTAATACAAACTGCAATTTACATCTTAAACAAACAGGAGATACTAGGGAAGTAAGGGTGTAATTAATTGTAATAATTTTCGTATTTTGATGACCTTGACAGGTATCTGGTGCCAAACTGCCTGTTGCATGCATACGGTACGCATTTAACAGGCAGTTTCGCATGATTTTTATTTTTTCCTAAAATATTTCATCTCTAAAAAAAGGGATTTTAACAACAAAAGACTTTATATTACGCGTAAGAATATTCTGAGCAAGCTAAATGTAAGTATTATGCAGTATATGTTTTGTCATTTAAAAAAAAGTATATTTCTACATTATGAATTGTGTCTGGACATGTTAAGTGGGTGCTGATGTCCTAACAGACCTACTCAGTCGGAAATTCACATCATTAGCAAACAGAAGTGTTTAAGGAAGTAAAAACAAAATTAAGTTTCGCTACTTTCGCATTTAGCTTAAGTTGCAATGGATTTACGTATTTATTGGACAAACTATTTAGAGGTTTTTAATGGTGTAATGGTCCAATTCAAGCGAAAACTTAAAATTTCAGCAAAAGTGATATACTTAGAAATTAAAAACGTCATTAATTGTCAAAATTTTCTCATTTTGCTGACTATGACATTTTATAAATTTTAGCGTGTGTGTCAAACTGTTGCTGCTTGCGTACCGTACGCATAATGCAGTACTTACTTAATTTTTTCGAAAACAAGCAACT
This sequence comes from Zophobas morio, assembly GCF_036711695.1. Classification (NCBI taxonomy): domain Eukaryota; kingdom Metazoa; phylum Arthropoda; class Insecta; order Coleoptera; family Tenebrionidae; genus Zophobas; species Zophobas morio. The sequence goes on along the minus strand of NW_026972192.1, from coordinate 411,787 downwards.
TCTGCAGTAAATAATGTATCTGAACGTAATAATCGGTTTATTAATGTTTCAAAAGCCTAATACAAACTGCAATTTGCATCTTAAACAAACAGGAGATACTAGGGAAGTAAGGGTGTAATTAATTGTAATAATTTTCGATTTTGATGACCTTGACAGGTATCTGGTGCCAAACTGCCTGTTGCATGCATACGGTACGCATTTAACAGGCAGTTTCGCATGATTTTTATTTTTTCCTAAAATATTTCATCTCTAAAAAAAGGGATTTTAACAACAAAAGACTTTATATTACGCGTAAGAATATTCTGAGCAAGCTAAATGTAAGTATTATGCAGTATATGTTTTGTTATTTAAAAAAAAGTATATTTCTACATTATGAATTGTGTCTGGACATGTTAAGTGGGTGCTGATGTCCTAACAGACCTACTCAGTCGGAAATTCACATCATTAGCAAACAGAAGTGGTTAAGGAAGTAAAAACAAAATTAAGTTTCGCTACTTTCGCATTTAGCTTAAGTTGCAATGGATTTACGTATTTATTGGACAAACTATTTAGAGGTTTTTAATGGTGTAATGGTCCAATTCAAGCGAAAACTTAAAATTTCAGCAAAAGTGATATACTTAGAAATTAAAAACGTCATTAATTGTCAAAATTTTCTCATTTTGCTGACTATGACATTTTATAAATTTTAGCGTGTGTGTCAAACTGTTGCTGCTTGCGTACCGTACGCATAATGCAGTACTTACTTAATTTTTTCGAAAACAAGCAACTTCTGCAGTAAATAATGTATCTGAACGTAATAATCGGTTTATTAATGTTTCAAAAGCCTAATACAAACTGCAATTTACATCTTAAACAAACAGGAGATACTAGGGAAGTAAGGGTGTAATTAATTGTAATAATTTTCGTATTTTGATGACCTTGACAGGTATCTTTGGTGCCAAACTGCCTGTTGCATGCATACGGTACGCATTTAACAGGCAGTTTCGCATGATTTTTATTTTTTCCTAAAATATTTCATCTCTAAAAAAAGGGATTTTAACAACAAAAGACTTTATATTACGCGTAAGAATATTCTGAGCAAGCTAAGTGTAAGTATTATGCAGTATATATTTTGTTATTTAAAAAAAAGTATATTTCTACATTATGAATTGTGTCTGGACATGTTAAGTGGGTGCTGATGTCCTAACAGACCTACTCAGTCGGAAATTCACATCATTAGCAAACAGAAGTGGTTAAGGAAGTAAAAACAAAATTAAGTTTCACTACTTTCGCATTTAGCTTAAGTTGCCATGGATTTACGTATTTATTGGACAAACTATTTAGAGGTTTTTAATGGTGTAATGGTCCAATTCAAGCGAAAACTTAAAATTTCAGCAAAAGTGATATACTTAGAAATTAAAAACGTCATTAATTGTCATAATTTTCTCATTTTGCACACTATGACATTTTGATAAATTTTAACGTGTGTGTCAAACTGTTGCCGCTTGCGTACAGTACGCATTATGCAGTACATACTTAATTTTTTCGAAAACAAGCAACTCTTCTGCAGTAAATAATGTATTTGAACGTAATAATCGGTTTATTAATGTTTCAATAGCCTAATACAAAATGTAATTTACATTTTAAACAAACAGGAGATACTAGGGAAGTAAGGGTGTAATTAATTGTAATAATTTTCGTATTTTTATGACCTTGACAGGTATCTTGGGTGCCAAACTGCCTGTTGCATGCATACGGCACGCATTTAACAGGCAGTTTCGCATGATTTTTATTTTTTCCTAAAATATTTCATGGTTAAAAAGAGGGATTTTTGACAACAAAGACCCTATATTACGCGTAAGAATATTCTGAGCAAGTTAAGTGTAAGTATTATGCAGTATATGTTTTGTTATTAAAAAAAAATATATTTCTATTTTATGAATTGTGTCTGGACAGGCGCGGATACAGGATTTCGTTCAGGGGGAGGCAATTTTTGTGTGATTTTACCTATCTACCAGAAATTCGTTCTAAACGAAAAAAATTTATAAAATTTTAGCTAGTATACTCTTTTTCACATAACATGGGTGACATTTGGTTCTTTTCATTACATGTATAGTGTACAGTAGAACCTCGATAATCCTAATTCCCAATTGGGAAAAAGGTGTATAATAAGGATTAACGATTTGTTCGGTTCAGCAATTTTCGCAAAAGTCTGAAAGGGAATTGAATAACAACTTCATACACAACTGAAAACAAACTTCAAGAAATAAACCTAAATTTTATTAAACAAAAATTCAAGAATTCTTAAGCAACAATGGATAATAGATACATTCTAAAAAAATATTACTCCGTGACCATAAACACACTATCTTTTTGGAATAAACACACCGGGATCTATACCCTGAAATTTTCTATTATGTATTCGTATTACATCCATTATGCAAATTTCGACCCATTCTGGACGATTTTCGAAATTTAACTAAATATATTTTCTTGTAGATTTTGGACCTCAGAAGTCACTTCTGGCTTCATTTCTTCGATAACTTAAATCATTTTTCCAGAATCGTCCAGTTGAAATATCGCAATTTTTAAAAATTTCGAAAAATTCGAATTTCACAGCGAACTTTCCGAAAATATTGCTCCGTTACCATAAACAGGGTATATTTTTGGAATCAGCACGTCGGGATATATATCCCTGAATTTTTTCAGAATTTTTAGAAAAATTTTTCAAAAATGAAATTTTTCTCATGCAAATTTCGAACCATTTTCGACGATTTTCGAAATTTAACCAAATACTTTCTCTTGTAGATTTCGGGTCTCCGATAACTTCATCCGTTTCTCCAGAATTAGTTAATTAATTCAGTACTTTGAAATATCACAATTTTTAAAAATTTCAAAATATTCCATGCAACATATGCAGAAAAATCTTGCGTCATTTTTGGAAGTAGATGCATGTTTTCAAGTTCAGTTCGGATTGCAGAGTTTTTGTTCGGATTAAAGAGGCATCGACTTCAAATAGCCTCTGTTCGGATTACTGGATGTTGAGACAATCGTGAGTTCGGATTATAGAGGTTGTACTGTATTTACAAAATGAAATATGATTTCAAAATTTTGAAATTGGTCAAAATAAAGTACCTCGGTCGTGTGTCAGGGGGGGGCAATTGCACCCATTGCCCCCCCCCTGGATCCGCGCCTGTGTCTGGACATGTTAAGTGGGTGCTGATGTCCTAACAGACCCACTCAGTCGGAAATTAACATCTTTAGCAAACAGAAGTGATTAGGGAAGTAAAAACAAAATTAAGTTTCACCACTTTCGCATTTTGCTTAAGTTGCCAGGGATTTACGTATTTATTGGACAAACTAATTAGAGGTTTTTAATGGTGTAATGGTCCAATTCAAACGAAAACAAAAAATTTCAGCAAAAATGATATACTTAGGAATTAACAACTTCATTAATTGTCATAATTTTCTCATTTTGCTGACTATGACATTTTGATAAATTTTAACGTGTGTGTCAAACGGTTGCCGCTTGCGTACAGTACGCATTATGCAGTACATACTTAATTTTTTCGAAAACAAGCAACTTCTGCAGTAAATAATGTATCTGAACGTAATAATCTGTTTATTAATGTTTCAATAGCCTAATACAAACTGTAATTTACATCTTAAACAAACAGGAGATACTAGGGAAGTAAGGGTAAAATTAATTGTAATAATTTTCGTATTTTGATGACCTTGACAGTTATCTTGGGTGCCAAACTGCCTGTTGCATGCATACGGTACGCATTTAACAGGCAGTTTCGCATGATTTTTATTTTTTCCTAAAATATTTCATCGTTAAAAAAAGGAATTTTTAACAACAAAAGACTTTATATTACGCGGAAGAATATTCTGAGCAAGCTAAGTGTAAGTATTATGCTGTATATGTTTTGTTATTAAAATAATAGTATATTTCTACATTATGAATTGTGTCTGGACATGTTAAGTGGGTGCTGATGTCCTAACAAACCCACTCAGTCGGAAATTGACATCTTTAGCAAACAGAAGTGATTAGGGAAGTAAAAACAAAATTAAGTTTCATTACTTTCGCATTTTGCTTAAGTTGCCAGGGATTTACGTATTTATTGGACAAACTAATTAGAGGTTTTTAATGGTGTAAAAGTCCAATTCAAGCGAAAACTTAAAATTTCAGCAAAAGTGATATACTTAGAAATTAAAAACGTCATTAATTGTCATAATTTTCTCATTTTGCTGACTATGACATTTTGATAAATTTTAGCGTGTGTGTCAAACTGTTGCTGCTTGCGTACAGTACGCATAATGCAGTACTTACTGAATTTTTTCGAAAACAAGCACTTCTGCAGTAAGTAATGTATTTGAACGTAATAATCGGTTTATTAATGTTTCAATAGCCTAATACAAACTGTAATTTACATCTTAAACAAACAGGAGATACTAGGGAAGTTAGGGTGTAATTAATTGGAATAATTTTCGTATTTTGATGACGTTGACAGGTATCTTTGGTGCTAAACTGCCTGTTGCATGCATACGGTACGTATTTAACATGCAGTTTCGCATGTTTTTTTTTCCTATAATATTTCATCATCAAAAAAAGGGATTTTTAACAACAGAAGGCTTCATATTACGCATAAGAATATTCTGAGCAAGTTAAATGTAAGTAGTCTGCAGTATGTGTTTAAAAAAAAAGAATATTTCCACTTTATGAATTGTGTCTGGACATGTTAAGTGGGTGCTGATGTCCTAACAGACCCACTCAGTCGGAAATTGACATCTTTAGCAAACAGAAGTGATTAGGGAAGTAAAAACAAAATTAAGTTTCACTACTTTAGCATTTTGCTTAAATTGCCAGGGATTTACGTATTTATTGGACAAACTAATTAGAGGTTTTTAATGGTGTAATGGACCAATTCAAGCGAAAATTTAAAATTTCAGCAAGAGTGGCATACTTGGAAACTAAAAACGTCATTAATTGTCATAATTTTCGCATTTTGCTGACACTGTCAGGTAAATAAGTTTGTGCCAAAATGCCTGTTGCATGCATACGGTACGTATTTAACAGGCAGTTTCGCATGATTTGTATTTTTCCACAAAACTGTAAATCTAAAAAAAGCGGTTTTCTCTACTTTTACGTTTTCTCTACCTTCCGTGACACCTACAGTACGAAGGTGTCCCGTTTCTGTCTGTCTGGCCGTCTGTCTGTACATCTGTCTGCGGTCCCGGATTTTTATGAATTATGATACAGATAATCTACGAGCCACCTATTGTTGTCAAATTTTGTATTTATATTAGGAATATCTTGTAGGTAATATTAATTCCCGCTTGAATTGGGCTATTGGAACATCGAAAACCATTAGCACACCCAGATACAATCTATCCCATAGAAATTCCTAGTTTTTTAAGCAAATACAGTATAATCAGCGTGCTTAGAATATTCTTATGAGTAACATAGAGTGTTTTGTTCTTAAAAATCACTTCCTTTTTGATTTAAAATTTTGGGGGAAAATAAATGTCATGCGAAACTCCCTGTTAAATGCGTACCGAACGCATACAACAGGTAGTTTGGCACACACTTTAGTCCCGGTCACTGTTAGCAAAATGCGAAATAAAGACAACAAATAATGCCTTTACTTCCCTAGTATTTTCTATTTGTTAAAGGTTTCAATTTCCGCTTGACTTGGGCTATTGGAACATCTAAAACCACTTTGAATTTCCAGATACAAATAATTGTGTCGAAATGTTTTATTTTTTAAAAAAGTAATTCTAGGGGTGACGTACTTAGAATATTCTTATACGTAACACAAATCCTTTTGTTTTTTGGATTTACAATTTTGTTGAAACTTACCGCAAACTTTATTAATTATAACATTTTAAATATAAATGCCAAAGTGCCTTTTAAATATAATTAAATTTTGTTTGGCCATCTATCGTCGAGGGGCTGAACTATGCCGTATTTTCCTTATGTGCGAAACTGACTAATTTATGCGTTTGATCTACTACAGTGTTGCCATAGTGTGCCGACCGTGCCAAAGTTCCGGGATTATATACATATATATATATATAGAATTCCGCAACAACAAATTATTCATTTCATCCAAACAATGTTCGTCTTAAACTGCACACTTATTCTATCAACCATTCTAATTCAGAAAGATTTTTATTTATTGACTGAAAGCAATGTTACTGATGTCTATCTACAAACTATTGATAGTAGTAAAGAATGCACTGTCAGAAAAATGTTAGAAATTAAAAATGGTCATGAACAACGACGTATGTTTTATTCAAAAAGTGCATCTTCCTCGAACCAACTGCAATATCGACTAGAATTACTCTTCAAAGACAACACTCGATGCAAGTCACCGAATTACACCATCATTAACGATTATACTGGATACAAGAATTCTAGCGGCGCAAATGTTACAGAATATTGTTTGGCTAAACCCTGGATATGGATATTTACATCGGTAGGAGCAATTATTTTTGCAATCGCATTTTGTCTGTTACTTTATTTAGTATTAGTTTGTTTCAGTTATTTTAGTAAATATAATACTCCAACAAATGTATGATTCAATATAACAATTAGTTACTATTAATAGTTTTATTTAATGTCCTTTAACATATTTATTTAACAGCATGGGTACTACGATCTAATATGTGGTCACCTACATTTAAAATTTAAAATTTGGCGCTACAACTAGATGGCAGCAGTGAGGAGGAAGCAGTACGGGACGGGACGGCATCTAAACAGAATTTAATAAACCCGCTCGTTCGAAGATTAAAATTTTAGTTTTACTAAAAAACCGACTACAATTTCAGGTGTGGGATGAACGACCTTAACATCGGAATGACCAATGTCCGATTTGTGTTTGTGAAGTGCTGATTCATGGAATAGTTACACGGATAAATGATAGAAGAGTCAAGCACGTGGGAAATGTGAGGTTATGTCAACTCATCACGTTTTCATAAAAGGAAAAGATGGCAAGAACCCTCCAAGAAGTGGAGTTGTGTGACGACGCTATTAAGAATGGTCCTTATGCATCGGTACGTACGCCATACGGCCTTGCCTTTGACGACGGTAGTCGGTTGAACAGAAAGAAGCTGTGTCAATGGACTGGTTTCCCTTTTGAGATCGCATCAGATGACTTTAATGAGAAAGTGGATGAGGTAGTGCAGAATTTTACGATCGCAGAACTTTGTGGAGCCGGCCTTCTACTGGGGTTGAATTGTGCAGGTACTCACCAAGAAGTGGCCGAGAGAATTTGTTCAGTGTTGACTAATTTTGATCTGTTTACACAAGAAAGAGTTGTTCAAGAACAAGAGAGTGAAGACGAGGACGACGAAGATGATCCGGTAGACAGTGATGATGGTCGAGCAGGCGCGGCAGCAGTCCCTACGTTCACCATGTCTTTCAGAGACATCGAAGATTCCGTACGCACTTTTAGTGGTGATGACAATTATGCAATCGAGACTTGGGTCGCAGACTTTGAAGACATCGCTAAACTTATGAAGTGGTCGGAACTGCAACGACTAGTTTTTGCGAAGAAATCATTAACTGGGCTTGCTAAGTTATTTATCCAAAGTCAGAGGAATTTGGGTACATGGAAGGACTTGAAACGCAGATTATTGAGTGAATTTTCCAAGAAGGTGAGCACTGCTGAACTGCATCGCATGCTGAATAATAGAAAAATGAAAAAAGAAGAATCTCTCCAGGAATACTTGTTGAAGATGCGTGAACTCGCTTCAAAGGGTCAAATTGAAGAGGAGTCAGTAATCGAATATGTCATTCAAGATATCAACGATGATCCTGAACACAAATTTTTGTTGTATGAAGCTAAAACTTATGTCGACTTAAAGAAAAAAATTGAAGTTTATGAGAAGATTAGAAAGACCCGTACACCTTCGACTCAATCTGTTGGTCAACGTTTCCGAAAGCATAACGAAAACAAAGGAACTTATTCTCCGGGGTCTGTAGGAGCGAAGGGCAGTAGTAAACCCCCTCCAAATCAGAACATAATTAGAAGATGCTATAATTGTAATGGTGTGGGCCATTTCGCCTCAAATTGTCCAATTCCGGTGAGGGAAAAGGGTTCCTGTTACAATTGCGGTTCAAAGGAACATCAGAAGAGGAATTGTCCAGGGAAGAAAAAGGAAGACAACACCACCAATGTGATATCAACCGAGACACAAGATCCCTATATGGTAAACGTTAAGATTAATGTTAAAGATGATTGTCAAACCGAATGTAGCTATAATTTGAATTCATTAATCGATACAGGTAGCCCAATTTCAGTCGTAAAAGTTCGGTATGTCACCGAAAATAATTTCAATGAAGGTCTAAATCCAAATTTAAATTTCGTGGGTGTGAATGGATCGAAGCTTGATATTTTGGGTATTTTTAACACGGAAGTATTTGTTAATGAAACTGTTTTACCCATAAAATTCTATGTAGTTCCTAATAGCACCATGTCCTTTAACGCTATATTAGGTAGAGATTTTCTCAATACCAAGGGTTTCACGTTTACGTTAGGAGATCATTTAATAGTTATTTACATTATGAGTGCGGTAGGTAACATTTTGCAGGTTGAGGTCCTAATTTGCCACCCGACGCGAAGCGGAGGGTGGCATGGGACCGAAACCTGCAAAATGCCTAACGCACGAAAATTGTATTAAATTTTTTCGCCGACATTGATTTTATTTTAAAAAATATTTGTTTTTAAAAATATTTTTCGAAATGGAAATAATGAAGTGACAGCTTATAGACTTGACGTTTACTGAAGGAATCTATAATACCGGCAGCCACGAGATGGCGCCATGTGATTTTTTTTTTAATAATTCATTTTTTCTAATTCAAAAGGTTTGATCCAACAAAACATGATGTAAAGTAGTATTCTAGTATGTTTTCTTTTATTATTTATACAGAACTTTTTTTATTAGAGCTTCTAGAGGCTAATGCATGTTGAATTACTTTGGCACCCAAAGGCGGTAAAGCAACGGTAAATTGATATTTGGTGCGTAAAGTCATTGCTACGCGGCATGTCAAAGGTGTATGAATGTTTTATTTACATGTCAGGAGGCGAAAAAAATTATTTCAAACGAATTTGAGAAAGTAAATAACTTTGACGAAATTTTACATGTCGATTTTAAGGTAGGTGAAGAAATAAAAAGTAACAAAGAAGTACAGATCAATCCTTGTTTAGATTATGATAAAAAAGTGGAAGTTTTGGAAGTGTATGATAATTTTTATCTATGTAATGACTCGCCAAAGATTGATTGTAATTACGAAATGAACATTTGTGTTAAGAATGATCAACCAATCTCTTTTAGACCACGGCGTTTATCCTTTTCTGAAAAAGAAAAATTACAAAACATGTTAGATGATCTATTAGAACGAGGCATTATTAGACATAGTAGCTCTGATTACTGTAGTCCAATTGTACTGGTAAGAAAAAAGACAGGTGATTTAAGGCTTTGCGTTGATTATCGCGAATTAAACAAAATTACTATTAAAGACAACTTTCCTACTCCTTTGATAGAAGACAATCTGGATCGACTTCGAAACAAAAGATATTTTACGACCCTTGATCTTAAGGATGGTTTCCATCATGTTCGTGTAGCAGAATCGTCGATTAAATTTACTAGTTTTATCACACCTTTAGGGCAATTTGAATATCTTAGAATGCCTTTTGGGTTAACTAATGCCCCAAGAGTTTTTAACAGATTTATTAATTTAGTTTTCAATAAATTAATTCGAGCAAACAAAATTATTTTGTACTTAGACGACATTCTAATAGCGACCAACAGTTACGAAGAACATTTAGATATTTTGAAAGAAGTATTTGGTGCAGCCTCCCAACACAATTTGCTTTTTTGAATTGATAAATGTGCTTTTCTTACGTTTGAAATTTCTTATTTAGGATATCTAGTAAACAATGATGGCATCAGAGCTGATCCGAAAAATGTTGAAGCAATTTTGCAGTATCCAATTCCTACAAATGCTAAGTTCATAGGTTTGTTGGTATTGCTAGTTATTTTCGAAAATTTATAAATAGGTTTTCCGTCCTTACAAAACCTTTATATGACTTGTTAAAAAAGAATGTTGAGTTTTGGTTTGGTGAAAAAGAACTTGAATCATTTGAACAAGTAAAAAATCAATTAGCTTCTTATCCTCTTTTAGCTGTGTATGATCCGCATACTCAAACAGAGTTGCACTGCGATGCATGCACATCTGGGTTTGGAGCTATTTTACTTCAAAAACAGTCGTCGGGAAAGTTTCATCCTGTTTTTTATTTTAGTCGTAGGACGACCAAAACCGAATCTAAATATCACAGCTTTGAATTGGAATGTTTAGCCGCTATCTATGCTATTAAACGATTTCATATATATCTCTTCGGTATACATTTTACGATTGTCACAGACTGTGATAGTTTTAGGCTTACTCTGAATAAAAAGATATTAATGTTCGAATTTCTAGGTGGGCACTATTCTTACAAAATTATGACTACGAATTGCAACATCGTCCAGGAACACGGATGATCCATGTTGATGCTTTAAGTCGAGCCAACAATATTTTAGTACTAGAGGAAAATACACTGGAACAAAATTTAGCTATTTCTCAAAATTTAGATTCGAGTATTCAAAAGGTTAAGTCTGAACTCGAAATCCGCGAATGTACAAAATTTGAACTTAGGAATGGACTAGTGTATAGAAAGAGCAAAGGAAAACTTTTATTTTACGTTCCTTCGTTGATGGAAAGTCAGATCTTAACTATGTGTCATGATAATTTCGGTCACGTTGGCGTGGACAAAACTATGGAGTATCTAAAACGCAGCTATTGGTTTCCTGGTATTAAAGAAAAAGTGAAAAATCATGTTCGAAATTGTTTGAAATGTATCACCTTTTCACCAATTGGTGGCGCTGTGCCAAGCGAGTTACACAATATCCCTAAGGGAAATAAACCCTTTGTCACCATACATATTGACCATTATGGTCCATTAGAAAAAACTTCGACAGGTAAAAGATATATTTTTGAGATCATTGATTGTTTCACTAAATTCGTAAAACTGTATGCAGTCAAGAGCACCAAAACTTGTGAAGTAATCAATCAGTTAGAAAATTATTTTAGGCACTATAGTGTACCATTACGTATTGTATCCGATCGGGAATCCTGTTTTACCTCTAATGAGTTCGAAAAGTTTGTTCGAGAACATATGATTCAGCATATTAAAGTCGCGACGGGGTCACCAAAATCAAACGGTCAGATCGAAAGAATCAATCGAGACTTAATGTTGTCAAAATTGGCTATTTTAACAAACAAGTGGGAGAAAGCTTTGGGAACAGTTGAATTTGCTATTAACAATTCGTTTTGTAGATCCACTGGTAATTCTCCATCCGTTTTATTGTTCGGTATTAGTCAAAACGATCCTAGCGATCCTTTAAGAAATTTATTGGGCGCTGAAGCTGAAAAAGAAGATGACTTAGCCGAGGTTCGAGAAAAGGCTCAGTCTCAGAATGAAAAGTTACAAGCATACAATAAGCGCATGTATGACCAAAAACATAGACCTCCCAAACCGTACAATGTCGGTGATTATGTGATGATAAAAAACATAGATGTTACACCAGGTATTAATAAAAAACTTTTACCTAGGTATCGTGGTCCCTACGAAATCAAGAAGTCATTAGGCAATGATCGTTATTGGATTACAGACGTTGAAGGTTTCCTAGTAACGCAAATCCCATTTGAGGGAGTACGTTGTCCTGAGAATATGAAGCTTTGGCTTCAATAAGTTACAAAGAGATTAGTTTCATTTGTTCATTATTTCATAATGTTGTGTTTCTTAGTTTTGTTTCCACCTCGTTCTAGTTTTGACGCTAACATGTTCGTCTTTTAAGCCGTCTTTTAAGCGATTGGGTTTTCTAATTCATCTCTAATACCCTTATGATTTTTATGTGTCCTAATTACTTATGTGATTAATGTACTTTAGATACTTATGTGCGTCTTATCATTATGTTATTTAGGCGTTATATTATGTATTGGATTTATGTGACTTAAATGTTTTTAACATTTTATGTTTCACTAACTTATGTTGTTTGAGTGACTGAAGTTTTAAGCACCTTATGTTTGCTGTCACTTATTATGTTATGTACCTTATGTTTTACTTTGTGTATATGATCGGGACGATCATAATGTCAGGATTGGCCGAATTGTGGTCACCTACATTTAAAATTTCAAATTTGGCGCTACAACTAGATGGCAGCAGTGAGGAGGAAGCAGTACGGGACGGGACGGCATCTAAACAGAATTTAATAAACCCGCTCGTTCGAAGATTAAAATTTTAGTTTTACTAAAAAACCGACTACAAATACAACAATAAGTTATTTAATATGTTTTAAATTATTTGTCCAGCAGCACGATATGACTCATCATGATCCACCACCACAGCAGTGATTTTTGATGGTTGTTTATAGGTCTTTGATTTTCTTTTTTTAATGATTTTTTGTTTTCATATAAAATTCAACAAAAAGCGGTTTTTGGTTAACTTGAATTTTTTTTTTTAAATGTCTTATATTTAGTTGCGATGGTAGTAGTCATATAACAATAAATATAAAGAATACGACCTATTTCGCTTTTTTTTTTAAAGTGTTGCATGTTGGGCTTATTCGATGATCTTTTTTTCGACCTGAAAAAAGTTTTACGTAGCGACCTTGAAAAATCTAAAAATGGCTCCTGTATCAAGACCGACTTGGACAGAATCGATTTTTTTGAGCAAACTTATCCGTTCGTTCCAGAAGAAGGTTTTGATGTATACAACCGATATTCTATCTCTTACCATTTGGACACTAGAAACTTTTGCCCTTTTCTCCCTTATTTTCAACTTTTTTAAAAATTTTTTTTGTTCAGCATATGCCTTAATTTTTTTAGCTTTTCCCCGTTCCCCTGAACCGACATGCTACCTCTTACCGCTTACGAACTATGACGTTTTTTCGTTATTACTACTAAACGGAAGCAAAAAATATTTATTTTGCTAAGTGGACCTATAGACTGTTCACTCAGAAATGTTTTGATGCAAACATATTTTTTTTAAGTTTTACCGTTTCGGCGCTACAAACTTTTGCCCTTTTCACCGCCATGTCAGATGTTAGCTGAAAAACATCGACGGCGATGTATATGATACGTTCATGTGGATCTCTTTTGTCCTATACACGAACCTTCTATCTCTTACCGTTTTCGAGTAACCAAGTTTTTTTCTATTTGAACGGTAAACACAACTATGACTCATTTATTTTTGCTCACGGTTAGCTACTAGTTCATGAGGATGCATTTTTTTGTGGAAAAACAAACTTTTTAAAATTTCGATAAATTTTTTTTGAGATTTTTTCTTTTCAATTTTTCTTTATAACCTTTGGATTTTTTTAATTTTTTTTTCACCAAAACTTCTATTTTGCTTCCCTACTGCTCAAGGAAAACTTTTTTCAAATTCTGACAATCTTTTTTGACAAAAATTCTTTGACCCCAAACTCAAATTTTCACATATTTAATTATATGGACCTATTGACTATTCATCCGAAAATATTTTGAAACAAAAAACAAATTTTTAACTAATTCCGTTTGGTTACCACAAACTTTTGCCCTTTTCTCCGAAATGCTAAACTCAAACTAAAAACCGGCGACACAGGTGCACCTGTTTCGTATTTTAGGAACTTTTTTGTTCTTTGCACGAACCTCCTATCTCTTACCGTTTTCGAGTAAAACAGTTTTTTTTTATATTTAAACAATTATTACACCTCTAACCCACATTTATTTTTACACAAATGTGTCATTAGTTTATGGGGATGCATTCTTTTTTTTTTTAACAAACTTTCTGCCCTGTGGCACCTTCAAGCGAAAAATGTTTTTTTAATATTTCCGAATACGTCCCTGTCTATTGAGATAAAACCGTCCAGTTCCGTAAGAATTTGCTGAAACAGCATCGCGTTATTTAATTCTTTGTTGTAATAATGACGGGCGGCGTGTTACGGTTTATGAATTTTACTGTGAAAAGATTTGGGAAAAAGGTGGTTTTGTTGAACTAAATGGTGGCTTCTGTGAAGTGTGCGTGTATATGAATGTTTTCGAGGGAGAACGGATAATTTTATTGCCTGTTTTCAATGTCATAAGTAACAATTTTTTTTTAATTTTTAACAACACACTCGCCTTCTGACATTTGAGATTTTATTCTAATAATCACGGACAAATAAGCTTAAATCGGCAGAAAGGTGCTGATGAACATTTATTTATTAAAAAAAAAACAGGAGTTTTGTCGGAGCAAACACGGCTTATATTCGTTGCTGTTATTCGCAATTAAATAATTTTAGATGAGACTGGGGAAAATAATACACCAAACGAAATAAACAGTATTTATTATAGTTTCAATTACAGCTTAAGATCATACAAACTAGTTCGTATTTTATACATTTTAAGAAACTAATAAGTTTTAAATTTAAATCTAATTTACGACGCAGCGGTTTAACCGCAATGTGCACAGTTATTTAACTGATTTTCTTTGCTGAATAATTTTCAATTCTGAATCCAATTTTTCGATTGTTTCTTTAAATTTTCGCTTCTTCTCCATCATTTTTTCGATTAAGGGCTTTATTTGCAATTCGAAACGTTCCACATTCATTTGAAATCTTTTAACATCGTATAACCAAATATTAATTCGGCTTTCTTTATCATTTATTAAGAAAATAACCGGAACTTTGTCGAAATAAACACGTCTGTTACACTGATCAACACTATGTTTGTCACACGAATTTTGTAAAAAAATTCGAGTATCCTTATCTCACCTCATGACAAAAACAAAAATTTTTTGTTCCTGTCACGCGTAGTTTTTCTGTAATGGTCACCTCTTTCGTTTCACCTTCTAAATGTGTTTGTATTTAAAACTTCTTAGTCCTTACTAGCTTTAAGGACCTTATTCAAGAAAGTGTAGTTTCTTAAACTGTTAAAATGCCGCGGAAGTGTATCAACCACCCGGACGAGTTTTGTTATGTGTGCGGTGAAGTAACTTTTCACTCCCAACGGAGAAATGTCACGCCGTTAGTCTCTAAATGTTACTTGGAGTATTTTGGTTTCCCTGTGAGGCATCAGGACAAGTCTTGGGTCCCACATATCTGCTGTGTTACATGTGTTAGGCTTCTACTGGGTTGGGCGAAAGGATCTAGACACATGCCGTTTGCTGTTCCGATGATTTGTTCGGAACCCAAGGATCACATCAGTGATTGTTATTTTTGTTTAACTGTTGTTAAGGGTATAACAACTAAGTCAAAACACACTCTAAAGTACCCCAACCTACCATCTACAAGAAGACCAATTCCACACAGTGTCGAGTTTCCTGTTCCAACATGTCCAGATACTTTACAAAATGAAGAACTTGTCTCTAGTGAAAATGATGACTTATTAGCTTGCGACCCACCTTATGAACCGAGTACTTCAAAAGAACCACATTTGTTAACGCAGGGTGATCTCAATGACTTGGTGCGTGATTTGAAGTTATCTAAAAAGCAGGCAGAACTGTTGGGCTCAAGATTTAGTGACTGGAATTTACTGTCTTGCAATACAAAAATTACCTATTTTCGAAATCGTAACGACGAATTAAAGCCTTATTTTTCCCAATCAGGCAATTTGGTCTACTGTAATGATGTTTGTGCAGTCATGAGTCTTATGAAAACATGAAGTTTCTTCTAGAAAAGATTGAATATAACAAATATTCATGGAAAATTTGTGGAGACTTGAAAGTCATTGCTCTTTTGTTGAGAATGCAGCTTGGTTACACAAAATTTTGTTGTTTCATTTGTGAATGGGAGAGTAGAGATAAAAAAAATCATTACGTAAGAAAAGAGTGGCCCAAACGAAGATCACTAACACCGGGAAAAATGAATGTTACTAATACACCTTTAGTAAATCCTGAAGATATATTTTTGCCACCTCTTCACATAAAACTCGGCCTTATGAAAAATTTTGTAAAAGCAATGGACAAAAGTGGTGTTGGATTTTTATACCTTAAAGAGAAATTTCCCACGATCAGTGATGCTAAGATTAAAGAGGGGGTATTTGTAGGTCCCCAAATAAGAGAGTTGATAAAGGATAAGATCTTTGAAGAAAGGTTAAACGATACTGAAAAGCCAGCTTAGAAATGTTTTGTCAATGTCGTACAAAACTTTCTAGGTAACTACAGGGCGGACAACTACATATAAGGACTTAATTAATGAACTTTTGGCGACATACAAAACTTTGGAGTGTAACATGTCTTTGAAGATACATTTCTTGGACTCTCATTTAGATTTTTTTCCAAGTAACTTAGGTGAAGTGAGTGATGAACACGGTGAAAGATTTCACCAAGACATTGCTTTGATTGAACGACGGTACCAAGGAACATGGAGCTCTGGAATGCTGGCTGATTACTGCTGGGGTCTTAAAAAAGATTTACCTGAAGCCAAATACTCGCGCAAATCACAGTAATCAAAATGAACTATGTATATATATAAAGAAAGTTATATTTAATTGAGTTTTTGAGCATTGGATATAGAAATATATGTTTCAGTGTCACAAAAAAACGTGACGTGTCAGATCTTTTTTATTAATACATTCGTGTTAGGAGTCCATAGTACCATCATAATTAGACAAAAATTTTCGTGTGACAAAACAAAATTTTAATTTTGTAGACCAGTGTTATTCATGACGGTTTGCAATCAAATATTTTTTACATGAGACTGAGGAAAATAATACACCGAACGAATTAAATAATATTTATTATAATTTCTCTTACAGCTTAAGATTATTCAATTTAGTCCTTATTTCATACATTTTAATTGCTTCTTTTAAATAGCTAATTCATTTTAAATGTAACTCTAATCTACGACCAAGCAGTCTAACTGCACTTGATTTGTTTTCCACATGAACCAATGCCTTCTTCATTCTTCGATAAATTCGATATTGATGGTTCGACCGATCGGACATCTATTTACCAAGTACAATTTCAAGCCGTTCACGATCTTCTGTTTCAGATCGCTGATCACTGAGTCGTTGAATTTTTCTGTAAATCTCTGTGGAAGTATCGTTCTAGACTTTTCAAGTTGCACAAATATCTTGTCACCGTACTTTGTAGACAGTTTACTAAAATTTTTTGTTAAAAATTTTTTATTTTCTTCTAAAGTTTTGGCACTCAGAAAAGCTTGCAAGTGAGACTGTTTATTCAAGGTAGAAGTGAAAGATGACATTTCAACTTTACAAAGTGTTAAATAATTGAATTCAAAAAACTAATTAATTCCTACAGACGAATCCATCGACTTTTATACAAGTATAAAACGGAAGCGGGGATGCGAGATTGCGTCCGAGATCCCTCCCCGACCTAAACGAAAAGAGGGGATAGATCTCGAGATGAACGAGGGCAATGAACGACCAAGGTCGTGCAACGACTAGGTCAATGATCGCCCGATGAAAAGTAATGGGGGAGCTGGACCAGCTGGCAAGGACAGCCACGTGCACCGACAAAGTCGACAACAAACGAAAGAAAGGTCAATGACCGCTCGATGAAAAGTAATGGGGGGGCCGGACCAGTTTGACCTCATTTGAACTGGTCTAGAACCCCCACTACATAACTACTCTCGGAGGAGGAGATGAGTCGATTAAGAAGATCTCCAGAGCCCAGTTCTCCACAGTCCTCATGTTCCTACCAGCCGCCGTCTTCTCTCGATATCGACTTGACGCCATCTATGTTCGAAGGCGAAGAGGAAAATGGCGGAAAAAACATGAAGTTATTGAAGGCGTTGTGTGAGAATATGCAGGCAACCCCTGAGGAGCAACAACAACAAGAAGAGGCGAACTCGACTCTTCCTGTTCCTGATGCTGATGTACGCTCCCCATCAGTGCAGCAGCAGCAGGGAGAAGAGGAACAGCAGCCGATCCGCCGGACACCACCCCCGACACCTCGAACGGTGGACAGCGAGGATGAGTTCCAGTCACCATCCACGGCACCGGAACTTCTGGTGTCTTTCCGTTCGAAGTGTCGGGAGGCCGAACGAACGCATAAAAAGAAAAGGTTCGACCTCCTTAAGAAAAAGACGAGGTGTGAGAAATACGTCAAAAACTATGAGAAGAAAGTCTGTGATTACTAGAGCTGTGCGGTCGAAATTTATTTACCCCCACTATCGACCCACAGTGCCGATCGCTACAGCCTTGCCTTGCTCGCTTCTCGCTTTTCAGATGTGGATTATTTTTGATAATTCACACAAATAGTTTTATTGTCAGCGAGACGGACACCTGAACATTATTAAAATTATTATTACTCTTATTTCGTGAATATGGATTTTAAAATCATCAACTGACATGCCGTTAACATTATTTTTCGCGTAATTTTCTTCGCGATACATAACGTCGGTTGCAAGCCTCTGGCCTGCCGGAGTGGGGGTCAATTCGCAGCGTTTAAATTTCGACCGCACAGCTCTAGTGATTACCAAAGACTTCTTGCGGAAGCCAAAAAAGAACAGTATGAACTCAACAAAAACTTGAAAAATTGTGAAAGCAGTGCTGAAGAAGTAAAAAACTAATTAAATAGGATTAATTTTGTATAGTGAATAGTGTATATAGTGTATACTGTATAGTGTATAGGGTATAGGATAGGGTATAGTGTATATAGTGGTGTTTAGTGTTTTAGTGGTAGCAAATTGTCGTAGTGATAGAAGTAGTAGAAGTAGCAAATATATACTTATATCTCTTGTTTTAATAGTGCTTTTTGATGGTTTTTGATGTTTTTTGTTGGTTTTTGGTTAACTTGAAATTTTTTCTTTAATGTCTTACTGTATTTAGTTGTGATGGTAGTAGTCATATAACAATAAATATAAAGACTATAACCTATTTCGCTTTTTTTTCAAGTGTTGCATGTTGGGCTTATTCGAATCCTTTTTGATGGTCTTTTTTTCGACCTGAAAAAATTTTTACGTAGCGACCTTGAAAAAACTAAAAATGGCTCCTGTATCAAGGTCGACGTGGACAGAATCGATTTTTTTGAGCAAACTTATGCGTTCGTTCCAGAAGAAGGTTGTGATGTATACAACCGATATTCTCTCTTACCATTTGGACACTAGAAACTTTTGCCCTTTTCTCCCTTATTTTCAACTTTTTTCAAAATTTTTTTTTCTTCAACATATGCCTTAATTTTTTTAGCTTTTCCCCGTTCCCCTGGGCCGACATGCTACCTCTTACCGCTTACGAACTATGACGTTTTTTCATTATTACTACTAAACGGTATAGAAAAATATTTATTTTCTGTTCACTCAGAAATATTTTGATGCAAAAATATTTTTTTTAAGTTTTGCTACAAACTTTTGCCCTTTTCATCACCATGTTGGAAGTTAGTTGAAAAACGTCAATGGAGATGTATATGATACGTATTTGTGGATCTTTTTTGTCCTATACACGAACCTTCTATCTCTTACCGTTTTCGAATAACAAAGTTTTTTTCTATTTGAACGGTAAACACACCTATGACTCATATTTATTTTTGGTTACGGTAAGCATTTTTTTATGGAAAAACAAACTTTTCAAAATTTCGATAAATTTTTTTTGAGAATTTTTATTTTTAATTTTTCTTTATATGCTTTGGTTTTTTTTTTTACCAAAACTTCTAATTTGCTTCCCTACTGCTCAAGAAAAACTTTTTTTCGGATTCTGACAACCTTTTTTGATGAAAATTTTTTGACCCCAATGTCAAATTTTCACATATTTAATTACATGGACCTATTGATTATTATTCACCCGAAAATATTTTGACACAAAAAAACAATTTTTAACTAATTCCTTTCGGTCACCACAAACTTTTGCCCTTTTCTCCGAAATACTAAACTCAAACTAAAAACCGTCGACACAGGTGCATGCGTTTCGTATTTTAGGAACATTTTGTTCTTTGCACGAACCTCATATCTCTTACCGTCTTCGAGTAAAACATTTTTTTTTTATATTTAAACAATTATTACACCTCTAACCCACATTTATTTTTACACAAATGTGTTATTAGTTTATAGGGATGCATTTTTTTTAACAAACTTTCTGCCCTTTGGCACCCTCAAGCGATAATTCTTTTTTTTATATTTCCGAATACGTCCCTGTCTAATGAGATAAAATCGTCCAGTTCCGTAAGAATTTGCTGAAACAGCATCGCGTTATTTAATTTTTTGTTGTAATAATGACGGGCGGCGTGTTTCGGTTTATGAATTTTACGGTGAAAAGATTTGGGAAAAAGGTGGTTTTGTTGCACTAAAATGGTGGCTTCTGTGATGTGTGCGTGTATATGAATGTTTTCGAGGGACAACGGATAATTTAATTGCCTGTTTTCAATGCCGTAAGCAAAAATGTTTTAACTTTAAACAACACACTCGCCTTCCGACATTTGATATTTTATTCTAATAATCACGGACCAAGGTCAGCCACGTGCACCGACAAGATCGACAACAAACCAAAGGTCAATGACCGCCTGATTAAAAGTAATGGGGGAGCTGGAACAGTTTGACCTCATTTGACCTGGTCTAGAACCCCCACTATATAACTACTACGTCATTGTCCTTTGGTTTGTTGTCGACCTTGTCGCTGCACGTGGCTGACCTTGCCAGCTGGTCCAGCTCCCCCATTACTTTTCATCGGGCGATCATTGACCTAGTCGTTGCACGACCTTGGTCGTTTATTGTCCCCGTTCATCTCGAGATCTACCCCCTCTTTTCTTTTAGGTCGGGGAGGGATCTCGGACGCAATCTCGCATCCCCACTTCCATATTATACTTGTATAAAAGTCGATGTATACATCTGTAGGAATTAATTAGTTTTTTGAATTCAATTATTTAACACTTTGTAAAGTTGAAATGTCATGTTTCATTTCTACCTTGAATAAAGAGTCTCACTTGCAAGCTTTTGTGAGTGCCGAAAGTTTAGAAGAAAATAAAAAAATTGTAATAAAAAATTTTAGTAAACTGTCTACAAAGTACGGTGACGAGATATTTGTGCAACTTGGAGAGTCTAGAACAATACTTCCACAGAGATTTACCGAAAAATTTACCGACTCAGTAATCTGCGATCTGAACCAGAAGATCGTGAACGGCTTGAAGTTGTACTTGGTAAATAGAGGTCCGATCGGTCGAACCTTCAATATCGAATTTATCGAAGAATGAAGAAGGCATTGTTTCATGTGGAAAACAAATCAAGTGCAGTTAGACTGCTTGGTCGTAGATTAGAATTACATTTAAAATGAATTAGTTCTTTAAAAGAAGCAATTAAAATGTATGAAATAAGGACTAATTTGAATAATCTTAAGCTGTAAAAATTAATCGAAATTTTGAAAAGTTTATTTTTCCACAAAAGAATGCATGCTCATGAACTATTAGCTTACTGTGAGCAAAAATAAATATGAGTCATAGTTGTGTTTATCGTTCAAATAGAAAAAAACTGTTACTCGAAAACAGTAAAAGATAGAAGGTTCGTGTATAGGACAAAAAAGATCCACAAATACGTAAGAGGTAGCATGTCGGCGCAGGGGAACGGGGAAAAGCTAAAAAAAGTAAGGTATATGTTGAACAAAAAAATTTTTTAAAAAAGTTGAAAATAAGGGAGAAAAGGGCAAAAGTTTCAAGTGTCCAAATGGTAAGAAATAGAATATCGGTTGTATACATCAAAAACTTCTTCTGGAACGAACGCATAAGTTTGCTCAAAAAAATCGATTCTGTCTACGTCGGTTTTGACACAGGAGCCATTTTTAGTTTTTTTCAAGGTCGCTACGTAAAACTTTTTTCAGGTCGAAAAAAAGACCATCGAAAAAGGATCTGAATAAGCCCAACATGCAACACTTCAAAAAAGCGAAATAAGGTATTCATATATATATAATATATACACTGAAAAAAATTAGTGTAATTTTACCCTACAAAAATTGAAATCTTACTCATTTTATACGAGTATTTTTATATGAACGAAGTGATTTTACCTTTTCTGAGTTATTTTATACTTTAAAGTGGGATTTTACACGTATTCGAAGTATTTTTACTGTAAATGAGAGAAGTTACTCTATTTATAGAAAATTTTACCATCAAAGTGTGAATATCAATGGACTTGTGTGTAATTATTATTTCCAACAAGTAGATTTTACAGTGGTCAGCAAAATTAATACTTAAAATGTAAAATTCCTAGATAAAATGTAAAATTACTTAACACAAAAATACACGAAAACAAATCTTTTACATGTCACTTCCTACTATAAAAAAGTTGGTCTAAGGTTATTTAAATCGAACTTCCATCGCCCCTCAAGTACAGTAAAAAAATCTAGTCTCTGATTTAAAAGTTCAAATAAAGAGAAACTATATGAATAAAAAAACAGGAGATTCATTCATTCATCATTCATGTTACATAGTAGAGGGGTGATGAAAAGTATGGAAAACATAAAACTAACTGCCCATTCACAATGGACATAAGACATAAGAACGAGCGCATAACATAATTTACGTTTTTGATTTGTGTCTGGCTTATGCTTATCTACGTTCACAATGGACAGAGTGGATTCTGTGAGAATTGTTAAACTGCGCAAACGCAGAACGGAATAAGTCCCGGCTAAACATAGAAACGGCTAACCTCAAACTGAGTCAATCAAAATATCTAACCTACAATTTCGTACGATATTCGAACTTGACAACTCGCAGTAAAGAACAGACTCGCAGTGTGAAGCTTTGATTATAATATATATAATATAATCAAAGGTGTGAAGTGCCAAGTGCCAACTGTACAACGGAATTCAATAGCAGCATTCAAAAGTCCCTAGATTTTAACATAATTTTGACATAATTCGTGCACAAAGTTGAACTTATTTCAACTTTGTGTACGCACACAAGGATTACATAAAACGTTCATAAGCATAAGAATTACGTTCGTTCACTGTGAACAGGGGTACACGTTTTCCATCGTTTCAACTTTATGTATTTATGTAAGCTTTATGTACTTGTTATGCCTTATGTCCATTGTGAATGGGCAGTAACCGTTCGGCGAATGGACCCTAGTATATACAGGGTCATTATAAAATATTGTAGTCAACTCACCTATGAAAAACAAATGAAATTTTTCTCGTGCCGCTAATCACCAAAATGATTTGAACTCTTTTGAAATGTCACGAACGTCCAAACAAATCTGTCAGATGTGTCAAAAATTGAAATGCCCGGTTCGCGGTTTAATTTCATTTTAAATAGACACGAAAAGACGCCAGGCCAGAGCATTAAGGGTTGCAGTGTTATCGAGCATTTGTGAACGCCACTGCAATACATTTCAGTTTCAAAAATTGTAAATTGTCAGAAAAACGTTTAAGGGCTTTGTCATGAATTACACCTTGGAAAGTCGATTGGAGTTGAACAGAATAAATCATCTGGTCTGTTTTGCAAAGAAGCAATCATTTTTCAAATAATGAAATCCAAAAAGTGAGGTTAAGTTTGTCGAAACCAATGAACACGGTAATTATTTAAAAAATTACATTTTTATAGGTACCCTGAAGGTAAAAATTGTGAAAAATCACGTAATGGACAATGGCAGAGCAAGTCTTATCACAGTTAATGAACACTATGAGTACCTAATGAGTTTTTGCAGTAAATAATTTTGCCAAAGTTGTGATCCCGCGAAAGTTCTGTTTGTAAATTGTAAGGAATCGTCAAAATATTGGTGCAGACATGGTTTGTGACCGGTGCTTTTCTCTTGAAAAAACACAACTGAAATCCTTGATCTTCATCCCTACAATAAGTGAAAATTGCTATGTCCAAACATTACCTTCAGCTTTGCAGTTTCTAGATATCTGAAACATGCCAGATCTGCATAACAGGAATGTCAAAGAGGTTCTACCCAAAACACGCCCACATGGCCATCCTAATATCAAGATTTTTCAAAATTTCTATAAGAAAAAAGATGAAAAAACCAATAAAATTTCAGGAGCATAGTGTTAAGAGTTCTGTAGCTGATTATGAGATCTCTTGAAACAACAGAATGTTTAATAAAGATTTTTAACTTTCCTAATAGTAAAATTACAATTATTACTAAACAGTAAGTTGAAGTAAGTTTTAAATTAAGAGAATGCAACTAACACCGAAAGAAAAATGAAAGTTACTGAAAATAAAAAACTTTATTGCAGTACCTACATACACTTTCTACATCTAATTTTGTTTATTGATCACATTCATTTACTTGAAAAAGTATCAGGCCTATGAATCGTCGTCTGCTAACCACACACCAACCTTCATTGCGTGTGATGGTGTTTCTTCAAAAGCGTGAGTATTTTCTATACACCAAATTCTGAAGTTCTGTCAGTTGACATAATAGCCTAACAGATGAAACCAGGCTTCATCAGAAAAGAACGACAAATCGAGAATCCCGTTATCGTCCATATCAGCTTGAAACCAACTACACTACCCAACGCGGCAAGGAAAATCAGCTGGTTGCAGCTCCTGAACCAACAAAATCTTGTATGGATGCATATGTAACTTCTCTTTTACGATTTTCTGACATGGGCTGTATGGTACTCCGGACAGTAAAGATTTTTGACAAAGCTTTATTCGGACTTTGTTCCATTCTCATCCTTAAATCTTCAACAACGTCTTCACTAACTTGAGGTCTCCCCGTCGGTTTTCACTTAGAAATGCTACCAGTGTCGTTAAATCTGGCCATAATTCGCCATATAGCGTCTTCAAAGATTCTTCATCAATGACAACAGAACATTTCACTAGATACTTGTTTTTAGACGCCTCCACAGAGTACACTCCATCCCCATCCTCATTTAACACCCCATTACGGTAATAGGCATGATGATTGCGCCAAAGAACTAAAAAAATAATTTGAACACTGACCATAGTTATTCCTCTGTGTTCATTACCTGAGATTATTCCACAATGATCTGTAGTTTTGATAAAAACTGTTTTTTGAGACACTTATTAAAGTTCTAACAAAGGGGAAGACAGCAAAAATGAAAACAAGACAAGTCAATTAACGCACAAAGTGAGGGAAAACGTACCAGTACAAACGAAAAAATTATTGACATCTGACAGAATTTGATGAAGCGTTGAAACAGTGCAGCCACTAATGTCAACTAATGTGGCGCTAAAAATAAAAATTCCAATATTAGTGTAATCCTTTCCACAAAACTGAAAAAGGCGGCACAAAATGTCACCAAAATCATGGCCTTCTTCGACTACAATATTTTATAATGACCCTGTACAATATTCCCCAGCTTACGTAGTTCAAACCACAATCAAACCTGCAATGTATTCGATGAATTTATTTTATCATATCACTTTCCGAGTACTAGGGCCATTTGACGAATGGCTACTTTCATGTTTTCCCGACATTTCATGTACCGCCAAAGAGTATGAAAAAATTGGTTTCCCGTTTTCGTTTGTCTATCGTTTGCCGTCTGTTGGCGTTTTTATTACAAATGTACATAATCTCTGAAAGTGTTTTAATAAAAACGGGTATGTGTACCTTTATTTCATGGGCCTGCGATTTTGAATTTTTTTTCCGAAACCGGCCCTGCACAGTGCGAATACAGTCCTGTTTATCTTAACCTTGAATTTACCAATCACGACCTTTCCCGCTTTTCGTCTGCGACAAGCAGTGGAACAATATTTGCAATTCAGCACATGTTATGGCATAACTGCATAGGAAGAGATGACAAGAAGTGTAATACACGTGCGGTGTTGGTGCGTAATTGGCTACATTGCTATACAATTATACAGTGTTTATTTGGGTAAGTATCTTATTATAATTGAATTATCATTGCATGCTGTCTTTCGTAGAAAACTACGTGACAATGTCAAACTTTGAATGTTACACTTGCAATTTAAAATTGCCCATATTAAGAGACTACGACTCACATCAGTATTATCATAGGCAGATAAAGCAGACAAGATTTTTGTGCAGATACGAAAATTGTCAACAGCAATACACTAATTACCGTAGTTTTAAAATGCACGTGTATCGGAAACATAAAAATGAATCTGTTCGGTCAAACATAAACAATAACCGATCTCAGTCACCATATAAATGTAATGTGCAGTTTTGTTATTTTGAAATAGAATCGTCATATATAGTATTTAACGTTATTAGGCCGATATTAAGCGTATAACAGTCGAGGATAATTGTTTGATAGCCGAGGCGAAGCCGAGGCGTATAAATATTATCCGAGACTGTTATACGGTTTATCGGCCGTATTTCGTTCACTATTTTTCGTCATACCTAAAACTGGTTAATTAAAAAAATACTCACAAAAAATACAAATTCAAGAAACTAATCAGGTAGTCTTGACTTTTTATCCATAGTAACGGTATGTTTATAATTCAAAAATAAAATTTTGACATGTTGCGTAAAAATGTAGCTGTTTGTGAAATTCTCGAAGATATTCGCGATGAAGCGGCCTCTGCAAATGTGAATTTATTGCCTCTGAAGACAAGTGTCAGGTATGAAAAGGAATATCAGAATTTTACAATATGGCGTAAAAAGAGAGGCGTTGAGGGGATTAGTGACGATATTTTGCTCTGCTACGCGTCACAATTCAGCAAAAATTTTTCGCCAAACAGCTTATGGACAAAAATTTCTATGTTAAAGACATGCTTGAAATTACATGAAAGTATCGACATTTCTGGGCTAGTATTTGTCATTTTTAGTTACGTCTTATTACTCAAAAGTTACGTTTGTTACAGATATGGAAAACTTTTTATGTTCCTGAAACGCAAATCTGAATTTTATAAACCAAAAAGGGCTAAAATCCTAACAAAGAGCAAATCATCAGATTTCTTCTGGAAGCACCAGATGACCACTTTTGGCTGGAGAAGGTTATTTTAGTGTTCTAGTAATTTGTAATTTATTGAAAAACGTGATGGAATAAATTTGATTAAAAATAATTATATTGTTAAATAAATAACGTTCACGGCTGTTATTATAACGTCCGTGGCTGTTATCGATGACATAACTTCCATGGAGACACAACGGATATGATCAAATAACAAAGAGGTATGACGAAAATAAATTTATGTCATCCTTTATTATTATTTTTCAATAACAACCTTTATTTAATACACGTTACAATGTAAATAACGGTCTAGGGCGTTATTTTTGAAATTAATAGGTCCTAGGGCGTTATTTTTCAATATTCAGAAATTATAGTAAGAGTAATGATAAAAATGGAACAATAACGTACTTTATATAAATTTATTCTTTTTGCCTTATTTCAAAAGTACAATTAGTAAAGTGACCTGAAAAATTAACACCTTTGGAATCTGTAACACTTGAAAATTGACTTGACTTTTTGATGTCAACTGACTTGTTTACGCCAGAAACTAAACGAGCATTCTTCCGTTTGGAACATTCGCTATCATCCACGTATACTTCTGGCACTGTGGCGAAGCTGGTATATTGACGAGTATGTGCTCACCCATATCACGAGCATCGCTGCGCTTCATTTTTACAAGCTCATCCCTTCTACACGTTCCAAACACACCCATCACCAAAGCGACTTTAATCATCAGAAAACATTCATCTGGAGCGTTTTTAAGAAACGTTAAGACCTGTTCCCGTGTTAGTACCTTTGATTTTTTTGGTTTGTACCCTTTTGAGCGTTGCTTTAAATAGGCCTCCAATTGGGAAAACTTTTTAGCACTATTCACCACTTTTTTAACCATTAATTCTTTCCTTAACATAGGAAATTTAGTCCACAACGAATTCGGAAAAAAATCCGCAGTTAGCTCTTGAAAATAAGCAAGCAGAACGGTTTCATTTACGGTCTTCATTGAATTGTCGTTTGTCCATTGAATGAAGCGGGAATATTCTTTTTCGTAAACAGATTTCGATTTCACTGGAATTCTTCCTTCCACAGCTTTTGCAGCACTTGCCAAAACACGTTCCGGCAAGTTTTCGTCGTACATTTTGTAATATTGCACCTGTCACACAATTTTTCATTTAGTAAACAATGCCGTTGCTAGTGACCAAGGTAGGTCGATTTTTCCGTTAAATTACGGGAATAAGCTTTTTTTTGGAATTTTGTGTTTATTTATAAATTTTTGCTGGTAAGGATGACATAAAATGTTGAAGGCACCACGGGGGTTATGAACATAACACCCTCGGCCGACGTACTTTCCCTCGGGCGGGACGCCCTCGGGAGTACACTGTCGACCTCGTACGTTATTTATTTCACAACCCCCTAAATACCTTAATAACTATATTAAATCATATGATGATCATATGTATGATCACATACAGGCTGGAATGCAAGTAAAGTGTCCCTGTGAGAACTGCAGAAATATTACGGTTTTTCATAGCGTCAGTGCTTTGAAACGTCATTTCTATCGTTTACATTACACAATGCAATAAAATATGGCAAGAGAGACAAAAATCAAAAACTGTGTGAAGACTCGTTACGTAATAATCCTGAAAAAAAAGATGGTAACGTGACGTGTAAAACGGTTCAATTTTTTACAGACACAGCAATTGTAGAGGAGCAAGTGAATTTGCCAAAATCATTCAGCGAAGTTTACATTAAATCTCTGGCTTCGGCATATTTAACATTGCAGGCGAAATATTTAATGACTGAAACTACTTTGCAACTAATGACCGCAAATCTTGCCAACCTAAACGATTTAACTTTAATAAACAATTTAAAATGATTCGAAAATCAAAATCTGGTGTGTTTTCCGATTTTTCTGATGGTGAGTGCTACCGACAAAATGTATTTTTCCAAAAAAATTCCAATCCTTTGCAAATCATACTTTATCAAGATGCATTTGAAGTCTGCAACCCTTTAGGTTCGTCTAGATTAGTGCACAAAATTGTAGGTATATATACAGGGTGCCGCATCCAAGTCTGGATATAGGGAATTAACATGGGAATTGGTTTTTATTTTATAATGTTTCCCCAGATCACTTTAAAGCTATTATTGAGTGATGCCTTTGTGGAGGTCGAAGAGGGCTATCGACCAGTATTTTTTTCAAATCGTTGCATCGCGCTCATTCACTGTAAAAAGGTTTTAAAAATCGTATTTTGAAATTCGCGCTCGATCCGATTTGTCGCGAAATGTTCCGTCGCACTGTCGAAGTTCGGCGATCGCGTCTTTGGAATAGGGAATAACCATGCAAAATCCAAATGTCAAAGTGAAGTTAGAAATAAAAAAAAATAAATTTATGTCATCCTTTATTATTATTTTTCAATAACCTTTATTTAATACGCGTTACAATGTAAATAACGGTCTAGGGCGTTATTTTTGAAATTAATAGGTCCTAGGGCGTTATTTTTCAATATTCAGAAATTATAGTAAGAGTAATGATAAAAATGGAACAATAGCGTACTTTATATAAATTTATTCTTTTTGCCTTATTTCAAGTCTGGATATAGGGAATTAACATGGGAATTGGTTTTTATTTTATAATGTTTCCCCAGATCACTTTAAAGCTATTATTGAGTGATGCCTTTGTGGAGGTCGAAGAGGGCTATCGACCAGTATTTTTTTCAAATCGTTGCATCGCGCTCATTCACTGTAAAAAGGTTTTAAAAATCGTATTTTGAAATTCGCGCTCGATCCGATTTGTCCCGAAATGTTCCGTCGCACTGTCGAAGTTCGGCGATCGCGTCTTTGGAATAGGGAATAACCATGCAAAATCCAAATGTCAAAGTGAAGTTAGAAATTATTCTCAGAAATCAACGAACAGCTCAGGCTGAATTATTTTATCCAGTGTGATGATTATTGTAAGTCAATTTAAACGGAATAAATGCACAACCAGCACAAAATATTTTATTAGGTTATGCTATGTTCTTCAACGGTTAATTTATTTAGTAGGTAATTTGGGTAAATTTCACACTTTTTTTTCGAATCACTAAAGATTGGAAGTCAATTGATTTTACATTCGTTAAGCAGGGATGGAATTTTGCCACCTGGAAGCATGTTCGTTACAAGAAATTTTTGAGAGAGAAATGTAGAACATTGATGCATCAACATTTTAAAGTATTTTTCTCTATTACGAATGTGTTTTGGGATTCAGAAACTTTTGTATTACTGTTTTATTTCTTTATTTTGTTAACAACAACAAAAATAAAAATAATATTTCACAAAACAAAGTTACATTTATTTTCAAAGGTGATAAAAAGTAAATAAAATCAGGTGGGCACAACGTTTTCTAGGGATCTTAAAGAGATGGGATAGAAGAGTTTCAAAAAGCATCATGATGAAAAATTGAAGCCTGAGGACTACTTCTCACGTATGGAGTTTTACGAAGAAACGCTTGAGAGAATCTAGGCTGATGGAGAGTTTTTGAGGCACATTTGTTTTACTGACGAATGTTCATTTGGTCTTAAGGGAAGTTATAATCGTTAGAACGATCAAATTTAAGCATTACACAACCCTCACGTGGTCCATGACTATCGTTATCAATGGCGTACAACTGTCAGTGTATGACTGGGGCCTCTAGGACGTCATGGCATTGCACCTTTTTTCATCGAATCCGGAATGAATGCTCAGAAGTAGGACAATATGCTAGCTCAGCAAATACTTCCTGGGACTCCAAGGGTGCGGCATCTGCAGCAGGTCTTTTACATCCAGGACCAAATCTCCAGCCATAGAGCTCTCATAAATGTTGTCTATTTGAACCAGTATTTTCCCGCAATGTTGGAATGAAAAATTTGCACTGCCCCATTGGCCTGTGCATTCGCCAGATCTAAATTTTTTCTTTGGAAATTTCTTCACGACCATCTGTATTCAAACAATACCAGCTATACAAACAGAGAAGTGCTGAAACAAGCAGTCCAGCAATATTGTCTTAGATTGCAACTCAAATGCTGATCGACACACTTAGGAGTTTTGATGATCGACTTACTTACTGTAGAGCTGCTGAGAGCAGTCTTTTTGAGCAATTCTTGAAAATAGTGCAATACTTCTCCAGATTCGTACAATATTTCATTACTTCATTCATCAACAATTGTTAAGTTTTGTTATTTGTAGTTATCTAAATGGTTCATTAAAAGGTTCTCTTCAAAAGCGCCAGCTGTTTTGATGGTAAATCTTATCATCACACAATAAGAAAAGCGGGCCCTCGCATTTTCATCTAATCGCAGTAGAACATGGCATTTTAATGAGATTTAAGTAATAAAGACTCGACCAGCACCAGCAACATAACCTAATAAAATATTTTGTGCAGTTTGTGAATTTATTCGGTTTAAATTGACTTACAATAATCGTCATATTGAATAAAATAATTCAATTTGAGTCGTTCGGTGATTAACTGAGTGAGGCAGCGCGAGTACATTCCTAGCTTGAGGGCTCCCAGTACATGTCAAAATGCTGCCGATGGGGTTTTGAGGAAGACCAGCTGCTCGAAGTCTTCATCTCGGGATTTTTGGATACGGTCTGCGTGTAGTTCCGAGATGGCTCGTTTAACGGGGTCGCGCACTATTACGAATGAATGGATCAATTTGTGCATTTATTCCGTTTAATTTGTCCTACAATAATCATCACACTGTATAAAATAATCCAGTCTGAGTTGTTCGTTGATTTCTGAGAATAATTTCTAACTTCACTTTGACATTTGGATTTTGCATGGTTATTCCCTATTCCAAAGACGCGATCGCCGAACTTCGACAGTGCGACGGAACATTTCGGGACAAATCGGATCGAGCGCGAATTTCAAAATACGATTTTTAAAACCTTTTTACAGTGATTGAGCGCGATGCAACGATTTGAAAAAAATACTGGCCGATAGCCCTCTTCGACCTCCACAAAGACATCACTCATTAATAGCTTTAAAGTGATCTGGGGAGATATCATAAAATAAAAACCAATTCCCATGTTAATTCCCTATATCCAGACTTGGATGCGGCACCCTGTATGTGTTTTGCCAATGTCCCACCACACTATCGAAGTCAAGTTGATCAAATACAATTGGTTGCACTTTGTTTAGAGTCGGTAGTAAAGCAATATGGTTTTAAAAATATTTGCAAACCAATTATTAGCGACATCAAAATTTTAGAAACTGAAGGCATAAAAATTGGAACGGGAGAGGTTATTAAAGGTACCCTTGTTGTTTCACCAGCAGATAATTTAGGGAGCCATCAAATCGGCGGGTTTGTTGAAAACTTTAGCAGCACACATTATCCATGCCCTTACTGTTACATTTCAAAAGAGGATATCGTGAAAAAAATTAATGATTCAACTCAGTTCTGTTTTAGAAACAAAATTACCCACGAATTAGACGTTGTTCTAGCATCGGCAACAGGAGCACCAAGTAAGGGAGTTAAGTCTGATTCCATTTTAAATGAATGTACTTATTTTCATGTTTGCAATCCTGGGTTACCTCCATGCATAGCCCATGATATTTATGAAGGAGTTCTTCAGTACGATTTTATACTTTGCTTAGAAAAGCTTATTACACAAAATTGTTTTACTTACGAAACATTTAACAATCGATTAAAAAAACTTCGTTTCTTAAATGAAAGTCGCTACGAATCTATCCCGACCATTAAAAAAGGAGACAAAAAGAAACTTACGGGTAGTGCTTCTGAAAATTTGAGATTGTTAATAATATTTCCGTTTGCTACGCATGATCTTCGTATTGAACATCCTTATTGGACAATGCTTCTAAAATTACGTGAAATTAATTTCATTTTGACTGCTTTTAAAATTTCTGTTGCTCAGTTGGCTAATTTGAGAAGATTTAATATACGAATATGTGGAAATGAGAGTTAAATTATTTCCCGACGTAAATCTGAGAGCAAAGCATCACTATTTGTTGCATTATGCGCATTTGATAAAAAAAATTTGGTCCCCTTCGACATCTTTGGACTTTGCGCTTTGAGAGCAAACACCGTTACTTTAAAAGTATATTAAAACATTCGAGTAGTTTTAAAAACATTATTCGCCATTTATCAGAAAAACATCAATTACTGCAGGCTGTGCATACATCCAATGGTACGCTTTTCTCTGATTTGGTCAATGCTAATGATGCAAATGAATATACATCTGAAAATTATGAACAAAATATTCGTTCATGCATTTCACGTTTGTGTAATTTCCGTGGTAAATTATTTGTTTCTAAAAAAATTTCGTTTAAGCGAACTCAATACAGTGAGGGAATGCATTTGTGCAGTTCTAAAATTGACGATAATGTCTACTCTATTTTCTGTATTGTTTTCATTATTATTAATGAGACGTATAAAGACGTATTTTTTGTTGGCTCGACAATGGAAGTTTCTTACAATTCTGTCACAGGTTTATTGGAAACATCAACATGATTGTACTGATGTGAAAAAAATTATCGGAAAACACATAGATGATTAACATTCGTATCTGCAGAAAAAAATGCTTTTTTCTTTCAAATCCGCCCCATTTGAAGAAGAGTGATATATTGAAACATTACTTTTTTTAACACTAATATCGGAAAATATAATCATTGTTCGTAAATATTCCGTCTATTACTAAATGTAGTACAATACGCTTTTATATAATTATACGCCCCTAAACCACATTATTAAATATTATATTGGATGTCATCTAGTAAAAAAAGTAAAGATAAATAATATTTTTGAAAAATATTTTTGAACACATATTCACCTTGATAACATCAAGTCAACAATGAAGAGTCCACGTGTCGCTTATTCTTTGGGATGGTTAAGAAATCTGTAATATACTGGAAGTAGTTTTTGTATAATACAGATGTTATCAAGGTACCCAAATCTAATAACTTGTACTGATGAAATTTTTTCAATTTTTGTTTGCATCTTTTTTTTTTTAGCACTTGATGTACAAAAATGAAAGTTTTCAAGATTTGGAATGCAGCACGAACAATTAATAAATTTGTTGCAGTGCACGAATGCGACAGTCTTCTTCAGGAACTTATTTCCAAAGGTAACCAATATAATTGATTTATGTATTTAATTGTTTGAATAAAATACTGCAGCCAGTCGAAAATTAAATATACACGAATCAGATGAGCTTAAGCTGTATTTAGAGTCAGACGGAACTGAAGTTGATGATTCCATACATTTGGAAACCATTCAAAATCAAGTGTTGTTGTTATTAAAGAAAAATGAAGTGTGGCAACCATGTAATGACACTGCTAAAATTTCCTCACCTACATGTACTACAACATTAGATTCTGAAGAACAGAAAAAATTAAGCAGCGACTCAACTCTTACTATACCGTCTACTAGCAGTGAAGGGCTAAACGTTTCTGAAAATACTTGGATTCATTTTAAGATTCCTTGGGAAAAATTAACACGATCTACTATCGATTCCCTTGAAAAAAGTCAGTGCGATAAACAAACCAGAACAAAAGTTGTTAACGTTATTGTTGATAATATGTTAGAAGTAACGAAATACCAACAAAGACCTTTCAAATCATCGCTCATAAACTAGTGGCAAAATATCCTAAATCTTTCCAAGATTATGACGATGACGGGATGGTAATTGGAAGTGGTTTAATTACTATCTGCAATCAGCTCAAAGAAAGGTACAAATGCTTCTTTTCATGACCTTGAAGTCTAGCAGTCTTTTAGATGTCCATATATGGACATAATAAATTGCTGATTGGGCATTTCACCCCTCTTTCTAAAATTATTTTTTCATTAGTCTGCATTATTTTTCCTATATATTTTGTATGGAGACACATAATTGTCATTATTAGTTCTTCAGTGTATGTGGAGAAGTGATCGTGAAAGTGAAGAAGATGAAGCATTAACTAAAGCCGAAAAAAATCAATATCATTCAAGATGTAATTCGGGTACGTTTTTTTTTTATTATTTATTCGTTTAATATTTTTTACAATATTAGAAGACAACACAATTCAGACAGGTCTTTTGTTTTTTTGCTAAATGTTTTTTTTTTTAATATTTTATCATATACATTTTTTTTTATTTTCGTATATTCATAAATGTTGAAATGTTTATAAGTCTTTATTTTGTTTGACAGCCCGCCATGCCGAAAATGAGGAAACTGAAGAAGCGTCCACTTCTAAGGCCATAGAAGTAAGGGAAGAGCCTTCAGAGACGCCCTCCCAGTTGTCCATTGCACTAGACGAGCCATGCGTTTCTTTAACGCCCTCATTATTTGAGGGTTTGGAAACGCATGGCAAAAACATGGGTTTACTTCGTCACGTCTGTGGCGTCGGGCGGCGGAACAAATTCAAAAGGTGCGCCGAAGTAACCTGTTACGAAAAAAAGCCAAGTATGAAAAAGACGTGAAAAGATACTTCTACAAAGTTTGCGAATTTCAGAGACTATTAGCAGAACGAAAAACGCAACTCGCGGAAGTGAACAAAAAACTTATCCACTGTGAAAGTAGTGCGAAAAGGGTGAAAGAATTAATGAACAAAATAAATTTAGTGTAGTAATAGCAGGTAGTAGTAGTAGTAGTTGTTGTTGTAGTAGTGATAATTATGTATATAGTAGTAGTATAAAATTTTGCTTTGTAGAATTAAGTAGTTTTTACATTTAAAGATCACAGCACTATAATAGTTATTTACATTATGAGTGCGGTAGGTAACATTTTGCAGGTTGAGGTCCTAATTTTGGCATGGGACCGAAACCTGCAAAATGCCTAACGCACGAAAATTGTACTCAATTTTTTCCCCGACATTGAGTTTATTTTAAAAAATATTTCATTTTAAAAATATTTTCCGAAATGGCAAGAAATGAAGTGACAGTTTCGGGACTTGACGTTTACTGAAGGAATCTATAATACCGACAGTCACGAGGTAGCGCCATGTGTTTTTTTTTAATAATTCATTTTTTCTAATTCAAAAGTTTTGATTGAACAAAACATGATGTAAAGTAGTGTTCTAGTACGTTTTCTTTTATTATTTATACAGAACTTTTTTTATTAGAGCTTCTACAGGCTAATGCATATTGAGTTACTTTGGCACCCAAAGGCGGTAAAGCGACGGTAAATTGATATTTGGTGCGTAAAGTACTGTTACGCGGCACGTCAAACGTGTGTGAATGTTTTGTTTACATGTTAGGGGGCCAATTCTTGACATCATTCGTTAAAACACGTACACGTTAAATAACTAGTGCATCGTAACGAAAGATTTACAATTTGCAATTCTTGACCTACGTTCGTAAACTCATAGCATCACTCGTTTATTATCGAGCGATAAATTTGGCAACACACGTATTTTTTTTTCGATCCATAGCAACATATGTCACAGTTGACAATATTTAGTGCTCATGGTGCTCCTTTCATTCAATACATCTAAAAAATTGCAGAATATTGTTTATGCAAAATTCGTTTATGTTAATTATGAATAAACCTAGAGGTAGTAAAGTTAGCGAAAAGCAAAAAGAATTGATGGTTGAGTATTTAAAAAATAGGCCGCTGCTTTTAAGTGGCAAATTTTCAAATAACTTCACACATAAAGATGCGGTTGGGGAATGGCAAAAACTTGCTGAGATTTTAAATAGCGTACCAAGATCCACTAAAGACTGGAAAGGGTGGAAAAAGGTAAGAAAAACATTCCTATAGCCATAGAAAACTCAGGTTTACATCTGTTTGATAGACTTGGCAAGATTTACGCTCTCGCTCCAAAGCAAAAGCCGGAAAGAATAAAGAAAATTTCAGAAAAACAGGGGGTGGCAGTTTGGAAGAAATTCCAATCACAAAATTAGAAAGTGAAGTACTGGAAATTATTAAAAAAGTTTCGGTAGAAGGTCACGTTATCCAAGAATCTCCATCAACTTTTTCTTTCGAAGAGAACATCGCTAATACGTCTTTTTCACCTTCTTCAATACAGCTGACACCTGTTGTAGAACAAAGTGAAGTTGAAGAAGACAAAAATGATGAAAACATTAGCAATCAAAATATTTCGCAACACCAGTTTAAAAGTAAAAAAAGCCTAAAATGTTCTCGAAAATTTAATTACTTAACTAATACGGCCAAAGCAGCAAATGACCATAAAGTTTATTTAGAGAAAAAAATTAAAATAAAAGAAACTTATTATTCAAAAAAAAATAGAAGTCCTAAACCGCATGGCTGATGCTTTGACTGGTATTGGACGGTCCCTAGAAAATTTAGTTGATCAGCGTCTTGTTTTATAAAAAGTAGTGTCGTTTTTTTTAAGTAATTTTGTTAATTTTTCTTTTTTTTTAAGTAAAAAATAAAAAGTGTTTCTTTTAATGTCAACAAAATTCAATTTACAAAATTACGGTTTATTAAATTTCTTCTCGATCTTTGTCCTTCTGCAAGTTCTGGATTAATTCTTCGGACTATATTATTTGCTTCCTGCTGTTCATCTTCATAGCCTCCAAACATACCAAAATCCACATCTCTCAAATCGTCATTATTTGGTTCCGGTATATTGTTTGAAATGCACATGGGTCATCATAAATGATTGTAGTCAACTTGGCTTTGAAAACAAATGAATTTTTTGCTGTTGCCGCTTCATAATACGGTTCGAAATAATTCGAACTATTAGTTAAATGTCATGCTCTGTTTGAGGTTATTTTCAAAAATAAATAAAACATTCTTTAAGTGTTTAGGCCTAACTGCACCGCTTTCATTTAACACTTAGAAGTGTTACCTAAATTCATTTGTGTCCGTGCCCCCGTGCCTCGTGTGTTCGTGCAGTTTATAAAAAAAATATGGAACAACAAAATGCCGAATAACCAGTTGTACACCGGAGGAGGTTTTAATTATGGATTAAGTTTATGAATATGAATCCAAAGCTACCATAGAAAATAAAAAGGACGATGTCATTTACTGGTGCGACAAAGATTCTAAAAAAAAGTGGTACGAGAACAAGAAAAATGAAGACCGGAAAACAGCCGCAGACGAGGAGGCCGAAAGAAGAAAGATTGGCAAAGGACCACGTCCAGTATTTGAAACAATGGATCCTTGTTTTGTTTAAGTTACGGACATCACAAATCAAAACACTTGTGGAGACTGGAGACGTACATTTCACATAGTGGGGACGAAAATGAAAGCATTAAACCAACAAATAGCCAAGATGGTGCAGAGGAAATCCTGTGTGTTTAGGTACAAGATGACATCACAGTCTTGGTTCCAATGTTCAACAGAAAAGCATAGTTGAACAGGGTGGTAGTCAGTGTTCTGTGGTCATGATTTACCAACAACCTCAAAAGAAGTAAGTATACATTTCATTGTTATCTATAGAAAATTTACTGTTTATTTTAAGGACCACTGGCGTGTTACATTCCAAATAATTTTAAAAAGCTGATGGATCAGTAACTTCACACTTCACACTAAAAATTGGTTTAGTGGAAGAAGAGCAAAGGTTATGGAGACTGTTCATGGGAACATAATTCACAGCAGTGGCAGGGTTATGAAGTGGCAAAATTAAAAAACCAATATTTCGGGCAGGAGTTAACTACAAAAGAAGGAACGAGAAATTGAAGAATTTAATTTTAGGGAAAGGGTTTTAAAACCAGACATTGAATTAAATGTACTTACTTCAAATTAAAACATTAAAGAGTCCATTTTCAATTAAATGATGCTCATGTTTAATGTAATGTTAACAATAACATGAGATATTGTTAGTTTATAAATAAATTTTAATATGTTTTTCACTATAAATGAAATCAACAAAAAAAAAAATTATTACCAATAAATTTTTACTGTCAAATATTACAATCTGTTTTAAAATGTTGT
This sequence comes from Zophobas morio, assembly GCF_036711695.1. NCBI lineage: Eukaryota > Metazoa > Arthropoda > Insecta > Coleoptera > Tenebrionidae > Zophobas > Zophobas morio. The sequence goes on along the minus strand of NW_026972192.1, from coordinate 373,119 downwards.
GTAAAACAACAGCGACAATCACAACTGTTAACACAGGAAACTGTCGTTTCAGAATCCCAAATGTGCACCCAATTCTATTGCGGCTTCCAATGTGTCACTGATAATAGAGCTGTTGTGCTGGAGTAACGGGATATATCAGCAGTGTCAACAAGTATTTTTTAAGGGATAACTTGTTACTTAGAAATATAATAATATAATAAAATTCTCTTAAAATATTCTATCCAAGAGCACACAACTTTGCAGTTGTGTATTTTCAAACAGATCTTAAACTGAACAATGATTAAAAATAGTACTATCATTTGTAGCTACTGATAATTGTGCCACAATATTTGAAATTTAATCATTTCATCACATATGGCTTGTACATTAACCAAGAGACAATCTTCCTGATTTCTAAAAATTTCTGGATCTTCTCCACCTATAACTTTTACTATTTCATTTTTTGTGTTCTATGTTAACAAAAATTCATATACCTGGTAATTTAATTTTTATATGTGCATATGCAGTCCAAGGCGCCAATGAAGTCTGGAAAACGAGCTAGATGAACAACAATCTTTCACATTTGCTTGCTCGTCTACAATTTTAGGCATCACAAAATTTTTTTGGTACAGTATAATCACTGCTCTGGGTACTCAAGGAATTCTTCTTTTCAAAAACAAAAGGATTTTCAGCACTCCAAACTCTATAATTTTGCGAATTAACGTAGCCATTTAGATGAAACCATGCTTCATCGGAAAAAAATGACAAACCCAAAATTCTGTTGTTGTTCATGTTGTTTTGAAACCATTCACAATATGCAACATGACGAGGATAATCAGCTGGTTTAAGTTCATGGACTGACGATACTTTATAGGGATGCATATGTAATGTTCTTTTTAAAACTTTCTGACAAGTGGTGTATGGGACACCAGATTGCAAAGACACTTTACTTAAAGATTTTTTGAGCTTTGCTCCACTCGTTCCCTCAAATCTTCGACGACCTCTTCACTAACTGGAGGCCTTCCTGGTGACTTGCCTTTAGAAATATTTCCAGTGCTGTTGAATCGGTCAACGATTCTTTTTATTTGTGTCATTAAAGACTGTTCTTCAATGTTTAATTCTGGAAATTTTGCCAAATACTCATCCTTGCAAGCTTGAACAGAATACACCCATTCCCCGTCCGCATTTAACGTCCCATTTCGATAGTAAGACAACAATAAACGTATTTTGTTCAAGAGTGTACCCCATCTTAACCTAAAACAGATTTATTTGAAATATGAATACACATTAATTCATTTCTAGTTACCTTAATCGCTGTTTTCAATCGTTGTAGTTTTGAGAAAAACTGGTTTAATTCAATTTAATTTATAACAAAGAAGACTGGAACTACAACACAAGTAAACAAGACGTGCGCGGGAAAGTATTATGACATATGACCAATATGACATTCTTCTGACAGCAAAGCAAAACAAAAATTCCCCATAACTTTAGTGGACTATAATTAATAATTTTTTGAAAGTAAGAAGCGGCATATCAAAACAATTGCGTCAGCGCCTACTTCGACTACAATCATTTATGATAACCCTGTATTGTGAAGAACAATACAAGCATTGATTATTTTACATGCTTTATATGGAGTCACGTGCAGAACCCTATGTTTCAATAAGCACCTAAATCTGTTTTTTAAAACACCATTACAACATTCGATTTTACATCGAGTATTTTTATGGGCAACATTATAATTATAATCTGGAGTACCTGGAACATAATCTCCTTCTAATGGTGTTAACAGCCAAGTTCTCAACGGATATCCAGAATCTCCTAACAAGAAATAATCTTTATGACCAGCATTATGTACATTATGTAGTAGATTTTGAACGTTGCTCCTACTCCAAATATAGGCATCGTTTGTACTACCGGGGAACTTAGCATTTACGTTTAGTATTTTTAAATTTGCGTCACAAATTAACTGCACGTTAATTGAATGGTAATTTTTCCTATTTACATATAAATGTTCGGGATGTTCAGCATCATTTTGTGGTGGTGGTATTATAGCAACATGTGTGCAGTCTATGCAACCAATAACCCCAGGAAATCCATGTTGTTGAGAAAAATTTAGCCTAACTTGATTCTTCACAGTTTTCAGGAAAGTGAACCCAGTGATTAAATATTTCAGGCCTCTTTAGAGCATTAGTAACTTCTGTTACAGAACTGATGGCTGCGAAATATCAATATATTTATTACAACCTATAATTGGTTGATAACTTCCACTAGCAAAAAAATTTAATGCGGCTAGTACCTTTGTAGCAACATCAAGATCTGTAGTTCGTATCTTAGGCCGAATAAATGGTTCTAAAATTTGTATTAAAACGGAACAGAGTTCTTTGGAAAACCGAAACTTGTTTACGAATTCTTTTTCTGACATCTCAAAAAATGCATTTTTAGGACTGCGTGGTGTAGGAAAATTTTGGTATTCTATTTCGGCTCTTTCTAATTCTTCAATTAATTCAATGTGCATTAGTTCATCCATAGTTTTCTTTTATTTCAAAATGTCCTATAACTTAATATTTACCATGTATTGGGACACATCAACGACAAGTACTGTAGCCCCACACACTGACAAGTTTTTATATGACAGATATAAATTTTTAAGTGCAGCAAAAATTCGCTCGCTAAATAGCTATCGGGTTTTAGCGTGCACGCATAATAACGAATTGTCAAGAATGAGATTTTCTACAAATCGTTAAAATTCGAATGATTGTAACGATAGCGAACAGTCAAGAATTGACCCCCAGGAGGGGAAAAACACTATTTATATTTTAGGAATAATAATAATAATAAACTTTATTTCCATCGGACAATTCTGTCCATAGTGGACATAGATACACTAATATATTACTTTAACTTAATAATAAATTTACTAAACACTAAAAACTATAAACCAATCAGAATAAAAAATAAGTAATAAGAATAAGTAATAAGAAACAACAATAAAAAACTTAATAGTTCATAAGCACCAAAATAAAAATTTAGAAATTCCTGCTTTTAATCCTTAATTGACATTAATTTTTTACGCATGGCCTTTGTTTGAAACTTATCATGAAAAATATCAATGTCCTGATTGCAAACACTATTGTACAATCTAAAGCACTTAATTAGAGTAGAGTTAAAATGGTGATACGTTCGAGGAATTGCAAAATAAAAAATGTTAACATTTCTGCGCGTAAAATTAGGAACAACAATTTTTATTTCACTCAGCAAATTATAACTACATATTCCACCACATACAAGCTTTTGAAGGAACGATAAAAGAAACATATTCCGTCTAGATAACAGACTGTCCTCATTAACAATGCGAAGTAAATCAGTATGATCATGATGCCTTATAGGATAGTAACCAAAAGTCTTGAAGTACATAAATTTACAAAATTTCCTATTAACCAATTCAAGAGCATCTATATAGATTTGATGATGAGGTGTCCAGATAATACAACAATACTCCAACTTTGAACGCACAAGTGCATAGAAAAGAATTCTAATGCATGATAAATTATCAAATTCTCTGGCAATTCTAAAAATAAAACCTAAAGTTTTCAACGTGGTATTTATCAATTGCAATATTTGAGGCACAAAAGTTAATTCATTGTCGATGATAATACCTAAGTCTGACAATTGATCAACCTGGATTAGTACCCTACCATTTATATTATAATAAAAATAAATATGATTTTTCTTCCTAGAAAATTTTAGAACCCTACACTTATCTTTGTTAACCTCCAAACAGTTTCTTTTACACCAATAAAGGAAATTATCTAAGTCCTGTTGCAGTTCAAGACAATCATCATATGAATTAATGACTTTGGCAATTTTTTTATCATCAGCATACAGATATGCATGAGAACTAATGTTATCTAACACATCATTAAAGAACAAAATGAACAATAGCGGTCCTAAATTCGAACCCTGGGCAACACCTGAATGAGCACAAAAACTCCCTGAGACAAAACCCTTATATTCTACATATTGCACTCTTTTTGTTATAACAGATTGCATCAAAGAAACTAATCCGTCACATAAGCCAAAATTTCTAAGTTTTTTTAATAGAATGCAGTGGTGAACCTTATCAAATGCCTTCGACAGATCTGTATATATAACGTCAACTTCATTACCTTTATCTAATTCTTGTGAAATAAAATTAGTAAATTCACACAAATTTGTTGCTGTCGATTTTCCCTTAACAAATCCATGTTGCTCAGGCATAATCATATTATTGACATGAGAGTATATGATATTGCTCAACATGGATTCATATAACTTAGCGAAATTTGATAAAATTGCTATCGGCCTATAATTTTTTACGCACCCTTTGTCCCCAGATTTAAAAATAGGACACACTCTCGATTGCTTCCACACTACAGGATATTCTGACTTCAGTGCAATTAGGTTGAATATTCGCGCTAACGGAGCCGCAAAACTTCTTATACAATCGACAACAATGAAGGCCGGAATATTGTCAGGACCACTAACACTGTTACTCTTTAGTTTTTTACCCGCTCTAACTATCATATCTTCATCAATCTTAAAGTTGTGCATCATGTTAACACCACCACAGTCCTTTAAATCGTACTCAAGCGAAGGACAACAAGACAACTTACAAAATTCACACTGATTACTTACGTCCTTGCTTACACAGACATCTTCACATACATGTTTTACATAAACACCCGCAAAAAACTGAGCAAAAACATTGACAATTGCTTGAGAAGATGAAAATTCTTGATCTTCATGTACTACAACTCCTGGTATGTTGGTTGTTCTTTTCTTGGAGTTTACAAAAGACCAAAACGTTTTGGGATCATTTAATATAGAATTTTGTGTATTACGCAGGAAGATGTCATAATTATTACGAATGTCACGCTTAATTTGTTGTCTTAAGCATCTAAGATTTTCCAAGATGTGGGGAGATTTAGTTTTCCGATATTTATTCCAATAATGCTCTTTCAATTTTATATTGTTAATTATCGTTTTAGTAAACCAAACAGGATATGTATTGGTCAAGTTTGAGAACTTACAAGTCGGAACATGCTTCGAGAAGATTTTGTATAAAGTATCGTATAGATAATCGCATGCTAAGTTCACATTGTCAATGTTATTTATTACGGCCCAGTCAATAGCTGCGATTTCAGCATACAATTGAGGAAAATTGGCTTTTTTAAAATTAAACCTAATGTTGTGCCCGTTACCTTCAAAGAACGTGTTGTTTGGCTTAACACTCTCTATAAAAATTCTCAGACATGGATGATGCACATCTTCTTGTAGAAGTGGTAATGGTTCCCTAATTACTTCAGTATTCAATTGATTATTTGATAAGACCAGATCCAGTAACCTATTGTTTACATTCACAATTGCATTACTCTGTTTTAAGTCATTTAATGTTATGAAATTATTATAAGTATTGTAAAAACCAGTTGTTCTATTTCCAAGCGTACACTCATTCAGTTCTGGAATGTTAAAATCTCCCAATATTAATACAGGATGGTTAAAGTCTACAGTATATTCAATATAATCAAGCAAGCTCCTGCTAATAGAAAGCCATGGTCTGCCGAAGAGATGAGTTTGGTGCTGGAACTTCAAATTGAATTTAAAACGTGGAATAGTTCCGAAAAAATCAGAATGTGAAGAACTGCAACGGAAGTACCGTTTGTTAGTATCTAGAAAATGGAGCGACATGAAGTTTTGTGTCTACAACCAAATAAAAATTCTAATAAAAAAATCGTAATAGACTAAAATTGCCATGTATTTTTAAGCAGAAAATGTATTTTTACAATGATACTTTAATGTTTTGTATGAGAATTGTTTTAATTTTTCGTTTAAATAAAAACGAAAATTATGATCATTTTACTATTTATTAAAAGTTTATTAATACAGATTTACATTAAAATTTATGAATAAAATGGTTCATACTGCTCATCAGAATATTGACTGGAATTATTTAGCTAAAATTATTTTTTTTCTTTGTAGTGAGTTTTAAAGTTAAATAGGAAAATTAATACATGGTACAAGTAAACATGGTATGGACATCCCGCGAACTAAATCGAGCTTTTTCTGCGCACCAACTGCGTGACGTCACGTGGAATGAAAGGCCTTCGAGATGTCTCTCGCCACAATTTGACAGTTGTCAAATATTAATTTGTTAGTAATACACTCCCCCCAAAAATTATCGCACCACCCTCAAAATTTTGTATATTTCCAATTTGAAAATTTGTAGAAGACACATATGGGCCCAAATCATATCCAGACATATTTTTATTTATTTATTTGCCAGAACAAGAACCAATATGGGGATTAAAACGATGGTTTCTAGTTCTTCGGATAAATTTGCACATATACGAATTTCGTGCTTTTCATTTACAAAGGATTTATCGAGACTTCTATCGCCACTGTCATACATATTCGACATTATGGATGTCCCTCAACGCTTAATCTTGCATTTGAGCCACGACGAAGTTGTACGAGCATTGACTCTGTTGGAAGATGGTCATAGTCAGCGATACGTAGCAAGAGTTTTAGGAGTTAATCATTTCACAATAGTTAGACTTCCACAACGGTTCCATGAAACAGGGAGTGTTGCCAGAAGACCAGGACAAGGTCGTCGAAGGGTGACTTCGTAATGGGATGATCGCTTTTTGCGCTTAACAGCGCTCCGTACGAGGCATTGCACTGCTCGATTACTTCAAATGGAGTTGTTTGGTGCTCGAGATGTGGATATTTCTGTACAGACAGTAACAAATCGTCTTCGCGAAGATAATCTTCGAGCTCGTGTTCCTGCAAAAGGACCATTACTCACCAGAGCTCATCGAGTAGCCCAGCTAGAATTCGCAAGGAAGCACGTGAATTGGGAAATTGAAGATTGGGAAAATGTGATGTTCTCTGATGAGTCTAGATTCTGTCTTTGCTCAAATAACAGACGAATATCGGTGTATATAAGGCCTGGGAAGCGGTATTTTCAATGTAACTTCGTCCCAAATGTACAGTTCGGTGGAGGGTCGATTATGGTTTGGGCTGGCATATCTTTGCAAGGTCGTACAGACTTAGTACCATTACCTGGAGCTCGTTTGATGGTTGTACGTTACATAACAGACATTATGGAACCACATGTCATTCCATACGGACCATTTATTGGTCCAAATTTTATTTAAACGCATGATAACGCTCGGCCGCACATAGTGCGCGTTGTGCAAGCTTATTTCAGAGAAACAGATACGCCTGTTATGGAATGGCCAGTTCGAAGCCCTGATATGTATCCCATCGAGCATGTATGAGATGATCTGCAATGTCGTGTTTCGGGCCGTAAAATTGCTTTTAGAACTTTCCAACAGCTAGAAGCAGTTCTTATGGAAGAATGGGAAAATATTCCTCACGACAATATTGTGCACTTTTACGAAGGTATGCAGCGACGGATGGAAGCCGTTATTCAAGCCAGGGGTGGAACTACACGATATTAATTTAATTAACGCTAATAAACTAATGTACCTACAGTAAGACAGTCTCCAAATCAGGCCCAGAATATGTATATTTTTTAAATATTGTCATTTTTTGGCCTTGTCTTGCATACATTTATCACTACTATGTATATGGTAACCCCATGTGTTCCGGTTCGCTAGAACTGGAGGTGGTGCGATAATTTTTGGGGGGAGTGTATTATGAATACATACGTTGTATTATTACTACAAAGTCTGCAGGCTTTGGCATCATCTAAAATCCATCGTTTTGAACGTAAAAGTATAAAAACGACATTGGCGAAAGGTAATAAAGATGTCCGTACTATCGGAATCTATTAAGCAGGGGGGTGAGATTGTCACAAATAATGTTTTAACAATAATATAATACAATAGTTTAAAAACCTTTGCTAAATTTCTAAATAATTTACTCTTATGCGTAGGTCATACATATATATTAAAATAGCAGCTATACATAGTTAAGCAGTTTTTAAATGTAGATTTCAATTTCACACGCTCATCGAACAGCCACCTGACGTCACGACAACATGCGCGTGTCCATACCATGTTTACTTGTACCATGAATTAATATATTTATTATGAACAAAATGTGAAGGCTTCGTTCGTTATTTTCGTTACCAATTTTGATAAAAAAATCTATATTAAAATCAAGGCCAACTGAATCCATCACACTTGGCGCGTGATAAGGCCAAGTCACTCCCCAAAAAATGAGGTTTTCACGAAGCAAGCCTTGGAGTTTAGAAAGTGGTGTCCTCTATCCCCAGTCATAAAAACCAGTATAAAACCGTAACTTCCCAACTCAAATGCGAAGGGTTTTGACTCCCACGATTTTTTTTTACTATTGTTAATGATTGTTGTCTATTACTCCTATTATTAGTGAAAATAAAACAGATTTATAAAAGTCATACTGTCAATTAATTTTCGAAACCTAATTATTTGTCGCTTATTAATAATTTCTCGTTTCTTGGTTCGGTTATTTATTATTATTCTCCATTTTCTCGTTTTTGATTAATTAATTTTATTATATTCAGTTGTGTTTTGTTGTTCGGTTCCTTGTGGGTTTTTTTAATCATTGTTCCGTTTATTATTGAACTTATATATTATTTTTATTTGTAACAATGGGTAGATGCTGTGCTCTTTGTAAGAATAAAATATTACCACTGTGTGAAATACCACAAAATTCACAAATTAGAATTCAATGGCTAGAGTTTTTTGAAAAGCATTATGGTGAGTGTTTCATCTATATAAAATTAATTTTAAGACATAAATATCCCCTTTTTTATTTGTAGATTCATTCCAAATTACAGACTACACTGTAATTTGCAGAAAACATTTCGAAGAAAAATGTTTTAAAAAAGTTCTTGGAGGAGAGCGTTTAATAATAGGATCTGTACCTACCATAGTTGTAAGCACACCTACTTTATTTTTTATTTAAATTGATTGACATAACTGTTAAATAAATATTTTTGTTAAAGTATATGGATCCTGCCCCATCCTCTTCCCGCACATCCAACCTTGAATCCAATGCCCCCTACCCTGTAGAAAATTGTGAAATCGTTTGTGAACTTCCACCAGCAGCAGAATCTTCTGATGAAATTGCAGATTTACAAGAAAACTATAACACCTTAACTTTGGAACTGCAAAATGAAAAGAGATCGCATGCCCGCTGTGCTGTAAAACTTAAAAAATTTGAAAACAAGTTGAAAAAACATTCACAAAGCATTGAAGCACTCGAAAAAATTTACACTGATGCTGAGAATTCAGATGAAAAAGCCATATTTTTACTAGATCTTCTTCATAACTATAACAAGAAATCTCCTAGATGGTCCGAATTGTCTGTTCGTCTCTGTACGGTGTGGAGATATTGTTCACCCAAGTGTTATGAATTTTGCCATAAAAATTTAGTTAAATTACCATCCAGATCGACGATAGTTAGACACCTTGGTAATTTTAATGGACAAAATAATTTAATCAAGGAACGTTTGTGCGCAGAAGTAGTGAATTTGAAGCACCCCGTTCAAAGATTATGTTCGTTAATTATTGACGACATGTCAATAAAAGAAAAAATGTATTACAGTAGAACAGAAGATTATATTTATGGTCTTGAAACCATTAACTCCAATTCTATCACAGAACATCCCAAAGTTGCAAATAAAATGGCGTGTTTTGTAGCAAATGGTCTGTCAGCATCCTTTACTATTGTAGCTGGGTACTTTTTCCATTCTTCAATGCCGGCCTCTGATTTTCATTCTTTAACTTTGCAAGTTATTAAACTTCTCACAGATTGTGGTTTTATGGTATTACGCATTGTAACAGATAACCATCCGTCCAATGTGGCTTTGTTCAAGAACTTGTGTGGAGGAACTCTGGAAAATTATTTTAATCACCCATATCTTCCTATGCCCATATTTTTATCGTTTGACTATTGCCATGCCATTAAAAATGCCAGGAACCTTTTTTTAAGTCATAATATGAATTCGACAACCGGTGTTATCTCCTCGTCCTATTTAAATACCTTATACGGTTTACAAAGAGGATGGCCTTTGAAACCCGTCAGATATCTTACAAAAAAGCATTTATATCCTTCAAATCTTGAAAAAATGAATGTTTTGCGGGCTGTGCAGATATTTTCCCCAACGGTTACCTCAGCACTAAAATTATTAAAAGAAGAGAAATATAAAGACTTTGTTGATAGTGATGCAACTATTTTGTATATGGAAAATATGTTCCATTTTTTTCAAGTCCATAACATCTCAAGTAGAAGACATTACATTCATGCACTAGATAGCAACGTTGCCCCATATGTAAACATTTCAGATCAACGCCTCCATTGGTTGAATACTACTTTCCAAAATTACATAGATGATATCCAGTCCACTTCAGCCAGCACAGGATATAAATGTTTAAGCAGCGAAACAGCACATGCTCTAAAATTTATTGCAAAGAGTACATTTTTATGTGTCCAATTTCTTCTGATACAAGCTGGATTTTATTATGTGTTAACTCGCTCATTTAGTTCAGATGCTGTGGAAGCGACATTTTCGCATATTCGTTTAAAAGGAGGCTCAAATGATGCTACTGACGCTCGTGCAGCTGAATATGCCTTACGTCAAATTTTAAGAACTGGAATTCTAAAATCTTCGTCATCTGCCAACACTGTAAGAACTTTAAGTCACATTAGCCGCAATGAACTCTCCCATCAAAAATCAACAGTTGATGAATTTGCCGAACAACATGTAGAAGAATTATTTTTGCCTACGGATTTACGCTTTAAAATCCATTCCTTACAAAGAAATGAAATACCTGAAATGAATCTCTATTCTGCATCAGTAGCCTTTTTATCCGGATACATAATAATGAAATTACAAAAAAAATATCAATGTGATGATTGCATTGCTCCATTAGTGTCAACTACAATGCCTGGACCTCTCCTGAAATTAATAACTCTTCAGGATCATGGTGGATTAGTGTATCCGAATGAACTTTTTGTGGGGCTTGTAAAAAGAATCGCCGATGTAATACAGGACATTTTACCTTATTTAAAAAAAGAAAAAACATGCGGTCAACTGATCAAGATTTTACAGTCCACTTTACAAAAAAATTCTTTATTGGTTTGTAGGCAGCACCAAAATGAGATCTGCATTATGGTTTTGACAATAATCGCAAAACCAGTTCTGTCGAACATTTGCCTAGAAAAGACGGATTCATTAAAAAGAAAACTAATTTTAGATCACAAACCTCAAAGCAGAAAAATTTTAAAAGTGTAAATAATTTACTTAATTCTTTAATATTCAGTATTTAAATTTTTGTATCATTTCTTTTATACATTGTTGTAAAATTTCTATCCTCTTCTGGACCAACTGGTCTGCTGGATAAATAAATTATTATTATTATTATTATTATTATTATTCTTGTCAGTTTTATTCTATTTTTGTCCATTCTCTTTTGTTTGTGGTAATATTTCCTGTACTTTGAATTTTGAAAAAAACGAATGACAGTAAGTGACACAAAATGTTTACTAGAGTGACGCTGATGATAATCGTAATCATTAAAAGTTTCACAAGGTGACGCCACTTTCTAAACTTGTCATAATCTTTCAAAAGCCGAGTGACTTGGCCTTATGACGCGCCAAGCGTCATGGATTCAGTTGGCCTTGATTAAAATATTATGCATTTTTTGATCTAATGGTGAAGAATACTTGTATAATTGACTTCAAGATATGTAATTGCACATAATTGGATTATTTTGACAGTACTAAAACTGTAAAATAAAACTGACACAATGATAATAATTTTTTTTTTACATTTTAAACTCCTTATCAGAACCAAAGTTATAAAGAAAAATTACTTTATCATTATTTAAAATTTACAAGCAATTAGTGAACATAATTTGAAAGATGGTCATTTCATCAGGCTAAACAACTAAAGTTTATTTAACGTAACACAGTTTGTTCTACATTTATATTCTTATACGTGGTGATACATTAGCAAAACAAGAAACAAGGTAAATATACTAGAATAAAAATGAGTTTGCAAGTATGCCTTTATCTAACCTAATTATTTTTGATGTTTCTGCAGTTTTCGTTTATTTTATGAAAAACATACATCACTTCAAGTTAAATTTTGTTTTAGTCTAACCAGCAACAGTATAAAAAATAAGAAATTCATTGAAGGTTATTTCGACAGAACTTCCCTCGCCTCTGAAGTACATACACTCGAACAAATACGGCTTGTGCAAAGTGGATCAGTATCCGCTTCCGTGAATTGAAGAATTGTTCACCAAGCTTCAGGGGGGGGGGGGGGCAAAAATTTACAAAATTAGATTTATCGCAAGCGTATCAGCAATTACAAGTAGAGGAGGCTTCAAGGCAGTTGCCGACGATTTCCACACACAGGGGACCTTTCAGGTATGATCGTTTAGCTTTTGGAGTTGCTTCAGCTCCTGCTAAATTTCAAAGTAATGAAATCACTATTAGGTGGACTTGAGGGTGTTATGGTGTGTTTGGATGACATTTTGATAACCGGAAAAAATGATGCAGATTTGCTTAGACTTTCTAAAGTTTTGTCAATTTTAGAGGAGGCAGGGTTCAAATTAAGTATGAATAAATGTTCATTTTTTACGGATCAAATTGAATATACCTATTGGCCATATAATCGATAAGGAGGGCTTACATACTTCAAAAGCTAAAACAATAGCAATTGCAGAAGCGCCTACACCAACGAACGTAACACAATTAAAATTGGGAATGGTTAATTATTATGGGACATTCATTCAAAACCATGTACATATATATTTTGCAACCTTTATATAACTTGCTAAAGAAAAATACGAAATGGCCTTGGGGGACTAATTGTAAAGAGGCATTTAGTGGTGGGAAACAACAATTAATCGAAGTTCCAGTGTTTGTACACTTCGATCCAGATTTATCTGCATCTTCAATGGGCATTTCAGTTATTTTAAATAATCCCAGTAAACATGAAACATTAATGCAACGTTTATAATCAACCATTAAATGAAACGCCTGTAACATAGTTTAGGAAACATTTATTACACATCTCCGAATTATTTAGAAAAACATTGATCGGTCTGCGCCTCAGAAATGTTTCTACTATGTTTCCTGAAAAAATTTTTCTAATATGAATCTTGTATAGTCGTGCAGTGCTCGTCGTCTTCATTTATGGTAGAATACATAAGTTACTCACAATCAAAAGTTTTGAATAACGTAAAGTTTATGGATAATTATGAATAAGCTACTAGATAAACAGGTAAGTTTTTTCAAAAGTTAATTTACAAGTTCTTTTTCAACTTAACCTCACTATTTCGTTTTGAATTTGCAGAGACGAGAAATATAATTATTATCTATATATATATTAGGGTGATTCAAAAAAAAAAAATAATTTTTTTTTTCGTGTCAAAGAGGTTCAAAAGTTTCTTTTCAACGTAAAAAAATACCAGTTAAAAGTTGAGCTCTTAATATTAATATTAAGACCGTCCGCATCGCGTTTTTCTATTTCCCATAAGAATAACATGGGAAAATTTTTGTTTGCACCTTCTGATTTTTATTGCTAGCCCGTCGTGTGTCGTGAAAAAAATTCAATCACATATTTTTATAGAGAATTGAACGCTCTACAAAAAGTGTCTCCTATGATTTTGCGAGAAACCTGACTATGATTTTTTAACCCACTGATGCTGAAAATGTTCGGAAAGAGTTTTACTGGCCTTATTATAGCATAAAATTATAAACAATTACTGTTTAAAAAACTAAATTTAAAATGTGTATAAATTTTTGTGGTGATTTATTCCAATAAGACCATCAAATTTATTGTAATGCATCAAAAACGTAAAAATTTGGATAAATTTAACTTTAGCCTAAAATAACTCTTCAACTATCAGGTTTCTCGCACAATCATAGGAGACACTTTTTGTAGAGCGTTCAATTCTCTATAAAAATATGTGATTGAATTTTTTTCACGACACACGACGGGCTAGCAATAAAAATCAGAAGGTGCAAACAAAAATTTTCCCATGTTATTCTTATGGGAAATAGAAAAACGCGATGCGGACGGTCTTAATATTAATATTAAGAGCTCAAATTTTAACTGGTATTTTTTTACGTTGAAAAGAAACTTTTGAACCTCTTTGCACGAAAAAAAAAATATTTTTTTTTTTTTGAATCACCCTAATATATATATATCTATAATGGAGAGAAAGAAATTGTTATTAAGCAAAAGACATTTACGTAGATTAATTAAGTACAATATTATTGAACAATCTGCAAACAAAAAGAAAGGTGTGTGTTTTTCTCCTCAGCAAGTTGAAATGTGTAATACTTCTGTCTCAAATACTATTGATGCAATTAACAATAACAACAATGGTTCTCTTAACATTTGCGGCGTACATTTCAACTACAATGAGAATTTTAATATTCCATTTGTGAACAAACAACAAAATGAGATATTTGAACTTGAATGTAACGTAAATCAATCACAAAATGCCGCCAAAGACTTTCAGACCAATATCAAAATGTGGATTCTTGGTTATAGAACCATGTTATCACAACAGGCTGTTAATGAGCTTCTCCGCATTTTAAATACGGAAGGCTACATTTTACCAATCGATGTTAGAACGCTATTACGTACTACTCCTAAATCATATAATATTGAACAAATAAAAGGTGGACAATACTGTCATATAGGCATTATAAATGCCTTGAAAAATAAATTCAATCAATCTAACTACCAATTGACACCCAATGAAAAAATGAGCATTGATGTTAATATTGATGGTTTGCCACTCACGAAAAGTTCTGCCAGCCAATTTTGGCCTACATTAGTATCTATTAATACTACAAATTTCCGATTGAAAGGTCCATTTATGGTTGGTGTTTTTCATGGTTGTAAGAAACCTGAAAGTGTTAATGAATTTTTGAAACCGTTTGTTGAAGAATTTAAAATTTTACAAGATGATGGTGTACTGATAAATGATGTGAAATAATTTTTACAATTTAGTAAACTAATTTGCGATGCACCTGCCAAGTCTTATATGTTATGTGTCAAGGGCCATACGGGTTATCATTCTTGCACGAAATGTATTGATGAGGGCGAATTTACAAACGGAAGAATGACGTTTCCTAATCTTAATAAGCCACTTCGAACAGACAATTCTTTCAAAAATAAGCAAGATGAAGACTATCATCTTTCTATTAGCCCTCTCGAGAAACTAAATATAGGTCTCGTTACGCAGGTACCCCTTGATTACATGCACTTGGTATCCCTGGGCACTATGAAACGTCTCCTGGTATTTTGGATGAAAGGAAAGAAAGACATTCGAATTGCTGATAATAATTTACAACAATTGAATAAAAACATCGAAGTATTCAAACACAATTTACCAGTAGAATTTTCAAGGCAGCCGCGAAATTTTATGGAAGTCGAACGTTTTAAAGCAACTGAATTTCGGCAATTGTTGCTATACAGCGGACCTGTTGTACTGAAAAATATTTTGTCTCAAGAAAAATTTATCCATTTTATGGCATTACATGTTTCTATTAGAATTTTATGTTCTCCGACGTTATATCTTAAATACAACGAGTCAGCAAGTAAACTTCTACATTATTTTGTAAAAAATTTTGGTATTTTATATGGTCAGGAATATATTTCGTATAATGTGCATAATTTAATACACCTTCCTAACGACTGCAAACTTTATGGACCCCTAGATTGCTTTAGCGCGTTTCAATATGAAAATTATTTATATAAAATAAAAAATATGTGTAAATTTTCGCGGTACCGTCTGCAACAACTTATAGCAAGAATAAAAGAAAGAGAACGTTTTTACACAAATAGCTCAGAAATATTGTATCCCCAATTAAAACAGGAAACTGAAAATACTAGTTGTTTAACCGAAAATATAATTTGTTATAAAAAAATGATTTTAAAACATTTTGAAATAATAGTTAATCATAAAGATAATTGTGTATTATTACTAGATAATAGGATCATGTGTATTGAAACTATTTTTCAAGATTTAAGAGGGGATATTTACATTTTCGGAAAAACATATTTAGCGGTTTCTCCACTTTATCAGGAACCATGCGATTCAAGGCTATTTAATATACTAATGGCGCAAAATTTATCTTCTAATTGTGATAAAGTAAACTACAAAAAGATTAAACACAAATGCTTGCGGTGTCCTCTCAATTTAAAGGAAGATGAATTGGCTATTATCCCTTTACTTCATAAGGACTATAGCAGTTAGTTAATTTATAATAATAATAATAATAACAAAAACTTCTAATTTTGGACAATTTAAGCTTTATGTTTCTCAGGGGCGGCTGGTGCCGGGGGGCACAAGAGCACGTGCCCCCCCAAAATTACAACGTCTACAAACACACTGGACATAGCAAAATAGTAATTTTCAATATTTAAAAAATTATCCGGAAATTTGTGTCATAATTATCAAAACTAATTTTTTTATCTCGCTCCACTTGTATAAAATGTATCAAAACTTACTTCCACTTGCATCTAAAGATGTGCCTTGGATATATCGCACTCCGGCGAGAATAACGTCACAACTAAAAAAAACGTGATGTTGAGTTAATACTCTAGTGAGATGTGTGTAATTATTATCTTCAAGGTGGAAAAGTGTCATTTGTCAACTAGCAAAACACACCAATAGAGGGCAGATATGTCGTTTTTCCGCTTGACAGATTTTACGTTACATCAAGCAAGAATAGTGTCACTTCTGAGTTCGTACACGAAATTTCATGACGGTTAGTCAAGAAAAACGACACAACTTAAAACAGTACCCTTTTGTTGCAGGAGGTAAGTTAATCTTTAATAATTCTAAGTACGTCCGAAGTCTAAAAGTGTCACTTTTATTTTATAAATACACAAGTAAATGATTCATTTTCTAACAGAAAAGATAATCAACTTTTGAGATAGAACAATTATTGTACTTTGGACCCAATTTTCAATTGATCACTATTTCCCTTAATATTTTTCTTAGAAAATGAGTGTCACGTTGTTTTATTTCGTGTTGAGTCAATTTCTAGTTGTGTTTCGTTGACATTCGTAAAGTTTGTAGAATTCAGAGTTGTGTAATTATGCTTGATGCTCTGTATTCATTATTACAGAATTGTAATAGTTAATTGATTATGCATTTTGTTTTCCTTTAGACCAATTATTATGACTACAAGAGGGAAAAAAATTGTCAATGCTGCTCTGTTACAAATGGAATTAGCAAATAGAAAAAAAGATAAAGGTGAAGAAAACATCAACAGTGAACACACAATCGATGAAATACGTTTAGAACCCGCTTTCGACGACATGATTGACGATATTGCCAAGGTTCAAAACGAGATTGGAGAAGCTGCAAAAGATGAAGCTGAAAAGCGAAATAAAACTGAAGTAAACAAATTCTGTAAAATGTCACCGGAAAAATCCTGTGAAAGTACAATTTTGAATGTAACAAAAAATCTAAACCAGATTGAAAAAACAAAAGGTTTACAGACTGCAAGTGAGAATGTTAGGAAGTTTAGTCGGAATAAAGAAAATTGGAGTCCAATCGATCCTCAGAGTCCTCAATGTTCATTTTGGAAAAGTTCCGGTATTAAACATGGAACAAAATTAAAGTTAAAAAAAATTACGAAAACCGGGAAACAGCAGGCATTTGAATCCGATGACTTTTTCTCGGCAGAAAATGGTGATGATTCAGACGCAGACCCGGATTTTAATGGTACATCAAATAATTCTTCAACAAGCGACAGCAGCTTCTATGAAGAGAAGAAACTGACGGAAATAGGACATGAACGTGGAAAACGCAGTACGGCTGAAGATGTAGTTGTTGAGGAAGAAGTTAGAGTAGTACTCAATGAACTAGCAGAAAATCAAGATCTGCCAAAAAAAACGAAAAAGAGAAAAGCAAATCTAACAGAGTGGAAAAAAGAAAAAGCAAAAATTCTTAGAAACAGCGGAAAAGGTTACCTTTCATCTGCAAAAGTTCCAAAAGAAGTAAGAGGGAGGGCCATTCAGCAACCTTGTGGCGACAAATGCAAAGTAAAATGTGCAAATAAGATCAGTCAGGATATGCGACAAAGAATATTTGATCAGTACTGGAATCTAGCAAATCTTCAACTGCAGCGAGAATACATCTCCAAAAGTATGAATGTTGTTCGGCCCGCGTATAGGTACCCGAGAGAAGGAAGTCATCGAGGTTTGAATCATGCTTTCTATTTCACAATTTCTGGAAAACTCATACGTGTCTGCAAAATGTTTTTCAAGGCTACACTAGATATAACCGACCGGACAATCAGAACGGTAATTAAAAAAAATACGGATGGTTTTGTAGCTGCTGACCAAAGAGGGAAACATGGAAAACATAGAGTATTAAATCCTGACTTGGGAGCGAGCATTCGTGAACACATCAATAGTATACCCAAAATAGAAAGCCACTATTTACGAGCCCAAACCACAAGAGAGTACATCGAAGGCGGAAAAACAATTGCAGGATTACATCGTGACTACATGGAGCAATGCATTCAAAACAACGTTTCTTATGGAAATTTGACACAATACTCTAGGATTTTCAATAATGAATTTAATTTAAGTTTCTTCACTCCCAAGAAGGATCAATGCGAGCTCTGCGTAGCTTATAACAATGCCCAAGATGCAGAAAAATGTGAACTCAAAGAAAAGTATGAGACACATCTCAGAGAAAAAGAACTGTCTAGAGAACAGAAGAGAAAATACAAAGAATTAACAGCAGTAAATAAACGTATTATACTGGCAACCTATGATCTCCAAGCAGTTCTACCCGCTCCACGTGGAGAAGTTTCTGTTTTCTATTACAAGTCCAAAATTAACAGCTATAATTTCACAATTAGTGACATGCAGTTCAAGAATGTCGCATGTTACTTTTGGCACGAAGGAGAGGCGAACCGGGGTGCAAACGAGATCGGGACATGTGTGATGAATTATATAAAACAGACAGCTGAATTACATAATGATGAAAATGTCGAAATGATCTTTTTTTCCGATAATTGTTGTGGACAACAAAAAAATAAATTTATTATAAGTATGTATTTGTATGCAGTTCAAAAATTTACTGTTAAATCGATAACCCACAACTTCCTAATAAAAGGACATACTCAAAATGAGGGCGACAATGTTCATGCTGTCATTGAAAAATCTGTAAAACAAGCTTTGAAGTCAGGACCAATATACCATCCAATGGAATATGCCAGAATAATCCGCTCAGCTAAAAAAACAGGTGTACCTTACAAGGTAATGGAAATGTCACATTCAGATTTTACAAACCTGAAAGATCTTGCGCAGCAGATTGGGCCTAATTTTAGCAAAACTACTGAAAACGAATCTATTAAAATGGGTGACATTAAGATCATCAAAGTTTTGAAGGACGAGCCTGGTGTGATTTATATAAAAACATCGTATGAGCAGGAGTTTTTTAAGAAAATAAATGTTTTTGGTAAACGAAAGCATCCAGTGAATTTCACAACGCTGAATTGCAAACCAGCATATTCAAGAAAAATTAATATTCCCGACAGAAAAAAAACCGACATACAGGATCTCATAAATGGGAACCACATTCCTAAATTTTATGAAGCATTGTATAACACAATTTTAAATTAATGGTTAAATTAGTAATTTTAATATAAGGATAAGGTGTTATTATAACTTTTTCACAATAAAAACGTGTTTTTTACGTTTTATAAATA
Organism: Zophobas morio; assembly: GCF_036711695.1. Lineage (NCBI taxonomy): Eukaryota > Metazoa > Arthropoda > Insecta > Coleoptera > Tenebrionidae > Zophobas > Zophobas morio. The sequence continues at coordinate 353,385 of NW_026972192.1, read as the reverse complement.
TTGTCATAAAATCTTTCACAACCTTCCCTCCATTAGGTATAACTTGACAGTGATAAATTTAGTTTTTTTTTTTAAAGTGCTGCAGAAGATGATAGAGTTTTGAAATATTGAAGCGAGAAAACTGACACAACTCAAAGTACCTGGCTTATTCTACCCCTGGGAAACATCTGGTTAGGAACAATTTTTATATTGTCTATTATTACTATAGTAATAGTAGAATTATAAATGATTATAATAGCAATTGAGCTCCCAGAATCAATAAATGCCTGGTAAGCGCGTTTACAGTTTAAGCAATTGGATTTTTGCTAATACTGACAATTTATGTTTTTTTAGATGTGACGTTATTCTCGCCGGAGTGCGAATGATATGTTATTTCTGATGAAATGCTGATAAAAGCCGAGCACAGAGACCGAATGGACCGAATCATGACCGATTTAGATGTTTTGTTTACACCGGTGCAATGGAAAGTACACGTCGTGGCCGCTTGATATGCGCCTGATACAAGTGGCTTGTGAGCCCGTTGCCATCGTGCTCTGGAGGATTGAGTTACTACTGCGGGTTTTAATTTTCCTTCTGCGCGAACACGTATGATAAATATTCTTGGATAATCTTCTCGGTAATACAGACATTCGGAAACAACTGCACACCGCTTATACAGGGTTAGTCACGAGAGAATTACTTCTGAAAAATATTTTTACGCAACCCAAAATACGAATACCATGTACCATTTGATACTAACTCAATTTAAAATGAAATGCGTAATCCATGATTGCTTTGAGTTTGGCAATCTCATTTTGACAATTGTGGAAAAGGAGGTTACGCGAGTGTCCACGGTGGTACCGCAGCCAGTCGGAAATCTCCTCCGGCGCCGCTAATAAATTTGTGAGTGTGCCTCTTGATCTTTTGCAACCTATTAATCACGAGAAAATTATTTTTTAAAAATTCCTTTTACGGCATTTTATTCAAAGGTTACATCACAAACTCAAACAAGTAAGTAAATAATTTAACTACTAATCTGTTGAAAATGTTGGGCATTTTTGGGGGATGCTACGGCTTTTTTGTAAATGGATGGCCGAAGAAGTCCAGAGGTTGCAGATTTGCACTTCGAAGAGGCTCTAGGTGACGCAGAGATGGCGAATTAAAACATGCACATTAGCGGCGAACAACATTGGTAGAGCACTTACGGCTTCAGTATAGCCCAGATTGATCTGACTATCTCGTCGATCCAATGGGGCTCTAGAGGCGAGTCAACGATGAAAAAAAATGTTAAAAATTAATTAACGTCAAAGTGACACTGCCAAAGTCAAAGCAATCATGGATTAGGCATTTCATTTTAAATTTAGATAATATCAAGTGGTACAGGGTATTAGTATTTTGGGTTGCGTAAAAATAATTTTCAGAAGTAATTTTCTCGTGACTAACCCTGTATTAATAATATTCGGGCACCTAACACAAGGGTCGACAAAAATCGCCATATATTACGCCGATTGATAATGTGCATAAAATTTTGTGGAGTGTTTGAATTTGCTTTACGTGGACATGACGAAAGTAGGGAATCACAAAATCCAGATATATTTCGAGTTCTGATTGATTTTATGGCTGAATTCGACTTTATCAGATCATTTGAAAGAAGCAACGGTTTTTAAAGGAACGCCTAAAACTATCCAAAATGAACTTTTAGATGCCATGAACACCGAAGGCAAAAAGGTATGTGGAGAAATCCTTTTTTATTTTTATTGAATGTATTTTTGTATTTATTTCCGTCACACAATTTCGTCTATTAATTGGTAATGACAACCTGTTTTATTTCTTCATATTTAACTCATCAATCAAATTGTGTCCCCCCATTTCAAAAGGTCACCAGCCGCCACTGATGTTTCTTGTATTTTTCATACAAATATATGGACGAGGAGTCACCACACATCTTTGAATTTGTTATAAAGCAGAATGTTCATCAAATATGTAGAAAATAAAATTATTCTTCAACACCAACAAAGTATTTTAATAAATTTCGACGCTCTTTGATGGTTAAACTACTATCGTCAGGGAAAGACTAAAACAACGAAACAAAAACTATAAAATCGTCCTGCATTTGAAGCTTTCGAATAGATTAGTCAATAATGGAAACTCTTATTATAACACCTTGGATTCAAATCTCAAATCCAGAAGAACTCTCTCCAAACTATATATTATATTTTCGCAGTGGACAGTTGTCGAATTTGATACGAAGGAAATTTCGACAGTACCAGTTGCATGGCTTCTACAGAATGAGAATCAACAATGTTGCATGTGGCCCAAAAGCCACATCAGGAAACATATTACAAAACAAACGAAACCGGCTGATGACTGGGAAAAATGGTCCATAATAACTTTGCTGGCATCACCAGGTATATTTTTCATGGTACTTTTTGTTAAAACATGAATTGTTTTTCGATATTTTGAAACAGTTTCTTATCACGAGGCAATAGCGTATGAAAAAAAAAAAGGAAGAAGAAACCTCAGACACGTCCGCAACAGACAATGAGAAAACATTGATTATGAAAAGGAAGAGAAAACGAAAGAAAGATCCTGAGTTTACCTTATACGATGATGACGATGAGGATCAAAAACATCAGAATGCCCGGGCTGTATCCAGCCTACCCCTAAAATTTGTGTAAGGGAAGAGGATATATCTTTCTCGAGTTGCGCAACTGATGATACCTGTAAGTGGTAGCGAAATCATGTTTTGTATATTTAAAATATAACAATAACTATACTTTGTAGTATCGCTTAATTCGACAGACTTAATGCCTCCGCCTCCTCTTATTGCACCAACGCCGGAAATAATACAAGATGGAGTTTCAGGTAAATATTACACAGATCTTTTAGTTATGTTTAATGTTTGATTATGTTTAGAGGTCAACTATGTCAACTTACAAGATGCAGGTATGACTTATTGCACTTACATTTTAACTTTTATTTTATTATTCGTCTTTACAGAGATTGTTTATGACAATGTTTCTCAAAACGAGGATTTATATACCGCAGGTATTTAGAGCAAATGGTTACTTTTATTATACCTATCTTCTATTACCGTATTTTTAGTAATCAATTTGGAGTTTAAAATTGATACCGTGCTGAAAACTGCAACTAACAATAAAATTTTATTAGAACGAGTTATGTCAACTCTATTTAACATGTCGCAAGGCGTAGGCGGTAGGAGTACCGACATGATTAAAGACTTCGAGAAGGTTCCCAAAGAGCGTAAGTCAAATTTCAGAATAGGTCATTTAAAAACGATGCATCTTCTAAAAGGTATATTTAAACGCCGCTATTATTGTTTCTACAGATGTGTATGCATTTATTATTTTACTTTTAGTTGCTGTTAGAAAGCAGTTCACAAGTCTGTCAGACACAAATTTTGAGCGCATCGTCGCTAATTAGTTTCGCCAGGCGAATGTAAGGTACACGCGCAATAAAAATAATGCTACCCCTAATAATTAAGTGTTACAAATCATATTTTATTATTATATAATGTTTCTTATTGAAGAATTATTTTATCAATTTGTTTTTTTTTTATATAATGGAAATAAAATTATGTTATTTTGTAATTTTTCAGGAGTGTTTTTTAATTACAAGTTACCTGCCATTATGTACTACCCAAAAAAATCAATAAGAATCATCTTTGAAACATTGCAGCGACACTGTTTGTAAATGTTTCTGACACGTAGTATTATGAATGTTTCATATGTTACCGATTTGAGGGCGGACATTTGCGGTTTATGTAAAGTGCACGAAACGTTGCTGATGGTTTAGGGGGAATGTTTCATATCCCAGATTAATTAATTATTTAAGAAACGTATCAGTAAAGTAAACATGTTTAGTAGGTATATATTATCGTTTATTCATTTATATGTGAAATTATCTGTAACTACGACTGTAATGTCAAATAATATTTGTATTTAGAATTATATTCAGTCAGGTACATATTATCCTGTAATTGTTCTTCTAAGGCTGTAATGGTATCATGTTAATATTTTATCAAAAATTGAAGAATCGATTCTTTTGCGCCTAATTTCATTCCACTCTAGCGAAATACTTTGGTCAACAGTTTTTTCCTGTATAATATTTCTCTCACTTTCGGTAATAACTAGATCGGTGAGAAATTCATCCATATTATTGTTTAATAAATCCGGCTCCATATCGGGTTTTATTGAGTTGGGCCCATACTCCAACGAACCGTCACATCATCAGTTTTGTAAATTTTTTTTCTAAAATTTAATGTATTTATTCTTTTCTCGTGGGCTAATTAAAGTTTCCGTTCTCATTTGTTTTCTGTAAGTGTGGTAAAAATTAAGGGACTATTTTTGATTTCTTGCGTTCGAGATAGAAGTTTACCTTTTGTGTTGTAACTAATGGCTGCTAATTCACACCTGGCTTGGTAACGTCGACGATGGAAATAATTTATTCTTTTTCCACTGATCTTTTTGGGTACCATGGAATTAAAACATTCCACGATATATTGGTCACATCACAAATTAAACTTTTACTATGTTTAACTATATATGTAACCAAACTTAAAATTTTAGCGAATAAGCCGCTAATTCTGAATGTGATAACATAATTTTTATCATTTACATCTTTCTTCTTGCAGAAATAAATATCACAGTTTTCATGTTCACCAAACACATAATAAGTATGTCTGTAGTCTTATTTGGCGTTGGTGGACACTCTCATAAAATTTTATTGTCGGCTTATGAGGGGTTTAAAAGGACGCGCTCTGTCGGCTACCTGCTATGGATTTGAGTGGACCAGAAAAATGGCTAAAGTTTGTTTGACCGCAAATTTTAGTTATTCTGCCCCTGTTTACTCAATTATTTATTAAGTTATTTTATTTCTGTAAAGTGCAATGGATTTTTTAATACAACTTCTACTAATGTACCTTTTTGAAAATTTAAAATTGATCCATAAATAGCGAAAACCAGATAATGTCATACACAATTTTAATGCGTTGTAGTTTTTTTTGACAACAAAATTTAAAAAACGGAAAAGCAGTCTGGGTAGGGTTTTTTACGCTCATTTCAACGGTGTGAAGTTTATTACAATCGGACTTATACTTTTGACAAAAACTTGGGCAGAAGTTTACATGTATTTCCCTATGCTAAAATTATGCTATAGCTCACCCTTAATACAGTCTAACATTACAGAACAATCAGTGTTGCCATTTTAAGGCAGACAGAGCAGACAGAAGCCGGGATTTTTCTGTGCATTTTCCAAAAGCTTCGCATTAAACCAATTAAAATACGTACGTCAGTATCAATTTTTTATTTTAATTTTCACTCCAGGACACATGTTCAGGTGATATTTTTCAGCTCTGTCTGCACCCTCCATTAAGAAAAAGGCTTATAATAAAAACAAGTTTTTCCAAGATAATTTCCTAATAATTGTTTTAGTACAAAATCCAAAAAATATTTTTAACCAATATAGATTAATTAATATGCAGCTTGTTTAACTTCTAAATTTTCCATGTTCGTCAGAAATTATGATAAGTTAAATTAAAGACAACTCTTCAAAACACAGAACGCATGTAAAATAAAACTCAGAATTCCAACAAAAAACTGTAGTCATCAGTCGTCTCTAAAACCAAATAGATGACAATAATGCGAATTTATATTAAACAAATATTTTTAGCAAATTTGTTCTTTTCATACAACAGACAAAGGGTCTATAAATATTAAATATACGCGGAAAACTATATTCAAGAGTTTTCTATCTTTTGTTATACATGTTCTTCAAATAAGAACACATTTCTTTTTCATTTCAAGTATATTTATTCCAACACTTTAGGGAGTTTTTGACTGAAATACGTCAAAATGTCTGAAAAGACTGAACAACAAACTACCGCTGAAAAACCGAATAATCCTGATGCTGCCCAAGAGACTGCGAGTCTAAAGGAGAGCGAGGAGTTCGAAAGGCTCGAGAAGGCAAGACCAAAACAAGAGTAAAGTTAATGCAATTAGCACTAGCATTGATTTGGAATTTGGTCTGAAAGAATTCAGCCTACTATCAAACTCTACAGAAAGCTGCTTCAAACTGTCCCACTGGTGGGCATATAGGCCTATTAGGTGCAAGCTTATGTGTCAGAAAGATGTTAGACCGCGCTCAGTCCATTCCTCAGCGCCCATTGGCGATGCTTTTAACACCTGAGAACAGACATGCTTATGCGCGAGTTTCAAACTATGTTTTAACCGCTCGTGTTGCGTGCGCTCAGACTGCGACTCCATTCGTAGCAGGAAATCCACTTCCTATGTCAAATCAAATCCGCGAAGTTGACGGTAAAAGCGAAACCCTCCCAAACTACCTTGCTTGGATCTTCGCTAATGTGGGTAAATTTCAACACCATGGTCAAGATGTTGTGCCTTTGCTACCTTATGATGAGGAACTCGACATACGAACCGTCATGAGTGGAAATTCGCTATTAACACCTGCATATGTTGGATATCACGCCATTGGAGCTGATGGCCACGACATCAATGTTGAGATTATGCCTTCCACATCTCCAGACCATCCAGGGAAACCGCCGTTTTACGGCAGCTGCAGCTGCAGCATGGCAATAACGACCATCACCAGCGCAGTGGGGCGCATTTACTAACATAACTGCTGCTATAAAAAAAATACTTCGTCTTGGCAAAAACAACCCCTGTGTCAACTACCAAATAAATGACACCACCATAAAAGTTGTGGCAGAACAAGTCGATCTTGGAATCACAGTAACCAGCAATTTATCGTGGTCATCGCACATTAGCAAAATATGTCACAAAGCCAACAAGATGTTATACCTAATCGGCAGGACATTTCAACACATTTCCTCGAGATCTGCGAAGAAACTATACCACCAACGTAAGACCCGTGTTGGAATTTGGAGGTCCAGTATGGTACTGTAGTCGTGTGAACGATAAGAACCGACTCGAACTTACGCAACGTCGAGCCACCATGTTGTCCTTTGCAACGAATAGACCCTCATACGAAGAGAGACTTAAGCTATGGAACCTATCCACATTTGAGCAAAGAAAAAAAAAGAGGCGATATGATAATTACTTTTAGAATTCTTCATGTCACTTCCCAGTTGATCTCCAAACATTGTTTACAAGTAATGACGATGCACGTCTTCGAGGCCACCCCCTGAACCTTAAAAAAGAAAAATTTAAAACTTCCATCCGCCAGAATTTTCTCCCAAATAGAATATTTGATACATGGAACAACCTCGCCCAGGAAATTGTAGAGACGCGAACTACAAACAGCATTAAAAACGCATATGACGATCTCAACGTGGCAAATAACTAACACAATCAACTTTTTACTTTTTTTTTTATTTTAATTTTGTATAATAGAATTTAATTTCAATTTTCGTATAAAAGACCATTTATATCTGTTAACTCTACAGATCTATAGACTATAACAATCTCAATCTGTATTTATATTGTAATAATAATAGTAATAATAACAATCTTAGTGAGAATCGTTTTACTGGAATGGTTTAATAACTATGACTACACACCTGTATCGAGCACAGTTTCACACCATTTGTCATAGTGTGCGAAAGCTCTATTTATTAATGAATTTTTTACAGTCCCCTGCAAAATGTGTGTTCCTACTAACTATAATAATTCAGCTATAGAGAAATCTGTTATAAACTTAATCATAAGCCCTCTCACAAGAATGATAAATTACAGCATAAGATATGGTATGTTCCCAAATTGTCTGAAAAAATCCAAAATGGTCCCAGTCCACAAAAACATGTTAAAAATAGTCTATTGTTTTGGGATATATTGTGGTAACATAATTTTGGTCCTTCGAGACGGATCTGCAAGCCGACCGTGCAAGTTTCAGGTGTTAGTGCAATAATAAATCAATTCTGCAAGTGTCAAGTGCGCGTTACCGCAACATCAGCAACAAGTGCGCGTTACCCCAACATCAACATCAGGTCAACAGAAACAACGTACTCATCACAGGTCAGATCCTTTTTTCAGAATTCCTACCTTACACGGTGTACCTTTCTTTTGGTGTCAACAACGCATTCGTAGTCTCATAACCCATTACTGCCCACCGTATGATTTTTCATACCATATGAACGGGACTGTTTGAGGTTAGGTACTTAAAACAAAAGACAACGAACCGGCTTTTGAAATATATCAAACTCTACCTTTTTTAATGGTCTCTCGAGTGCTTATTCATTGGAGATTGTTTAAAACAAAGTTACATTATCATATTGGTTTTTGCAAAACGGTGTCCTTCATTTTTTGCAGAATGAGTAAGAGGTAAGTTTACAATTTTTTATTTTTTCTACAAGAGAAAAATCCATGCATATTTCTTGCGATATATATAAAATAAAGTCTGTAGATTTTGTTTATGATTTTTTTTCACATGTTTTGCATTTTTTTTTACCTAAAATTGAATTCAATAGCTTGCGTATGAAAAATCATACCTTGGGCGGTAGAAGGTAAGACAGTTTTTTTTTTACAGAAGCAAACTTTATAATCCTAATGATCCGGTGGATGCTGAGCAACTTTTGAACATTTTAGAGGAACTAGATTCTGACGACGAAGAGATGGAACCCATACGAGATAGTTCTCAAATCGATCTTATCTTGATGCCACCTCTTGATGGTGCTGACAGTGATAGAGACGATGCTGATAGCGATGACGAGCCTTTAGGTACTATTAGCGATATTGGCAAAGGGGTTCTCAAACAGCCGATGGAAATCATATGTCACAAAAACGGAGAACAAAATATTGTCCATTTGGACGCGTCTAATGTAGAAGCCGCAAACATAGACGAACAAACTGTACAGGAATTTAGTTCTGATGATGAAATACCCCTGGCAAAAAAATTTAAAAAAGAACTATATGTAAAACATACCAAAAGTCGTAAATGGAAAAAAAAAGCGTTAAGACAAGGTGAAAAAATAACAATTAACAAATCTCGTTCCCCGGATATTGTAAAATTTATTATTGATAATAATGCGGAACCAGTCGAAATTTTCCGAACTTTTTTTGATGAGGAGTTTATGCAATTTATTTGTGATGAGTCTAAGAAATATGCCAAACTGAAAGGACATCACAATTTTGACGTTTCAACTAAGGAATTGTACATATATTTTGCAATTTTGTTACTATCTGGCTACATCAAAGCACCACATAGACATATGTATTGGGAGACGAAGGCAGATTCTTACAATTCACTGGTCAGTAATAGCATTTCGAGAAACCGCTTCGAAAGTATTCATCGTTTTTTGCACTTTAACGATAATTCTAAGATCGATACCAAAAACAGATGCTACAAAATTCAGCCGTTACTGGATCACGTCAATAAAAAATCTCTAGAATTTTTTCAACCTCTGGGTAGTTCGTTTTCATTAGATGAGGCGATGGGGCCTTATTATGGACACCACAATTTAAAGCAGTTTATAAAGGGCAAACCAATTCGGTATGGTTTTAAGTTTTGGTGTCTTACTTCGTCGGACGGTTATCTTTTCAAATTTAGTCCGTATTGTGGGGCAGGAGACAAAATTGAAGGATCTACTTTAGGAACAAGTGTAACAGAAAAATTGTGTCTCAATTATATTCCAAAAGGTTCTACGGTTTATCTAGATAACTTTTTTAATTCCCTTTCATTGCTCCATAATTTTCGAGCTTATGATATAAATTGCGTTGGTACAATTCGAGCAGACAGAATTGATAAAGCGCCTCTCAAAGATCTGAAGAAAGAAAAACGTGGAAGTTCTTATGTGTTACAAGAAAAGGAAGGTAGTATTACACTGGTGAGATGGCATGATAATAATCAAGTTAATATAGCAACAAACCTAATCAACAATGACATATGCTTATCTAAGGGTTCGTGCAAGCGATGGTCTAGAAAGGATAAAAGTACAGTGTCAATTGAACAACCATCTTTGGTCAGCATATAAGGTACGAGACAAAAAATTATCACGGTGCAGAATTTTTGCCTAAATGTATTAAAAGAAAGTGAAGATACCTGGTTGATTGAGCAATTCCATTTTTAATTAATTTAATAAAACATTTTCACAGAAAACACTAAACTGAACGAAGTTTATTGAAAATATGTAATTTTGTTAACAGACTTATTGTGACAAATTATAATCACGCTTAAAAGGGAAATAACTAACTAACTAAATGAAAACTAATTTAATACCCAATGTATTTTCCACCTGCTTCTATGAGATTGTAGATGCGTTGCTTCACAGAATTGACCAAATGGATGAAGTAATTGACGTCCAAATTCTCCCAAGCCGTCAAGATACCATCTTTCGATTCATTACCTGCTGCGTACTGCTCCCATCTTTATAAACCTCTCGTATAAGAGAACTCCATACATTCTCAATAGGGTTGAGATGTAGGCTTTTCGCAGGCTATTATAGCAAACCTATATTTTGTCGTTGAAACCACGTTTTCGATGAATTAGACACATGAATCGACGCATTATTTTGCTGAAAAATCACTTTGCTGTCTTGAAATAGGTTCAAAGGTGGTTTGAGGTCCATTTCCAACACATCTTGGTAATTCAGAGAGTCCATTCGATTTGATTAATGCTAAGTTATTATTTCCTAAGCTACTAAAGGCACCCCAGACCATAACATTGCCACCTCCTTGAACTCGTTTTGACAAATACTTTGGTTCTTTCCGCAAATCGTGCCAATAATATCTAAAACTATCAGGACCATCAAGATTAACTTTCTTTGCATCTGAAAAATCTATCTGGAACCATTCTTCATTTTTCGTCTGCATTTCTCTGGCCCATTGACGACGTTTTTGAATATGTTCTTTTGTTAACATTTGTTGTTTCTTATATTTGGCATATTTAACATTTTTGTCATTAGCCAGTACTCGCAAAACTGTTCTTTTGTGAACAGGAAGTCCTAGGGTCCTCTTTATCATTTCAGACGACATGTTATCCTTTATGCCCGGAGTCACAATGGATCTTTTGGCACGTGCAGTGAGTTTTTCTTTTCTTCCACAATTTTGTCGTCCATTTTTATTGTATTTCTTCCTTACAAACTTGGAGATTGTGGTCCTATCTCTTTCAATTTTTCTTCCTATTTTCGCAAAAGTCAAACCTTGGTCATAGTATGCCTCAATCTGTCCTTTTTCACGTTTTGTTAGATCGTTTTCTTTGCCCATGACGAAAGACAATTATTGTAGCTCAACCAAATATATTTCGACACTTTAACAGTTGTAACAAACAATTACGTATCGTACAAATAAACAACAATTACGCATACTATTTTTTTCTATTTAATTTTTATACAAAAAGTGATGCATGATAATTTTTTGTCTCAAAATTTCTTGGCACAATTGAGTTTTCACAGATCAGAAATTAATTGATGCAAAAATATCACTGAAAAAAGCATTTTTGTATGCTAAATTAACTTCTACTGGGTGTATTATTTAATCAAAGGACTACATAATAAAAAATTCTTACAAAATTGCACCGTGATAATTTTTTGTCTCGTACCTTATAACCAAGGAATGGGGGGAGTTGATTTGTTTGATAAAATGAGAGGCTTATATCACATTCGCATACGTTCCAAAAAGTGGTATTGGCCATATGTAAGATTTTGTTTTAACGGAGCAGTTGTAAATATGTGGATGCTGTATAGATTTGCACATCCAAAAGTTGGTTTACTAGAATTCGTTCGCAGAATAGTTTTAGCTTTGCTTTCATGGCCTCCACATTTGGGTGGACCAAAACCAAAATGTACTAGAGCCGTTTTGCCCGAAATTAGATACGATGGCGTGGATCACCTGGTAGATAGCAACAGTACTCAACGAAAATGCGGCTTTTGTGGGAAATGTGCTAAGTTTGTATGTGTTAAATGCAATGTAGGCCTCCATCCAGCACATTGTTTTAGAGCCTACCACACACCATAATAAATATTTTGTGAAAAAAGTTGTATTTTTTTATTAATTTTTCAATAATAGTTTTTTACACATACACTCTTTTGACCAGCGTATGAAATATCATACGATAAAATAAACATAGTTAACAAAAAAAAAAGTTGTTTTTTTTTTGCTAGTTTGTGTTTAGAAGGGCTATTGCATTAAGTTTTGCTAATTTTTATCAAAATAATAAAAAAAAAATTACTCGGGCATTAATGGGTTAAATCATAATCATGTTAGAATCATATAGAAAGAAACGGATACAAATCATAAATCATCTCAAGCGTATCGCTTCATTTGTTTCTACAAGTAATGATAATAGTTTAATTAAGGCTAGGTGTCAAATTCAACACAACACATTCAAGGAATTTGATGTGCTTCAGGACAAAATTGAAGAGCTAGTAACGTTGAACAGTTTTGCTGCAGAGAATTTGGAAAGAGTTAAATTTGAAGAAACTTACTTTTCAACTATCGCCAAAATAGAATCATGATCGAACAACATAATGAGGCCAAAAATACAAGGGTCAGTGCTGAAAACAAATCAGAAGGACAAACCAATCCAAAATTAAAAATTAACTTGCCTACAATTGAATTATCTGAGTTCAGCGATAATTACCTAGAGTGATTGTCCTTCCGAGATGTTTTCGAATCTCTCGTTCACAAAAATGAAAATCTTACTAATCTTGAAAAAAAGCATTATTTGCATGCAACATTAAAGGGTGAAAGCCCTCCGTCCTAACGAACCGCTGACAATATCATAGGCTAACTACGATTCGGCTTGGGATTTAATAACAAAACATTTTGAAAACCATCGTTTACTGATTGAAGCACGTGTCCAAAATATTTTGAATGCTCCCACATTAACAAAAGGTTCCTATGACTCGTTGCGCAAATTCGACACGAAATTATGAAAATACATTGTCAGATTAAGTACACAATAAATGTCAATGTAATGGAAAAATTGAAAAAGAGTGTAGGAGTAATGGTTGAACCTCCGATGTGTAAGGAAATAAATTTAAGTAGGTATTACAAAGTCATACGTGTTTTTATCCTTTCTGTGGTTTATCCCAGTGATGGTTAGAGAAAGGAAAAGATAAAACATTTCACGAACAATATCATATCTAAAAATGGGTAATTTGCCTGATCACAGATTAAATCCGGTTAGACTCTTCTCAAAAACAGGAGTTGATTATTGTGGACCAATTATATTATAAAAGAAAATCGTGTAAGGGGAAAACGCACAGTAAAGGCATACAGAGCCCTATTCATTTGCTTCTGCACCAAGGAACTGGTTAGCGATCCATCATCTGACGTTTTCCTAAATGCATTTAGAAGAAGGGGTCGGGAATTGGAAGAATTAATTGGGGAATTGGACTTGGAGGTTTTGAACAGACCATCTGGGGCCTAATTCTTGAAATCGTACGTAACTTTGCGTATGCGGACAATGCCGTGTGATGGTTTCCGTGTGCGTCTTGGCCCACCGCAAAATCGGGATTCTTGAGCGGCACACGAATTTTAGGGTGCGCTGAGCGTACGCGAACATAACATTGCTGTAGTCATTTACAAGTGTTTGGGGGTGTTTGCTATTAAAATAACGAAAATTGAGTTTACAATATGGCAAAAAGAACATCGAACCATAATACGGAACAAAAATAGGTGTTGTTGGAATTTGTAAAACAACATCCACACATGGTGGAAGGTAAATTTACCAAAGACTTTACGTTTTGCGATAGCCAAAACTTGTGGCAAGAAAAAAATATGTCAGCAAAACCGGCGATGGAGGTCCATCACAGCCTTTATCGACGGAAGACGAAGAACTAGTTCAGTTAATAGGTACCACCGCCATTGAAGGTATCAGCGGAGCTATAGAATCAACCGTACCGTTGGATCTAGAGGAAGATGATGATTTTCTTAAAGAAAACGAAACAAGAGCGGAAACGGCAGTACCCACCGAAAGTCTTGATGTACCTGAAAAGGTTAATGATAAAAAAATAAGAGGAAACCGAAAACGGAAAATAGAGAGGCTACACCATACAAGCCTCCCAAAATTTACATGAAGTCGCAGTGAAGAAGTTGCGTCTAAAGAAAAAATATTATGAACACAAATTGATACTTTTAGAACGCTTGGTGAAAGCACGGATGGCAAAATGGCGGAGAAATTTGAGACTTGATGCAGGAAATACCAAAATATCCGTTTGTAAGCTATTTTATTTAGGAACTTTGGCAATTAGTGAAAAAAGAATATACACGGCACATTCTAAAAATGAGAAAACCACAAATACCTCGACCTTCCATACAAGGAAAGCATCGAAAAAAATGCATTCCCGAAGATGCACAGTGGTCGATTTGTTAAATGTAGGTGGACAAAAATAGAAAATTTTTATTTTTCAAATTCAACCATTTAATGCCGATGGGACGACAAATGTTTATGAATAATAAATCCAAAGCAATAAAACTGTTTCCTTTCCCGGTTTCATTGTTATGAAGCAGGTAAAACCACCCCGACACAGCTCTAGTTCACGCGTCAGTCAGTACGAACGTACGAAAGTATCACGTCATTTGAAGAATGTTTGTGAAAACAGTGTTTTGAAGGTTATACATTATTATGGATACTCCTATCGAAGGTATGTAATTAATTTTACTACAAGACCGTACGCCTAAATTAGTTAAAAACACCATATTATTCAAATGCAGGAAATCGTAAAAAAGCCCAACTTTAAGTAATGTTTTAATAATGTTGGCATCAGTTGGCACTGACGGAATAAATGTCGGCATATTCCGCGTTTGATTCTTTATAAGACAATAAAAAAACATACTGCCCCAATTTGCCCCTTTATTAATTATGAATTTTTTTAGAGAATGCCACCGCCGGCGCCGTATCTAGACGTGTGTTATTCGACATATGGCGCCGCGCTACAACTCCCGCGCAAAAGAAAACGGAGGTATACAACTTTATTGTAAAGCATCTGAATCTAACGGACATCAGTGAGTCTATTAAAACTACTATTTCGGAAAGAGTAAGGTATTTTTGCCGTCACGCAGAAAATAAATGGAAAAGTAGTAACAGAATGGAGAGTAGGTTTCTTCTTGCAAATGCAAAATGACTGGATGTTGCACTCACATTTAAAGCCGAAATAGCAGAAGCAAGTAAAACTAACCTGCCAGGAACTAGTTTTGGTAGTCGTGGTCGTCCTAAGAAGCTATTTCCTGAATCTAGTTCAAAAACAAAAAAGCGAAAAGTCGAGCTTCTGTTAAATATTACACCTGAACGCCTTAATTTTGCTACAGAGATGACTTTACGCAAAGGTGGTCGGAGAGATGCGGCACGAATTGTAAAAGAAATCACGGAATCCTCTCCACAAAGGGCCACAAAACTTAAGAAAGCGTTTCACAGACCTGCAAAAGACTTACCAAAAAAATTAAGCTCTGAAGAAGCTTTGGCATTGTTTGTTGATACTAAATTAACGAAACATCAATATACCGTGATTAGAAAAGTTTCAATTAAACAAAACGCAAATATATACCCAGGTTATGACCAACTTTTGGACGCAAAGAAAGCTTGCTACCCAAAAAGCATAAAGATTTCCGAGATTTCCGCCGAAGTAAACCTGCAAGCGTTGTTGAATCACACGGTTCAACGTTTGATAATGTCGATAGAAGAACGTCTGCTTAATGAATTAACCACTGATGAAAAAAAAAAACATCAAAATGATATATAAGTGGGGATGTGATGGTGCTTCTGGGCAGGGACATTATAAGCAAAAATTTACAAATCAACCACAGGCAGATGATTCATTCTTATTTGTGATTTCCATGGTACCATTACAAATGACTTGCAATGGAAAGGTCTTATGGCAAAATCCAAAACCATCATCGACAAGCTATTGCCGTCCCATAAAATTAATTTTTAAAAAGGAAACAGCTGCGATGACAAAAAAAGAAGTTGCTGAAATAGAACAGCAAATTAGTGGACTAAGTTGTACAGAATTACTACATCAAAACCATAGAGTGATGGTATCACACCAACTTGTGATGACAATGGTTAATGGCAAAGTTTGCAATGCTGTGATGGGACAATCATCGCAGAAATGTTATATATGTGGAGCTACTCCAACACAAATGAATAACCTGAAAAGTCACCAAACTAGAACAGTCAATCCATTGGCTTTGACGTTTGGTATTTCCAATTTGCATGCCTGGATTAGATGTTTTGAATGTCTGTTGCACATTGCGTATCGTGTTAACACAAAAACCTGGCAGATAAAAAAGCATGACAAGGAGGCAGTAGAATTACGGAAGAAACTAATACAAGATAAATTTAAGGAAGAAACTGGATTACTAGTGGATGTACCAAAGCCTGGTAGTGGAACCACCAATGACGGTAATACCGCTCGACGATTTTTTAAAAATCCTGAAATATCGTCTAGAATAACAGGTATTAACCAAGAACTTATTAAACGTTTTGGTGTAATTTTAGAGGCTATTTCGACAGGACATAAAGTAAATCTAGATGCGTTTAATAAATACACATTTGCCACTGCCGAAATGTATGTAAAAGAATACGGTTGGTACTACATGCCAGCAAGTGTACATAAACTGTTAATACATGGAGGTAACATAATTTCGTCAGCAATCTTGCCTATTGGGCAATTATCGGAAGAAGCCCAAGAAGCGAGAAATAAAGATTGTAAAGGATTTAGAGAACGCCACAGCAGAAAATTTTCGCGACAAGAAACAATGGAAGATTTAATGCATATGCTCTTAATTACATCAGATCCTCTAATAACCAGCCTAAGGACCCATCAACAGAAAAAAAGCAGCACTTTATCACCAGACGTATTATCGTTGCTTCAGACAATACCTGAAGCCTCGACCGAAATCGAACTTGATACTATGGATACAGACACAGAAGAAGATTCGCCTTATGAACTCTCTACTTCAGACTCTGATGAATAAGTTATTTGTTTTAATGTGATATCCAGTTTAGTGTTTTTAACAGTATTTAACAGTAATTAATAAATAAGCAATAAGTTGTTAGTTAATAGTCGTTGATGCATTTAAATTTGTTTTCATTAGTATTAATCATTTTATAAGTACATAGTATTATTATTTCATTATTCTTATTATTATTATTATATTTATTGGTATTATATAGTTAATATTCTATAAAATAATCTATATTATAGCGCAACACTTTCAAATAGGAAATAATTCTAACAAGTAGATACGAACGTATTAATATATTTTTTTTTTGCAGTATCTCGAAAACCAGACAATTTAGCCCATTTGTTTATAGGAACTTTTTGTTTTAGAATTAAATTTTATTTCTGAAAATGACTTTGTTTTATTTTTGTCCATCTAGGTTTGACAAATCGACCACTGTGAGATGATGTAAATTTTATTAAACAGCATATCAATTCATTTGACCCTACTGATTTGCATTACTGCGGCGCGAATACAACAAAAAAATTTCTTGAGGCATCGTTGAACATTAAAAAAATGTACCAACTGTATTCAGATTTATGTAAAAGACATCATAGAACTCCCGTAAAAGAATCCTTTTATCGGCACATTTTCTTAACGAAATTTAATTTATCCTTTCATTCGCGCAAAAAAGATCGCTGCGACTTATGTGAAGAGATTGTTGTTTTAAAAAAGAATAATTTAATTGACTTAGAAAAAGAAGAACAGCATAGGAAGCACGTAGAAGATAAAATGTTTACAAGAACGGAAACAAGTAATGACAGAAATGACGAAACGAAAGCGGTTCTTTGGTTCGATTTGCAGAATGTTTTAAGTTGTCCGAAAGCAGAAATAAGCAATTTCTACTATAAATCAAAGTTTAGTGTCTATAATCTAACTGCTCATCTTTCTACAACGAAGCAAGTATACTACGCATTGTGGGACGAAAGTCAGATGCGATGAAGTGGAAATGAAATTGCGAGTGCGTTGCTCAAAATTTTAAATGCTGTTTACAAAGACAATCCCCAGATAAGAGAATTAATTTTATGGAGTGACAGCTGCGTTCCACAAAATAAAAACTCGCTCATGGCATATGCAATTGGTTACTTTTTATCACAAAATTCTGGAATTGGTACAATAATTATGAAATCTGCTACTCCGGGCCATTCGCCAATTCAAGAAATAGACAATGTGCATAGCTGCATTGAAAAGGTCCTATCAAAGGCAGAATATTATTCTCCTATATCGTTGTTTACTCTTTTAAAAAGTGTTTCCTTTAGAAGATCTTATAAACTTCTTGAAATGCGATCTGTCGATTTTTTTATTTAAAACCGTGCTGTAAATATTTCGATTACAAAACATTCCTTTTTTTTTTAATACGGGCTTTGAAGTTTACAAGATGTTTTTACGAAGTTGGGTTCAAGTTGTCCCACAATTCGGAAGAAGCCTAGACGGCCATACACGAAACTTAGACGTTATCCTATCTGCTCGAGACAACGATGTGACAATATTATGTTTACCTACTCATATATACAACCAATAAAATCCAAATGTTCGATAAAGCAGTGAAGGGGGCGTTAAAAACTTATTATAATGAAGAAATTAGAATGTTTATGAGAAATCAATGACGAGCACTTACAAATTTTGACATACGTGCCATCAGGAATGCTAACAGTTAAGGGTTTTGCAACAGGAATATATCCTGTGAGGAGAGATGTCTTTACAGAAGATCTATGTATTGCTGCCGAAGAAGAAACGTTCTAAGACAGGAACGAAAATGCCACCCCAAGTCCTCATATTAACGAAGCCGTGTTTCCAGACAAGATTATGCCCGTTCCTACACTAAAAAAAAGAAATCGAAAGTAGAGGAGGAAAGCTTGTAACTTCGACTCCGAACAAAGAAGAATTAGAGTCATCGCTAAATGCAATAGCCCAAAGAAACAAAATAAAAAAAAAAAAAGATTTCCGAAGTTAAAAAAAATATCTTTGAACCACAGCCTGGTCCAAGCAAACCTACAAAAAAAAAACCAATGACGTCCAAGACGAGTCATACTACCGAAAGAAAATCTCGCTCAGACAGCTCGGTAGATTTGTCTGACGATTCAGATGGAGACCTGTAATCTCTGTGACCATAAATTTTCAGATGATCTCCAAGTGGAGAATTGGGTAAAATGCGTAAGGTGCTTTTGTTATATTGTTACATTATTTACAACTATTTCTCGAATGTGTTATTTTCAGAATGCAATTTAGAAAACTTATCATCTAAGCACGAAATGGTGTCAATAACTGTAGACGAGACTTCTGATTGTGTTCACCATGAACAAATGTCAGTGGTGGTGAGATATTTTGATGTCAAAACAAATGTGCCTCTGGAAACATTTGTGGGACTTAGGCGGCTTACCTATGTTAATGCTGAATTTATATATTCAGAACTTAGTGAGGTCTTAAGTTTTATGAAAATTGAATGGAAAAATGTTTTGGCAGTGTGTTTTGATGGTGCATCCACCATGGCTGGGACATTATCTGGGGTACAAGCAAGATGTAAAGAAAACGATAGCAAGATTTTGTATGTACATTCCTATACGCATTGTTTGAATCTTGCTTTAGTTGCTGTATGCAGTTCCCAGAGGGAAAACAAATTGGTGTTTGATTTCTTTGCAGTTGTTCAATTTCCGTATTCTTTTATCGAGGGGAGCTGTGTCAGACATGCTGTTTTTGAAAAAATTGCTAAAGAAGTGAACAATTCTGTGAAACATCTAAAATCACTAGATGGTCATGTCGAGCTGAAGCTGTAGGCGCAATAAAAAAAATTATAAAGCTATTGTATTAGCAATTAAAGACATTCTCCAAAATACTACACATGCAGATAGGACGAGGTTTGCTTTTTGTGTTAAAAAGTTTCGAGTTAATTGCATGTCTTCACATTGTTAATCCTATTTTACAAATTATAGTGAAAGTTAACAGTGCGTTTCAGTCCAAAGAAATTAATTTATTCACTGCTGCAGCCTGTGAATAGCTTAAAATTAACTTTGCAAACATACCGAGACAATTCAGCCTGCTTTGCTTCGATTTTTTCAAACATTCAAGACGAATGTGTTCTGTCAGAAGTTGAAATTCCTGGAGTAAAAAGAAGAAAGATTTCACGGCGAATAGACGATAACCCAAAGTCAGTATTATTTTGAAAAAAAAAAAAAAAGTTGAACGAAGAATACACGCATTTTACACATTCTTGGACTCTCTAATTTCTGGCCTTAATGAAAGATTCAGTCACGAATCAATGCAACTTGTATGCAGTGTGGGTCAACTTCTTTATTTTAATTGTGATCCTGATAATGCGAAAGTAATTTCAATTATGTTTAAAATTAAAACTGACGAGTTATTAGCTGAACAAGCAATTATAAAAGAATTTAATCCGTCTTTACGAGGAAGTTCAATACAAAAATGGTTACTTTGGATGACGGAAAAAAATAAAGCAAGAAGTAGTGTACTTCCAGGTATATTCAGGGTACTTCAAAAATTTACCACAATTCCAGTTACAAGTTAGTAGGTAATAAATATGCGTGACGCGGTGCGCAGAAGCGATGCGCAGTTGTCGTACTAGTGTGGTGGCGCTGCGATCGCTTCGCATGGTTTGTACCTTTGCTGAGATTGTGTGAATGTTCCGCTAGACGTCTCTTTGCGCGCGCGCGGGGGAATTTTTGTGTGTGAAAAAAAAGCAGCCGCCTTGCGATGGATTCGAACCCGTACTGTTTTTATCACACGACCAACACGGCTGACGATGAATAGGAGGAATAAACTCGAAGTAATAAAACGATAACGAGCGTGTGAGATAACGTTGGTTGTCTAACCTGTCGGGACCCCTTAACATGGCGGCGCGGGTGCCCAACGCCTCAATGTGGAAGACTTATCATTAGCATCACTATAGTCATCATCAAATTTATATGTTGATGTTGAAGGGGTAAATGGTGAATTCGTTCGGATGAAAAAGCATCGATAACAAGATGTTAGTTTTCCCGTAACCGGACGGACCACAAATAATACTTCGTATGCTATCCGGTAATAGTTCGTTGTGTCTTCGTGTTTTTCTACAAGAATTTCCATCTATCGAAGTATTATCGTCGTCGTAATTAGTCACAGGTAAGCTTAATTTATGTTTAGCAAATTTCATTTTAATACTAACCACTGTTATAATAAAAGTCACGTATTTATTTAGAAAATCTCAGATATAAAAGTTCATGTGATTAGGTAAGACGTTTCATTCACATGTCTAGTGTTCAACGAAGCGGTTGTGGATTAGTGAATAATCTAATCAATAGATTACCTTTCAAGTTACATCTCCCCGGCTACAATTATTGTGGACCAGGCACAAAGTTAGAAGAAAAACTAACCGATCAATAAATTAGACAGTTATTGTTTAAGTCACGACATTTCCTACAACAAATTTAAAAATCTACAAGATCGACACAACGCTGATAAAGTTTTGGAGGAAAAAGCGTGTGTAGCGTAAGTCGGAGCTTGAGTTGAGCTTGAATCTGTGCTTGTATGAAATCGGACAAAACCGATTGCGTACAAGCATATCGTCATGCAAGTCGAGACATGTGTATGCGAAGATCACGTAGTTGGCCGAGTTTTGTTAGTTTTGTGTTAACCATGGCTGATTTAAGAAGCCTGTCTAGAGAATTTTTAAGAGAGTTTATAGAAATTTACAAAGAAACCCCTTGCCTATGGCAAACCAAAAATAAAGATTTCAGCAACAAACAAAAAAAAAGTGCTGCTTATCAGAAACTTAGTAAAAAACTTGCAGAAGTAGAAAAAGATGAAACAAAAGATTCTGTTGTGAAAAAAATCAATTCCCTCAGAACGTGTTTCCGGAAGGAACACAGAAAAGTGCTAGCGTCCGAAAGAAGTGGAACCGGCACCGACCAGTTGTATACACCCACACTTTGGTACTATGAGCTACTTCTGTTCTTGATCGATCAAGATGAGCCTCGACCTTCAATAAGCAACATCCCTGATGATGAGGAAATACATCAAGATAGAGTACAGGTAATTAAAACAGTTACATTGTCTTATTATTGAAAACATGGTTTATTCAGTTTGAATACCGTAGAACGGGGTGAATCGGGACACGGGGGCAAAATGTGACATATGTTATAAAATTATGTCCCGTTTCGTCATCGTTATAACACTATGTCCCATTTCGCTCCGCATGTCCCGTTTCACCCCGTTCTACGGTACTCTGTGAATGAACATTATTATTCATTATTTGCTATCATATGATGTTGCCACTCAACTGCACCATCTCCAATGAAGTATTCCAAGAACTTTTGTCTACTAATTTTTGCATTCGCTGATAAATTTGCCGGTGTTCTCTGTAAGCCATCAAAAATACCATCTGACGTCAATCCATGGACAACGGTGCCATTTGAAAAGTCTTCTTGATCAGTATCGTTGGATGGCATGTAGTGACATGAGCGTTTTATGCGGAGAAAATTATGAAGAAGGCAACAGCATAAAGTAACAATCTCTATTGTTTCCAATTTTAAGTTAATTTCAGTGTGGAAAATTCTAAAACGGGCTGCCAATATTCCGAAGACATTTTCTATAATCCTTCTAGCTCTACTAAGGCGATAGTTAAAAATTCGTCTCTCGTAATTTAATTCTTTTTGACTGAAAGGCTTTAACAGGTCTGGCCGGAGGGCAAATGCCTCATCAGCAACAAATACATATGGCAAGGAGCCATCAGGAACGTTTGGAATTTTTAATGTACCAGCTAACAGTTTTTCATAAAATCTGGTGTTTCGTATTACTCCACCATCCGAAACTCTTCCATTGGTACCAACGTCACACATAATAAACTCATAGTTGGCGTTAGCAATTGCCATTAATACAATGCTGTTCCTCTTTTTATAATTAAAGAAATACGAGCCACTTCCTGTTGGCGCAACAATATTGATATGTTTTCCGTCGATTGCACCGATACACACAGGAAACTGCCACTTTGCATTAAATTCTTGTGCAATTCTTTTCCACTCATCTTCTGTGCTGGGAAACTGAAATTAAGTACATACACACTGATATTAAAATTTATTTTTAGGAAGAAAACACACAATCATGTGGAGAAACCGAAGATGAAACACAGCGTTCCACCGTAGATGATGAATATAACGCTTTTTCGCCACCTTCTACTAGCGTTTCATCAGCTGGATCAAAAATCTCTTCTGCTAACAAAGCAGAGGTTAGGCGTTCTGTCACTAACACGACGCCGATGTCTAGATCAGGAACTCCTCCTTCTTCTAGAGCAGTGAAAAGAACCAAGAAAGCAGATGCCGTACTAGATATTGTAGCTCACAAGCTACAAGCTCCAGTGGAAAATCCTAAAGAGTTTGATAACTTTGGTAAACACGTTGCCGAATAATTAAGACAAGTTTCGAAAGCGGGGATGAAGAAAGTGGCCTAGAATTTTACTGTTTAGTTTGTTGCGATAGTTTTGGTAACTTACGTCCTGGAGAAGAATGGATACAATGCATGGAATGCAAAAATTGGGCTCATCTGAGATGCCAGAAGAAAAATTGTGCAACTTGTGCAACTTGGATATGTCTGATGATGAATAAGTGCCTTTTGTAAATTTTTGCGTAATTTTTGTATTTTTGTCATTGAATTAACTTGTATATCTTTTATAGGAGACTGAGTTACCTAAATTAATAAGTAATTTTTAATGTTGTGATGATAAGTTAGTAAAAAAAAACCTACCTCAAAAAGCATTTATTTTGTGATATGATTAAAGGCTAATTTTAGATTAGGTATATTAAGAAGCCAGTTACTAATAACAAATTGAAAATAAATACCTATAATAATTAATCTACTGAGTTTTTCAATTATACCAATTTATGCATTATCATTTTATTTTGTTACATAAGAAGAAAAATATGCTTATAATTTCATTAAACTTTAAATGAGACTAAGCAAAAAAAAATATTTTATTTTGTTATATAAGAAGAAAAATATGTTTTGTTGAATTTCATTAGACTTTAAGTCAAACATGGCCCGAAAAATATATATATTTTTATTTTGTCACACAAGAAGCAAATATATTGTGTTGAATTTAATTTCATTTTTGTTAAACTTAGCAAATAGAGTGTACACCGTACTTTTTTGTTAACGAATGTATGTTTTTTTGAGATACTTAAAATTTTCGGTCATTTAATCATAGTTTAATTTAAAATTTATTCTTCTTAAGCTGTTCTAACGACTTGATATAAGTAACGGAACATCTTGCCTCAGTCCAATAACAACTTACCCCATCACGAGGAAAGTTGTTCCTTTTCGACTGTTTTCATATAAACAGTTATATTGAAAACGTCATTAAAGATACACAAAAAAGTACTTTTACGTTATGAAGTATACTAAATGTGGTGTTTCATACACCAGAAATGGATAAGATGCTCATATATTTTAGAGGTGATTTTTGAATAATTTTAAAAATCGGAACTTATAGCCCCGGTCTCCCCTAATAAAGAATTTCTTACTGAATTTAGAGAAGCCTATCGACGCCACACGTCATTGTGGAAAATAAAAAGTCCGCAGTATGTAAATAAAAATTTGAAGAAGCTAGGATACAGTGCCCTTATGGACGTATACAAAAAGTTTAATATGCAGACAACTGAAAAAGTTGTAAAAAAAAAGATACAGTCTCTTAGTTAATTTCTTAAACGAAAAATGGTCAAGTATCATGACTGCTGGCTACAAGCTAACTTGCGACGAATCCACGTTTTCTGAGTGTGGTAAAGGAGCACATCAA
This sequence comes from Zophobas morio, assembly GCF_036711695.1. Classification (NCBI taxonomy): domain Eukaryota; kingdom Metazoa; phylum Arthropoda; class Insecta; order Coleoptera; family Tenebrionidae; genus Zophobas; species Zophobas morio. The sequence continues at coordinate 328,686 of NW_026972192.1, read as the reverse complement.
AATGGAATGACGGCTGTTATAAAAATCAAAAGAAAGCCTAAAGACGTCGGTTGTGAAATGAAAAGACTGGCTGACGCACAAACGCGCGATGCTTGGGTTGGATCAGTAAAAACTACTGTTGAGTTGAAAAAAAAAAGAGGATTATATTTCTTAGGGATCGTCAAAGTCGCTATCCTTCAAAAATCATAAAAAGCAGATGCCCTGAGGAAAAGGGAAGATATGCAACTGCTATCGCTCATGCTTGGAGAGAGCGAAAACTTCATACATTGATTGGTATAGACGGGGAACCGTGTAAAAAACTAAGATTCGACGAAGAAGGCAATCTCTATTATAAATCAGTGAAACGCCCAAAACTGGTTGAAACATACTTCGAAACAGTATGGAATACACAAAATTGGGAGCATAGAATGTATACTAGTTTATTTGGAATCATAGAAACGAACGTTTTTTTGGCATATAATTATTTTGCTTCCAAAAATGTGGACCATTATCATTAATAAATGGACTAAAAGAAAAAAAAAATGTGTATAGACATCAGTCCCTTCCTCGCGAATTAGATGTCCCCAATAGTAATAATGATCCACATGTTTTAAAGCCGTTGAGGTCCACAAACTCAAATAAACAACGCATTCAAAGAAAATATATTATTTGCTCCAGAATAAAAAAGTGCAGCAAAAGGCATCATATTTTTGTGTACCTTATGCAGAAAGGGCTGTAATGTGTGAAGATATATCAAGATTACGAGGAATAAAAATTGTGTTTTTTAATGATGTGTGAACTGAACTCACATCCTTATATACCAAAAAAAAAATCGCTGAATTGCATTTCTCGATGTACCACATTAGGCAATAAATCTAACCATTTATAATTTCCTTGCAAACTAAATTCTTTGCACATTAAATTTTTTAATATGCGATTAACTCTTTCAATGATTGAGGCTTTTTTTAAACTGTAGACACTATAATGATTAATTTTGTAATTTGTGACAGTAGTGTAGTAATTCCTTACAAACCTGATTAGTAAGATGTGTTTCTTCTTTTATGTAGTGTTCCTATTGTTGCCTGTGGATCAAGAGGGAAAAGACTGGTAGCGGCGGCTCAAAAATTATTGGACAACAAAGATCGTCAGTTTTAATTAGTTACTTTAAATATTAAGACAATACGTATTTACTACAATCTTTTATAGAACCCAAATTAGTGAACCAACCGTTACTACATGAAAGTCTTGAGAGTTCTGAAATGGATGACAGCGATAACGACCCCAATTTTCAATTGCCTGAATCTGATGAAAGTCAGGTAATGTACAATTTATGTCATTTTGAAATTTAGAAAACGGCAGTAATTACTGATTTTTGGAACCTATAAAATTTTTATAACACGACATCCAAAAGTGAAATATTTTTCCGTAAATTAATTTGGAAGATAAAGAATGTTAAAAACTGCAAAATAATATTAATCTGCTGAAGAAAATTCTATATATGGTCTAATTTCATGTTTTCCGGGCCTTTCACACTGCTATTATTGTAAATATGGTCACTTTGCTAGCAAAAATTTATATCTGGATTAAATACAAAAATTATGTCGCCTTCAAATTCTGTTGACCAAGTTTTTTCTTCAATTTACGACGTATTATGCTTCTATATTATGGTGACCAAAATGTTAATCAAGTTTTACAAGTTAAACAATTTTGACCTAGGAACTGCAAGACCAAATTTTTATCAAACGCATATTTTTCAAACATTCTTGTGTTTTATTATATTCAACATGAAGTACACGGAGTCATAAAAGTATTGTTAAACTATATCGCGAACTTCTTTGAAATTTTGAGAAAACGCGTTAATAAAATCTTATTTAAAATATGCGGTGTAATATGTTTAAATTGTAGTACCCATTGCTTTATTTAACTTTTTCTGCATAAGTATTCTTAAGAAAATATAGGAACTAAATAACGCATTTAAAAATTTGGCCAGCAATCATAAAATATTATCTGCAATATTTGTTTGTATTCTCTCCACAAACTAGTTACAATTGTTTTTAAATATTGTTAGCTAAATTTCACTTGTCATTTGCAATATTTTATTTATTTAAATTTTAATAAACCATAAAACAATTGACAAAACCTCTTGAAATGCCAATGTGTTATTGACTTGCTACCATTTTGAAAATTTCTCACGTTATCTAAAACATCTACTAAAAGTCTGCACAATATTTATTTAAATATCTGTATTTATTAAACTCAAAAATTATATAAGTTTAAGCAAAAAATTATTGATAATATATTTCACAAATTACACAATCTATTCTATACTCCCCAGCTACTTCAACTTTTTACTTCCCGAGCGTTAGTCCATCAGCCGACTCCTCACTTTTATGTTTTCTCGACCTTTCATGACCCCTAGAGTAGTACGAAGAAGTAGGTCTCCTATTTCCGTCTGTCTGTCTGTCGGCCGTCTGTCCGAATTTTTATTAGACAGATAATCTCCGAAACTACTAGACCGATTGATGCCAAATTTTGCATAAATATTAGGAATATCATGTAGATGGTGAAACGTTAACCAAAATTCGGCTAATCATTCCCACCACCAATGGGATGACGTCATCTCCAAAATTTACAATAATTTGTTTTTCATTTTGTAAAATAAGATACACCTGCATTTGTTGTGTATGAATGTGTTGAGTTTTCACCCTAGACATCCAGATTTTTGGAAAAAAAATCAAAATTGTGAAACAACATTTTTCAATTTAGCTTTGAAACCGCATAACAGAACGCTCTGAAATCTTGCAAACAGTTTAAGGTTATCGTCGTGATGGTAAATCGTTAATCAAAATTTATTCGTTCATCTCCTAAAAAGTTGGTGACATAATTTCAAAATTTTGTCAAATAAATCTCACCTAAAATGACCCAAATATGATGAGTCTGTACTTGTGATTTATCATTCTATTCATATTTTTTAGAATTGCTTATACAAGGTGACTAAAAAAAATAACGAACGAGTCAATTTGTTTTATTTACTAAATCAGAAACTGCAAAACGGAATGGTTTGAAATCTTGCAGACGTTTTAAAGTAATCGTAATCATGGTAAATTTATACTGAAAATGTATCTCTTTATCCCCTCATGCAAATTAACAAAAAAAAAAAAACAAAACAAATAACATTGTATAAATTTAAATTGAAATTCTCATAACGTGACTGTCACTCTATTGCGATCATGTGAATAAAATACCAGCACATCTATTGTTTAATGATAAAATAAATATTATAGTTTTACAATTGTTTTCATCACTGTTGTAATTAAGTTATGATTTTTAGTATGAGGAGTATTACTAGAATTAACACAACAATTAATATTTGTTATTAGCAAAACGGTAAAAAGATTTTGATTTTATGTTTACCAGAAGATGTACAAAATTGGTTGAATAAATATTCACATGTCGACGTCAAAAATGCTACATGTGCGGACGCAGCATCTACATCCAGTCAAGTTACGACAGAAGCAACATCGAATTTATTGCAACCCATTTCACAGGACGTACCTCAAAATGTAATTTCATAAATAAATAGTAAATAATAACTTGTCTAAACAAAAAAAAAAAAAAAACATTTAGGTTTTTACAGCAAGTACCAAAAGATTGGGAAAGAAAAAACATTTTGCAAACTATGTGCTTTGGAAGTCACAAATTTTGAAAGGCATTTAGAAAGATAACATCAAGATTCTGAAAAAGTCCAAGAATTGTTAACGTATCCTAAAAAAAGCAAAGAACGAAAGCAAATAATAGGCTTATTGCGAAACGAAGGTCATTTTAATCAATTTTTACGGGGGAGTGTGAGGCCAGTTTATGAAAGAAAAAATAAGTCTAATAAAGAATATTATCCATGCTCAAATTGCAAAGGATTGTATTCTAAAAATGTTTGATTCCGTCACCAAAAAAAATGCTGTGCCGCCAGAATTAGTAAAGATTCGTCAAAAATTAAAAGTCCGCCTCACAAACACTAATAGCTTGTGCCCTTGACAACAATAATGCATTGCACAGTTTGCGAGTCAAAGAGGAGCTATTTAATATTATGAGAGCGGATAATATATCTCCGGTAGCAAAAACAGACGCTTTGATATATCGATTCGGCGAACAATATTTAAAAAAACACAACCGAAAACAAATGGCTGTGGTGTGCTCCAATAAGATCAGAGAGTTGGCTAGATTGTTTATTGAGTTCAGACGCCTAAAAAATGATGAAAACTGTAAATTAATAGATATAATAGATGCTTCTAAATTCGACCTAGTAATAGAATACGCAAAGAAAACAGGTGGATTCGATAACGAAAAAAAAAAACATACCGAGCCCCCAGTTTAGCGGCTCATATTGGAACGTCGTTAAAGCAAGTTAGTGAATTACTAATTCCTCTTATACTAAAACGAGATCCAAGTATCAAATTTAGCGACTCGGAGAGCAAACTGAAGGAAGTAAAGCGTGTCAAGGAACTGGTTTCTTCCTAATGGACAACGGAAATAAGCAGTTTGGCTTTTAAAACCCTTAATGAAATAAAATGGCAAAAACCTACTATGTTATCACTGACCAAAGACATTTTGAAATTGAAAAATTGCGTCCTACAAATCGCAAATCAGTCTTCTGCTATACTCCAGGAAAATCCTAACAATAAAGAACATTTTAAAGAATTGGTAGAAGCCACTCACTCTTGCATTAACCATTGTGTACAACAGACGACGTATAGGAGATGTGCAATACACCAAGCTCCAAAAATTTTACTTTCCAAAGGATAATGGAAAACTAGGTCAATATCTTATTATTGTTACTGTATTTAAAAACCGTACTACATATTACCTATACCTGCCTGTAAGCAGCAAATTTTGAACACAATATCTTATATATTTTTTATGTTGAAGGACGGCAAAAATATTGGCATTGGCAGTCGAAGGCAGTACTAACAGGATCGCAGACACTGAAGGTGAGTACCAGAATAATAATTTAATGTTAATCTAGTCGGGTTAGGCTAGCTATCATGTCTTGAGGAAAATTTTCACTTGGGTAATTTTTGTGTGGAACTTAGTTCTTACGAATAAAATAGCGAAAATTCAAATGTAGAAATGGTAAAAAACTAGTGTCAATATTTTATATTTTTGTTCTAATTCAAATATCGTGTTTGTAAAATTGATGAGATAAAAATCACAATGAAATTAGAAGACTTTTTACCTAATTAAAAAAATTGCAATAAATGTCCTTAGGCACTTCTTATAAATTGAATATAAGGTTGCATCATTTATTTTTCCTCTATAGGGCCTAATCTAAGGGCGTATTGTAATTGTATCATATTTTCATCTTCTTCAAAAAATTATTCATGTCACATTTACTTCCCGACCGGAAGCAAAGGAAGTATTGAAATTGAGTCCATCGACCGACCCCCTGCTTTTATGTTTTCTCGACCTTTTATGACCCCTAGAGTACTAAGAAATAGGTTCCCCATTTCCGTCTGTCTGTCTGTCTGTCTGTCTGTCTGTCTGTCTGTCTGCCGTCTGTCCGAATTTTTATTAGACAGATAATCTCCGAAACTACTGGACCGATTGTTGTCAAATTTTACAATGAATATTAGGAATATCATGTGGACGGTAAAACGCTACCTAAAATTCGGCTAATCATCCCAACCACCGGATGACCTCATCTCCAAAATTTACAATAATAATTAGTTTTTAATTTTGAAAAATAAGATACTCCTGCACCTGTAGTGTATGAATCAGTGTTAAGTTTTCACCCTAGACATCCAGATTTTTGGAAAAAAAATCAAAATTGTGAAACAACATTTTTCAATTTAACTTTGAAACCGCATAACAGAATGCTCCGAAATCTTGCAAACGGTTATCGTCGTGATGGTAAATCGTTAATCAAAATTTATTCGTTCATCCCTTCCTAAAAAGTTGATGACGTCATCTCAAAATTTTGTCAAATAAATCCCACCTAAAATGGTCCAAATATGATGAGTGTGTTCTTGTGATTTATCATTCCATTAATATTTTTTAGAATTGCTTATTTATACATGGTGACTGAAAAAAATTAATAAACTGCAAAACCGAATAATTTGCAATCTTGCAGAAGTTTTAAAGTCATCGTAATCATGGTAAATTTGTACTGAAAATGTATCTCTTTATCTTCTCCAAATAATTGATGACGTCATCTCATCTTTCTTTTCTTTTCTTTTTCCCTTTTGAAATTCACGCAAAAATCGTTTTGCTTTCGTTTTGTTCTTGTTTTTTTTCTCTTCTCAGAATTTATATATATCTTAATATATATAAATATAAATTAATTAACTAAGTAAGTAATATTTAATTTTATGAGTAGCGATTCGAGTGACGAACTAGATTCGTTAATAAGAAATTTTGAAATTATAGTTAGTCTTGAAAACAAAAAAGAAACAAAAATGCCTGATAATAATTTTGATTATCAACTCATGCGGTTGTATGTATATACAATATCGTCATATAATGGTACCTTAGAAATTTTTATATCATCTTGTGAATATCTTTTTCAAAACATTGACGTTAGTTCAGATCCACACGTAAAATCGTATTTATTTAGAGTTGTTGTTGGTAAATTAACTGGCAGAGTTCAAACTTTAATAGGAACTACAACAGAGTTAAATACAATTTAGACTGCCTTGAGCACTACTTTAATCACTGCCTTTCATTTTAAAAACGAAGCTCCGTTAGAATTTGGCAAACGTTTACAAATTATGAGGAGTAAACTTTCGACCAAATTAAATTCGTTTGACATTTTGGAAATGAATGACGCCACAAAAACAGTATATTCAAATCAATGTGACAGCTTAATCCCGAAGACCTTTCTTCGTAGTCTTTCTAGCACTTTACAGAGTATAATCCGATTAAGAAACCCCACATCTCTGGAGTCCGCCATGTCTTATGTCGTAGAAGAAGAAAACTTCCAATATACACAGAACTTCGCCCATCTTGATCAACACAATAAACAATTGCCCCAAAAAAATAACCAACCATTTCGACAACAGTTGCCGCCATCTCACAATCGTCCCAATTTTTCTAATAATCATGTCAGACCTCAAAACGCATATCCAGTCCACCAGTACGAAACTCAACAACCGCATTTTTTTAGTCAAACACAATTTCCAAATCGACCCATTAATTTAACTATAAACCCAAATCCACCAAAACAGAGATTCCTAACAAATTCCCAAGTATTCTTGAGACCCAAAAATGCATTTAGGCCAACTGGTCAGATACCAGTCGAAAAACCAACCCCAATGTCAACAACATCTCGTAACCCCACGATTAGAACCCAAACACAGCCCATGTCAATTGCATACAGGTCGCCACAAAATTTCAATCGTCCTAATTTCCATCGTAACGCCTCTAAACCCAGTCAAAATTTCATATCCGAAGAATTATACCAAATAGATGACGAACAACAAATAGAACAAGAACCATGTTGTTTCGCTGTAAATAGTGAAAGCGATTATAATAATTACGAAAATTCCGCTAATGATATTGACCAAACAGACCATCAGTATCAACCGAACGACGAACTTTCCTACCAAACAGACAATTATGATTATCAGCAAACTAATAATGACGATATCGAAACAAATACTGGACCAAATTTTCCATCAAACAGACTATTTTACGAACCGAGATAACAACAGACATAAATAACATAACTTTTTGCAATTCATTACCATATGTAAAAATCAGTAACCCTCCAACGAGACTTTTACATATGGTAATGAATTGTACAGGATGTGATATTTCTATATTAAGACCATGGATTGCAGAACGTTATTATCCCCACGAGATTTTTAGAGAAGCATGTAAAATTAAAACGGCTACAGGTGAAAAAATTTTAGAATTTAAAGCCAATATACCCGCATTTTCAGAACTTAAAACTGATAAAATCATCAACTTCTTGCTTTATGATTTCCACGATTTTTTCGATGGTATTTTAGGAATAAAAGATTTAACAGATATGAAATTAAACATCGATTTAGTGAATAAAAACCTAAGTAATAAAGACGCGACAATCCCTTTCCATTATAGACAAGCACATCAGAATTCGTATACTTCTAGTTGAGGCTGTCACGAAATTTTACAAATAAAAGCACCTGTTGACCATCCAAAAGGGAATATAATCATCCTTGAACAAGAAATTGATAATCTTTATATTCCGGAAACTCTTACTACAGCCGAAAACGGTTTTGCCATAATGGAAGTTCATAACAAAACTAATTCGAGGAAAACGATTACATTAAAAAAACCTCTCAAAGTCGTTATGTTTTCCGAAAATGTTATGGAGCAGTTCGACTTATTCTCAGTAGAATCGTTCTTACCACAAAAAGATGTAACCGAAAGTAAACAAAAAACCGTTTAATTCGAACAAATCATCTAAATAGCGAAGAAACACACGCCATCAAAATATTATGTCGAGAATTTGGAGATATATTTTATACAGAAAATAAGAAACTCTCCTTTACAAACAAAATTAAACATAAGATTAATACGACAGACGACATCCCGATCCATACGAAAACTTACCGTTATCCATTTCTGCATAAGCCAGAAGTCGAAAAACAGATAAGAAAAATGTTGAATGACGGTATAATCAGACCATCACAGAGTCCATGGAGTTCTACGATTTAGATTGTACCAAAAAAACAAGACGCCAGCGAAAAACAGAAATGGAGAATTGTAATTGACTATAGAAAGATTAACGAAAAAACAATCGATGACCGTTACCCCATTCCTAACATAACAGATATTTTAGACAAACTCGGAAAATGTCAATATTTTAGCACATTAGACTTGGCCTCAGAGTTTCATCAGATAGAAATGGACACAGATTCAGTACCAAAAACCGCATTTAACGCAGAAAATGGCGATTATGAATTTGTCAGAATGCCATTTGGCCTAAAGAACGCCCCTGCCACATTTCAGCGCGTAATGGACGATGTTTTAAAAGATCTACAGGGTAAAGTCTGCTTAGTCTATATGGACGACATTATAATATTTTCGACTTCTTTACAGGAACATATCTCCAATTTAAAACTTGTTTTGAAAAAACTCCGTAATACCAATTTTAAGATTCAGCTAGACAAATCTGAATTTCTACGAAAAAAAGTAGAATTCTTGGGTCATGTAGTGACACCAGACGGTGTGAAACCGAATCCAAAAAAAATAAAAGCGATCCAAAATTTTACATTATCGAAAACATCAAAAGAGATCAAATCATTTTTAGGCCTTCTCGGATATTATCACCCGTTTATAAAAAACTTCGCAAAAATAACAAAACCTTTTACACAATGCTTGAAAAAAGGCGAAAAAATAGAGCACACACAAGAATTCGTGCAAACGTTCAACTACTGCAAAAACATATTATGCAACGACCCAATACTTCAATACCCTGATTTCGACAAACCGTTTAATTTAACGACAGATGGTCAAATGTCGCAATTGGTGCTGTGTTAAGCCAAGGAAAAATAGGAAATGATTTACCTATTGCATATGCCTCGAGAACATTAAATCCAATAGAATGCAATTATAGTACGATAGAAAAAGAGTTCCTAGCGATTGTTTGGGTAACTAAGTACTTTCCACCCTATTTGTTCGGACAAAAATTCACAATAATAACAGACCATAAACCGCTACAGTGGCTGTTTAATCTGAAAGAACCAAATTCCAGGTTAGTAAAGTGGAGACTCAAATTAGAAGAATACAATTATAACATAAGATAAATAACAAAAAGGGCAAACAGAATACGAACGCTGACGCACTTTCGAGAATCGAAATAAACACCATCGATAACGACGAAACATTTTCCCTCGCTGTTAATGTTGGTGATAACGAACAAGAAATCGAACTACTCAATGATTACTTAAGAAACCCAGATAAGATACAGGTTCCAATCAGTCCAACACTAACGAACATAATAGAAAAACCGAAAGATACATCAAAAATTATAATGTCAGATATTCAGATTAAACCACCAGACCGAGATCTACGTGAGAACGAAACAGTTCACACATCGGTACAAAATCCCATAACCGAAATCCCTATTACAGACAAACCCCTAAACTTTTATAAAAACCAAGTAATTGTGCACTGCAGCAGAGATCTCATAATAGCGAAAGTAAGAGTTCAAAAAATTTTCGAGAAAATTCGTCTCACGATTTCTATCCCGTTTGCGAATTTCGAAACACATCTGATAAGTACAATAAACACAAAATTTTGTTCAAAGTCCAGACTAGGATACAAAAAAGCTATCATGTGCTCATTGTAAACGAATAATTTCAACAAAATATTTGAGAAGACATTACAAAAAATGTATTGTAAAGCCAATTAATGAAACAGGTAGAAACCTACGCCATCGGGCAGCTTCACAAACATTAGTGGCATGTGCCAATGAACATGCAAATACAACTGCAACCTTAAGAGTTAAGAAGGAAGTGTTCACCAGAATGGCATCAGATGAAGTAGGGTTTTTAGCAAGAAGAGATCCTCTAATTCGGCACTTCGGCGAATTCTATCTCAAAAAACATAAGCGCGCCCAAATTTCTCTGGCTTGTACTAATAAAATGAGAGAATGTTCCAGATTATTAATTGAAATACGTCGACGTATTGGGAAACCAGTAAAAGTGTAACTTTTATTTGTAAAACAATTGAAACCATCTTTAAAGAAAATAGCCATCAGTTGGTCAAAATAGAAAATATCTGGGAGTATTTTGTGATTCAGTTATTTAGAAGACATATTTGTGAAAAGGTACTTTCTTATGAAATCAAGAATGTGCATATTCTAAATCAAGATTTATTTGATAATCATAAAACTGAATTGATTAAAGTTATAGCAGAAACTTACATACACATAAGGTTACACCATGAAGTCCGGTAAATAAGTCAAAAACAAAAAAAAAATTAGGCTAAGAAGTAAATTTACAAAGCTTATTTTATTCCATAATGAATAGGTATTGTATTGTAAATTTGTATGTAAATAAAATTTTGAAAGTTACAAAGTTTTCTTATTTGTCGTCTTATTGTATGTACCGAGGCTTAGAAGATCTATTCAAATTACAATGAACAATTTTTGGACAATAGGGGAATTTAATGCAATTAAAATGAACAATAAAGTTGCTGTTTGTAATATTTTTCATGAAGTTTTGAAAAATACCTCAAAATAAAGACTTCTTTCTCATAGGTACACGTACCCTTAACAATGTCGAATTAAATTATAGTACAACTGAAAAGGAACTTCTCGCGATTGTTTGGTCAGTTAATCATTTCAGATCGTATTTATATGGTAGAAAATTCAAAATCGTAACCGATCATAAACCACTAGTTTGGGTTTTTAACGTAAAGACCCTGGGTTAAGATTAATGTGATGGCGTTTAAAATTAGAAGAACACCAATACGAAATAATTGATACGTGAGGTAAATTAAACAATAATGCAGATGCTTTAAGTAGAATGTATACCGCAACAAATGACGAAAATCCCGCTTTTGATTTAATTCCCGATGTTGCTGTAGTTGCTTTTATTAGTGAGGATAAAGCAGAGACACCGTTATCAAAACAAATATTTGAAAGATACCCAGAAATTAAATTTCTTCTAAGTGAGTTATATAATAATAAATTTGAGGTAGCAGCCCCACTACTTTTTATCGAGCGTTTGTCATCGTCTTGTCCTGGATTGACCCGACCCCTTGTTAGGTCGGGTTCGGGTAGTGTCGTGCACAACGATCATTGACCTTTTCGGTCGGCACGTGTCTGTTGCTGGCATGGAGGTTAAATGACTTCTTAGGTCGTATTTTGCACTGACTCTCTATCCTGACTATCCCCTCATATAATTTCGTGGGAAAATACAGGTTTATAAATTAAACATTTACGTGTAGTCAGAATGGCCGAGCGCTTTAAGTCGTTAGATTTAAGCTCTAAATCTCGAAAAGGAGCGTGGGTTCAAATCCCACACCTGACAGTTTTTCTCTGCGTTTAAATAAAACACATTTTAATGTTGTGTTATTTATTGACGAAGTATAGAATACAGCCAGGTATTGCAATATGGCCAGGGCGCACTAGATCATGTGTGAGTTAGCCTAAATTGCTGTAGTAGGTTTATACACTGCATTGCAGTCCCCAAGTTCGGAAAACAGTAACTAGATGTCGCTTTAGTGCCCAACCTCTTTTCTTTTCGCACAATTTTGTGAATGCCGTAGTTTCGAGTTAATCGCTGGTGCAAATTTACTGTTTCGTTCTAACAGAATCCAAACATGCCGTGCCATAATCGTGGACTGAGGGGAAAATGGAGCAATGAAAATTTAGCTGGAGCCTTAGGAGCAGTTGTGTCTGGAATGTCAGTCATCAGAGCCAGCATTACCTATCATATCCCAAGGCGTACCCTTCGACGGTACCTACAGGAGGGAAAACAGAAGAAATCATCTTTGGGGCGCAAACCAATCCTCACAAAGGCACAAGAGATGGAACTAGGAGGAAGAATTGTAAGGCTTGCCGAGATTGGATACCCAATTACTTCAAAAGTCCTAAGAAGATGCGTGTATCGGTTTACCAGTGTCAATAATATTCCTAACCCTTGTCGGCGTACAAATGAAATGGCAGGTCGTTTTTGGTTACGTGGCTTCTTGACTCGCAATCCTCAAATCAGAAACAGAAAAGCGCAAAACCTAAATCCCGCAAGAGCTCAAAAGCTAAATAAATTCATAGTGCAAGACCACTTCACTAAATTGAAAGCTATTCTCACGAATATGGATATTATAGGCAAGCCCGAAAGAATTTACAATATTGATGAAAAGCCTCCATCACCAGCAAAAAGTTTTGGCAAAAAAGGGCGCCAGAAGAGTACATACCGTAGCCAGTGAACATGGGGAAAGTGTAACTGTCGTTGCGTGTGGAAATGCAATTGGAACGGCAATACCTCCTATGATTTCATTTAATGGAAAACGAATGAAACCGGAATGGGCAGATACACTTCCCCCAGGGTCTGTTGCACTTATGACGACTAAGGGGAGTATGAATGTTGAAACTTTTTCGAAATGTATACAGCATTTTTCCAAACATAAAGTCGGTGGACCCTGTCTACTGATTTTTGATGGTGCCAAATGCCATTTAGATCACAGCATTGTAATGACTTGCGGCACCATATGACATTACCCTCTATTGCTTACCAAGTAGTACCACGCACGAGCTTCAACCTATGGACAAGGCAGTATTCCGTTCTTTGGAATATTACTAGGACGATGAAGTGATGACGTTTTGGGACCATATTTTCAGTTGTTTGGGATTAATTAAACGCGTACCAACATCAAATCTGGTTTTTCGGCAACTGGAATCTACCCTTTTAATCCAGACGCAATTCCAGAAATAGCTTTTGCACCAAGTAGCGTCACATACCACAACCAAGCAACTGTAGTAACGGAACAAGTGGGTTCACCCAAAAAGGGTAAGACGTTCAGTATCCGTTCTGAGGCTACTCCCTCAACGTCAGGCACCCAAAGAAAATGCCGTCAACTGTCGTCATCATCTGATGAAACGTTGGTATCTGCCTCTTATAGTGAGCACGATTCCACCGACAACGAGAATGTAGATTCGGAAAATGACGATCAAAATATGAAATCCCAAGACAATGCTGATTCTTCTAAAGTAAAGACTTTTTTCAAGGAAATCTTAATACCCCAGACGTAACGTTCAAAGCTAAAACCATAAAAAGAAAACCCGCCATTAACAGTCGAGCTCAAGTCGTTAAAACAGACTTATTCAATACAAAAACGACAGTGTGTACGGCAAAGAAAAATTTAAAGCCACCAACTTTAAAATTACAACCAACAAAACAGGAAGAATCTTGGTTTTGTAAACTCTGTCAGGAGGATATGAGATTATGCAGAATATGCAGGGATTAGGTTCATGAGGAATGTGTTGATCTCACAGCCAAAGACAAATTAAAAGTTTTTATTTGTCCTGATTGTGATAAATAACATTTCTAGTTCTTAAAAAGTTTATATTACGTTTCGTTTTTTATGACTTTTTTTCAATAAAATGTTATTACAATTAACCAATAAATGTGTAATTTTGAACTGAAAATCCAGAGTTATTTTCATCAATTAGAAGTGGCCATATTAACCCGGTTGGTAATATGGCCAAATAACGTTGTTTTTTTTTCAATTATTTTTTGTAGTTCCAGTAAAATAATTAAATTCTTAAAATTGCAATGAAAAAACCTAAACAAAAGTCTTACTTTGTTGAAAAACTTAAATATTTGCATCGTATTAAAAATGTAATCAAAAAAGTCTTAGTATGGCCATATTACCTACAGGTACCTTAGTTTTTGACTTGAAAATTATTTTCTTATGTTGAATTTATAATAGTTCAAGCATTATCTAATTCGTATTTAGGGATGCATGTTTTATATAATTTATATTCTAACCGATATTGTACAAATCCACCTTTGTTCTTATGAATTTTTGTAGTTTTTTTTTCAATGTCTTATTGTTATTTGTGTTTTTATTTGTAATAAAATAAATATACGATGGAAACATGTGAATTTTAATTCATTTATACCGTCTCAATATATACACTTGTAAGCTATACCATCTAATTTTAGCAGTTTTTTTCGAAGTCTTATTGTTATTTATGTTTCTATTTGTATATCTTATATATGGCCTTTTAAAATACTAGAAATCGTTTCCCCTCTTTTGAGATTCGAATAGTAGAGGTTCCCCTCATTCCAAATATATCACATTTATGCCGATAGACGAAGGGGGTAACCCGGAGGTCAGGTCGTCTGTTCCATATGTCGGAGGTAACACCTTAACAGCCCCATTTATGGGTAATACAGGAGAGAAGATAGAGAGCTTGATTTATAGGGACACTTACATACGAATAGAAAATGACACCGATATCGATATCGTCGACACAGAGGCAACTAACTACGATTCATACGATTGGAAACCTGGGCGCCGCCCTGACCATATCAAGCCAGATTACAAAAAACATTGATCCATCGATTCGGATTGTACAAGACACTATTTGTAATAAAATAAATATAGGATTAAAACACATGAATTTTCATTTATTTGTACCGTCTCCAATCACAATACCAAGCAATACCGCCTGCGCTGTCGGTCTGATGTATCCATCGCACTCTCGCATACGTGTCAATTTTTCAGGGCCGCCTGACAATGACAGTTTGCAAGTTGCAACACCATTTTGTAATAAAGCGTAGTTATGCAGCCAATATTACACGTATTGATGTGTGTTTTTTAAAACTGAACATAGGGCATTTACGGTATATGTTCAGAGTTAAAAAAATGTCCCTGTATATGCGAAAGAGGTGGAAGTGAAAATTTGAATTATGCTGCCCTAGAGTTTTTGATGACCATCAACTTGTTAACCAATACCATAACATATAAATCTTTTATTTATACGTTACTGAGCTATCATTGTTGGCAAAATGTTGGTGATGATCCAGTTGAAAACATAAGAAAAAATTACAATCGAATCGACCAATATGTAGATGAATTTATGTGTCGAACAGCTTATTTGGCAAATCACAAAGTGCTATGAAGCTTTGAAGATAATAAATTATGACTTTTTTGCATTTCAACATTCTGAAAATGCGGAGCACAGAAGAATTTTCACCTAGATCAAAAACAACATTGCTAAAGAAGCCAATCCTGAAATATCATTAGGTTGGGACGACGGACCAGATTCAGCAAAATGGCCCTCAACCAAATTAGATAATACACTGCCTCCTTCATATACAAGCCGTGAACATATGAATTTGGCAACGCTGCCGGTGGCCTTAGTCCGTATTTGCAAAGCAGGTTACATCTTGGTAATTAATAATTAAGCTCTTCGCTGTGTGGTTTATTTGTCACAGAAAAACATTTACAATAACACAATAACAAAGGTTAAGTTTCGAAATATACTACTACTTGAAGCAGTGGAAATGGATATAGTTTTTAATTGTTAAAAACAGGAATAATCAAATTTGTTATTTTATAACCTCAAAATTTGCAAGTAGGTGTTTTTATTCGCTCTTTGTGGTATTTTGCGAGTATTTTTTTATATGGTCTGTGAATAGTTATTAACAGAATGGTTTTTCTAGATGCCTCGAAGATGTTGTGTGCCAAGCTATTTCGATCGATTGCAAAAGGCTGAGATGTGATTCACGAGATTTTGATAATAGGATCGCACACTTTGATCGAGCTTATCTACATATGATTTATGAACACAATCGTTATTTCGTTTAGGATCCTGAATATTATAGATTCTATGTTTTTTAAAATCACAATCTCCCTTAGGATTTATCGAGAACGGTAAACTGTTTATCACTTTTTATTGAAGGTTATCCGCATGAGTCTTATTTACACAATCACTTCCTTCACTAGCTTCAAAATTACAAATTTTACGACCTTCGAAATCACAATTTCCATCCATGTTTCTATAAAACGAAAGATTTCTAGATATAAAACGTGATGATGATGATGAACTGCTGCTCGAAGCGAAAGGTGTACCGGATAGGATCGAAAACGAACCTGATTTTCTACCGAACACGTCGATAGGCATAATGAAACTCAGAGGAAATTGTAAATTTAACAGGTTAATATATTATTCCACTTTCTCTAAGTTCTTCTTCGATTGCTAAAATTTCGTTTAAGTGGGATGTATTACCTGCTTGTTTACTAGCATGTAATTACGCCAATCTCGTAACCAATGCGTTCACATCGTCATAGTAGACATACTCTTTTGGTTTATTATTATATATTCCCATACCTTTTTTACTAAAATGAGTAGGAGAAGGAGAAAATGATAATCTAGTACTTTTTTTATTCTTCCTTATACTTCTTCTTCTTCTAGTTGATGTACTAGTATTTGATGCATCTCCACTAATATTTAATTGTTTGCTCTTTTGCGAAGAAGAAAATAATTTTTTTATCATTCCGCATTTCGAAGATTTCGATATTTTTATTTCTCTAGTTGCCTCGTTTCGTTTTCGATGCACATTAGTCATATTCAATATTTCTTTGTATTCATTATAATCAGTATTCGTAATACTTTGGCTATTATTAGATTTTAGTGGATCTTTAAAAAATAGTAATGTATACAATCCAGGCGTACCATTAAAGATTTTCTCACCTATTTCGATATTACCATCGCTTCTGATGTTTAATGTAGATTTTCCTATTTTAAATTTTTCCGTATGTCGATCATAAATAGGTCCATAAATTTTATCATTTTCTTTTTCTAAGACTTCGTTTAATGCAGAATGAGCAATCATAGGATATTGAGCTTAATTTACATAATGGGTACTATCTTCTTTAGCTTCCTCATGGTTCGTGACGAATGCTATTAAATTGAAGAGAAAATTAGGAATGGGATTATCTCAAAAAAAAAAGAATAGTCAGAAGAAGAAACAGAAATAAAATCTCATCATCTTTTAAAAAAGCCATATTGGACACACTCAAACAACGCATTAATACTAATAATGCTAATATAAAATCTATATTAAAAACAGCAAGAACGGCAGTGAGAAATGCAAATTGTTACCACTTTTACCGTTAATTTTAGGAGGACTTTCGGCTGTGGGAGCTCTGGGTGGTGGAGCAGCGCACATAGCGAAGGCCGTAAACGATGCGAAGCATGCAAAGGAGAAATTAGAAGAGGCCAAACGACATAACGAAACGATGGAAGCGATAGCGATCGGGAACAAAGGAAGTGGATTATATCTTCGTAAACACACACATTTTCGTGGTGTATTTATGAAGGACGAACTCGTAGGGAGGAAACCTCAACGATATGAATCTTCCGTTATAAATTTGGATAAGAAAACAGCGCCAGGAACTCATTGGGTTTCTAACGATAAAATTAATGATCGTGTGAATTATTTCGATAGCAATGGAAATTTATCTCCACCGCTGGAATTAATAAGATATTTCAAGAATTGTAAAATCTTCTTCAATAACCATCGATCTCAAGATCTCTCATATAATTGTGGACATTTATGTTTACAATTCTTGTATAACGCACAAAAAAATCAGTAATTAACTGAAGGAAGCATGTGGTTGTCAATCTTGACTCCCCCACCCAGCATCCTACATTTAAATACCCCGATTTTCAGCTAATTAGAGCCATTTTACTTGAAGTGTCTTCTAAAAGAAATTCAAAAGTGAGTGAATCAAGTGTTATTTCAAATATTTCATTTTTTTTTATTTTTAGAAAATGTCTAACGAATTAGAGACTATCATACTAATGTGTAAAGTCCATTCACGGAATCTACCATTTGTAAGTTTTTTATATTTAATTATTTTTTACTAATTCTTAATATTGCAGTATCTCATTGAAGCAACAATTGAAAGTATTAAAAGAACTCATCAAATCGTATTATATAATGGAAAATTGTTTGAAACAGAAAAATATTTAGTTGTAGTTAAAGTAAAGAATCACGAAGACGTGTATTTCTACCATTTATCTAGTAAGTATTACAAAAATTAATTCATAATACTCAATATTTTTCTAATTTTAGATGATCCTCCTGCGGGGCTCAATCGTAAGATTTATCAAAAATGAATAAACTATATAATTTAACATATTCTTTTTTAGATTACAACGAAGATCTATTATGAAAATATTTAACATATTAATAAATAAAATATAATTCTGGTTTTATTTCTGTTTTTTATTTCTTTTAGCATCTTTCAGGTGAAACAGTTGCTGGTTAATGGTAATATCGTTTTCCTCTTGCTAGGAATGAAGCTGTACTAAGTTAAGGTGATCAGGATTCGTATAGGTAAGTAGAAATTGTTTCCACTAAAGGGTATAGGGAGGTAATTTCTATTTATAGGTGAAGAATACCTTCAACTCTTGAAGAAGCTCCTCGTGTATGGTTATGGTTAATTCGTGAGTTGCGACCCTGATGACCTTGGTGGAGTGGGTCAACTTACCCTAATTTGTGATGAATATATTACTATTATGATATATTAATAAAATGTTTCTAAAAAAATATTTCTAATTTTTTATTTTCTTTATTTTATAAAAAAATCACATCTTAAAAATGAAACAGTGTTAGTGAAAAATATAAAAATGTAATGAGAAACAAAAGACTCTTTAGTCATGTATAAGACATTTTCTTTGAAGGGTGTAACAAGTACGCTCTCTGAAAGTTACGAACCACCTATAGAGCTCGAACCTAATTTGAACTACTCTCTCGCTCTCATTGGTTTCTATACCAATAATTATATTCCTAATATAGAAAAAAACACTGATAAATTCTACTATTCTGGTACACCTCCGAAACATTTATTATCTGTGACGTCATCAATCACCAGAGGGGACAACGAGGAAGATTTAACGGATGCTTATAAGGTGATTACAATTCCTAAAGGTTCATACGAAATCGAAGCTACCGAAGCGTACGTTCAAAACGAATTGTGCGGTAGAAACGCTAGTGATAAGGTTAAGAAAGAAATTCTTTCGTTAAAACCGAATGGTAATACGTTAAAGTGTGAAATTATTTCAGTGTACGATATTCATTTCAAGCCGAAAGATGGTATAGGTAAATTATTAGGATTTTCAGATAGAACACTCGAAGCTAATAAATTGCACGAGAGCGATCTTCCTGTGAATATAATAAAAGTTCATACGATTCGAATCGAGTGCAATTTAACTAGAGGCTCGTACTATCAAAACAGAGAATCTCATACTCATAGCATTATCAATATCACTGTTAATACAGTCGATCAAGAAAATCGATTGATTGATTTTAACGGACAAACTATCAACGTACGCTTAGGCTTAAAAAAAGATGGGGTTAGTATTTAATAAAAAAAAACTATGGATCTCATTCAGTCTTTTCGAGACGCTCCATATTGAGTGATCGCAGTATAGAAATTTTAAAATCGCTCGGTTACGATGTCCTCGTTCGCACTAGTTACGAATATTTTCGATCAACCGCAAATGGACGATTCCATTATGCGAATAGAGCGTCACACGAAATTTTTTAAAGAGCGACGAAATCACGATAATCATCAATCAAAGCGATCTTTGGATCGATCGTTATGATTCCTTCATTCAAATCGACGGTAGATTAATAATCGAAAATGAAGGTGATGGTGTAATCGCGTTAATGAATAATTTCGGATGTTATCTGTTCGATGAAATCAGCTATGGATTAAATAACGTGGTAGTTGCGCCGGCCAACTTGGAATTGGCCCCTAAGATTGTATTTTTTTTTTTCGATGTGAAATGATTCTTGTAATTATTTAAAATGTTGTATATTTAATAAATGTTAACATTATAATTTAATTTTAAATGTATTCGTCTATAAGCTAGAATGGCCGAGCGGTCTAATGCGACAGATTTAAGCTCTGTTTCTATTTAAGAGCGTAGGTTCGAATCCTGCATTATTAGCATTTTTTATGGATATATAAATTCATATATAGATTTCTCAATTTCATTCATTAATAACCTACGCTCTGATGATGAAGCAGATGTAATTCATAAATTGTGTGCGGGTGGTGAAATTCGATAATTCACCACCAAAAATTCATTTAATGGTCAAATGGTCCTTTGCTTATCGTCAATCAAGATGTGGTGCTATTTGGCAACAATACGTTAGAGATGGTGAACGATTTCGAAGACGGATACAACTAGAATCCATTCTGGAACCTGTATTACAAGATTCACATCGAAAGAAAATATATGAGGTTCGATTTAAGGAAAAATGTTAACCTGAATGTTATTGTTATTACGTGAATAAAAATAAATATTTAACAATGCTTGTGTTTTTTTTACTACTACTATTTAACGATAATAATTTCGTACGAAAAGTGAAGTTAGATTTAAAGGCCTACATCTTAAGACATTAGGGTTAGGAGCCCAGAGAGTTTTAATTTGCTTTATGTGATTGTTCATGAAATAGGACACACTTTAGGATTACAACATTCTCTGTAAAATCATCAGTTATGTATGCTAGTTACTCAACATCAAAAACAAAACCCGTGAGATTAGATCCTGATGATAAATATATCAGCCGTTCAAAATTTATATGGTAATGAGAAACGACATGCTTTAATGTAAATGTGTTTATTCCACATTCGTGGGTGTTATCGTCGTGTTCGTTCACAAGGTTTTCTTATTAAATTTTTTCGTGATGAGTGATACGTTGAATTCGTTGAATGAACTTGCCTCGTGCACCCTTCCACCGTCGGTGAAAGCTGAAGAGTTTAACAATCGGCGAGAAATATAAAATTTTGCAAATTAAAAAAATCGCTACGAGATTCGGGCCTCGTGTGGTGTGCACGTTGGAGGGGAAAGGGGATCTTTTCCTCCCCAAAAGACTGGAAAAGGACTTCGACGAGGACATTATTTGTTATTTACTTGATGGGAAAGGTTCGTTCGTGATATCAATGTATTTTAACAATACATCGATTCTCTGAATTATCTGAACTTCAAATAGCATCCGCAGAATTCGTCGTCGAACAGCCTGTACATTTCCAAAACTTAGATATTTCCGAAATTCAAGAAATACGAAAGGAACAACTGCGCATCAAGCAACACTCAAATCACCAGAAAAGCATTTCGCATGGACCATACCTCTTTATGTATTAGTATGTGCAATCTTAGTTTTATTTTTGTGTCAGAGATACGGACATCTCTTAAAAACCAGGTTGTCTGGACCAACACCATCTTCACAACAGTCGGACACACCAGGACCTTTTTATCGATGACGTTAACCCCTTAATCGTCATCTCTTGTCTAGAGATGGAGGAGTTATATCAACCACAATTTGTTATCGAGGACATTTCCAGACGATACCGAATTCACACAGACAAGTTGCGGTGAATCGAATATCAGACTACAATTTGTTATCAAGGATATTCCCAGACGATACCGAATTCACACAGACAAATTGCGGTGAATCGAATATCAGTTTTAATAAACACCCAACAAATAAACACACCACGATTTTGTTTTAGAATAGGTATAAATAATCCTGTATAAATAAAATTAGTTCAGTTCTGACTTATGTTTCTAACTGTAAACATCGTACAGTAAATTATAAAAATATTATAAAGTGTTGAGTTTTGCTTGAATAAACCTTTTTTTTTAAACGTACAAAGGTCTCAAAACTTAACTCGCGATAGGAGTTATACTATCACAGGACAAACTACCGAACGATTTACCTGTTGCTTGAAGCATTTTAGACCATATTTATATGGGGGAGAATTCATAATATAGTGGTAACAGATTACCGGCCGCTTACATGGCGTTTTTGAACGTTCGTGATCCAGGTTCTCGTTTAATCCGTTGGGGATTAAAATTAGAGGAATATAACTATCGCATTGTTTACAAATCAGGAATCTCTAATACCAATGCTGACAGGCTCCCCGGGATAAGATCTAAAAACATTCTCCAAGACGAAAGCAATGTATTTTCTATCCACACACAAAAGGAATCTTATGATTCATCAACATTTATTATAATCAAGTATCGCCGAAAGTTCATGATTTTAATGAAAATGAAAGTTCCATCGTCAGACGATCTTCCATTAGAAATCCACGATATTATTGATAACTACGAGATAATAAAAGCCAAACCTGTAGAAATTTACGAAGTTTTAGAATCTAAATCGACCAAAAATAAAGTTAATAGCTTTCAAATGGTGGTTAAAAGAAACTTTTGGGACAATTATTCCTATCGTGATTTATTCTATGCATTACAAAATCTAAATCGATCTCATTTTCGAAGTTCACAAACAGAACAGATAACTTACCAATAGATAGATAAGCTGAAAGAAATAATCTTCTTTGTTTTTCGAAACACAAAGATTAAAAACAGAATTTGTCACAACAAAATCGTTAAAAAAAATCGGGAAAAAATATATTTTCACCGTTCAAGACGACCTAACGAAATATTCTTTAGCCTTTTCTGTCAAAAATCATGAGGCAAAAACTATAGCTAATAAACTGGTAAATGATTTCATTTGTAAATTCGGTATCCAAAGCAAATACTAACTGATAGAAGTCAAGACTTTTCGTCATTGTTATTAAAAGAAGTTGCCCGTCTCTTCCGTATTAAGCAAATACAAACATCCGCTTATCATCCCCAAACAAATGGAGCCTTGGAGAGAAGTCATGCAACCCTAGCCGATTATCTCAAACATTATGTTTCCGATAAACAGACCGATTGGCACCATGTCTTCTTACAACACTTCGGTTCATACTTCCACCAAATATACCCCTCATGAGCTCGTCTTTGGAAATAAAAGCGAATTACCGTCGTCAATAATTCAAACTTCGGAATTTAAATATACCTACGATTCGTACGTTGACCAACTTGAATTAAAACTAAATAAAAATCATCACATAGCTCGAGAAAATCTCGTAAAGTGTAAGACAAAATCGAAACAAAACTACATCTCTTATTACCTTGGTGACAAGGTCTTACTTTCCAATAATGCGTCAAAAACCAACAAATCAAAAAAACTGACATCCAAATACACCGGTCCGTATGAAGTTATAAAATAAAACTCTCCTACAAACTTCATTATCCGTATCAAAAATAAAAATCATAACGTCCATGTAAATAGGCTCAAACCCTATCAACATTCTATTGTTCCAGGTGCATCACACCAGTGATTGCAACTTATCATGTCTCGAACATCAATTTAACGTAGGGGATTTTCTTTGAAAATTTAGGACCGGCAAGCTTTTACTCGGAAACCTGGAATTTGGTAGTCCATTTCAACGTCTCCACAGTCTTAGAAAAATTTAATTTTGTCAATAATGCGTTCCATTCAACCCAGAACACATGCTTAATCGTTCCTTTTCATCTTGAAAAAATTTTATGTAAGCAATCATTATCACTTATCAACACGATATCGACCACATTCACGTCAAATATTCATCTTTCAGTGAGCTAATTAGTCATAAGTCACGCAAAAAGCTAAGAATCATAAATGGCGTCGGTAGTGTTCTTAAAACATTATTTGGTACCATGGACGATGCAGATGCTCAATATTATACTGGTGCCATAAACAAAGTTGTTTCAAACAATGCTCATATTAAAGATCTATTAGAAAAACAAACACAAATTGCTCAAGACAGTCTCACTGCTTTTAATAAAACTATCCGTAACTTTAAGAAATATAAGCAAAAACTAAACGAAAATATTGCAGTTTTTAATAATTTTATAAACTTCATTGAGAATTTTACAGACTTTATTAAAGTAAGTTAGTTAGCCACAGAGAATGTGACGTTATTTCTTAGAAAATTAAAGAGCACACTTTCTCATGTCCCCAGTTCTAAAAAATATCCTTTACCCTTAACATCTAGAAATGCTCACGATCTTCTAAAACTAACTGAAATAAAACTATTTTACTCCCATTCGGAATTAGTTATGGATATCACCTTTACTATATACAATTTAATCCCTTTGCCAGTACCACACGACAAAAACCACGACAGTAACCACAACCTATGTTTTTATTAAACCGCAAAATAAATATATTGCGATGTCGAATATTAGGTTACAATATTTGGTAATGTCGGATATAGAATTTTGCAAAATCATCAGCGGTAATGTTAGAATTTGTGAACAAAATAACATTTTTTATCATACTCATAATCATCCCATTTGCGAAACTCAGTTAATGTTAAACACCAGAACCATTCCAAAATCTTGTATTGTCCATCTCATTAGAGATAATATTAACACTTAGTATAAGTTACAGTACTTACATAAATGGTTATTTGTGTTATCAGGAGAACAAACCTTGAGTATAATATGTAATGATGATATACGAAACTTAAACATAAAGTTATTAGGCATTGGAATTTTGTCATTAGATAGTAATTCATGTAAAGCATATAGTAAATCAGTAACCTTTGGACCATCAAAGTCATTCATTTTCGAATGTGAATCATTTTCACTTAGTTAAAGCTTATTAAATAATACATGTTGTACTTGCCAACGAATTAAAAATGATTGTTAGTGTGTACTTTGTTGTCCTGATTTTCCTGAATCAGCGGCTCGCATGAAATTTTATCTTCAACTGCCAACCAACGAAACAGTTCAGATCAAACTATCATTTAAATTATTGACACCAAGTAAAGCCCTAGCAGTGTATAGATCAAAACCTGAAGAAATAATAAACGGTACGTTATCATCGATATCATCGAAGTCAACAACAACACCGCAAGAGTTCATTAGTGAAATTGACGACGACGAAAATAAAACAACCACTCTACAGTTGCAAACTACCACTGGACAGGGAAGATTATAAAAATTAAGCGACAATGAAAACCGCAATTACGCGTTAAGAAAGGCGATAGGTACCAAGACCCTAGCACAAATAAAATAATAGTTACTCCAATTGATGACGAAGACGAACAGATTCAAATTCCTTTATTAGGGTCCTAACAACAATGTAAGTTCGATACGCGGAAAATTCGACAAGGACTTCTAAAGCGTTGTTCCCAAAAGTGCATCGATTTAAAAACCAAAATTCCGGATTTCATATAGCTGGATATAGATGGAATAATAAAATTAAATTTAATCATTCTGAGAAGAGAGACAGAAAACGAGTTGTTTTTGAATTGTGTCGAACTTTTCAGAAACATTTCAAAGAAAGAGCTCTAATTCACACTTCGTAAGATATTTATTACTTTTGGTCTAAATATAAAAATGAAGAAGAAGCGTCTCAAAAGTCCTGTAAAGTCATGCATTTGTTTGATTTGTGGAACTCATAAAAATAACAAGATGACCAGTTTTCATTTACCAAGTATTGAACGATAAGAAGTATAGTAATCGAGTCCATCGGCCGAATTTCCACTTTCATGTCTTCTCGACGTGTCATAGCCTCTAGAGTACGAAAAAAGTGCTCCGTTTCCGTATGTCTGGCTGTCTGTGTTCATTTTTATTAGACAAGTAATCTCCGAAACTACTGGACCTATTGTTGTCATATTTTGCATGTATATTAGGAATGCCATGTAAATAGATGATAAAATACTAATCTTCCCCACCACCAGTGGGATAACGTCATTTCCAAAATTTATAAAAAAAAAGTTTTTTAAATATTTCAAAATAAGATCCTCTTGCATTTGTGGTGTATGAATCCCTCTTGAATTTTCACCCTAGATATCCAGAATTTTTGGAAAAAATTCAAAACTAATAACAATATTTTGCATTATAACTTTGAAACTGCAAAACCGATTGCTCTGAAATCTTGTAAACATTTTAAGGTTATGGTAATCATGGTAAATCGTTAAGCAAAATTTATTCGTTTATCCCCTCCCAAAAAATTAATGACGTCATCTCAAAATTTTTCCGCATAAATCCTATCCAAAATATGCAGAATATGATGAGTCTATATACTTGTGATTCATTATTGCATTAAAAGTTTTTAAATTTCTTATACAGGTTGTCTCAAAAAAATTAATGAATGAGTCAATTTATTTTATTGATTAAATCGGGAACGGCTCACTCCGTTTTCCCGAA
The DNA here is from genome assembly GCF_036711695.1 of Zophobas morio. Lineage (NCBI taxonomy): Eukaryota > Metazoa > Arthropoda > Insecta > Coleoptera > Tenebrionidae > Zophobas > Zophobas morio. Next base: position 302,156 of record NW_026972192.1, on the reverse strand, counting down.
AATTTGGGAATACAATACGGTTATCATTAGTATTACACCTATCCTGCACCTATCCAAAGTGATATACTTGTTTTTGCAAAAATGTTGATGTCGTCATCACAAAATTGTGTTACGGAAAAACTCATTTGGAACCTACGCCCGGCACGTTTCTTTACATTTACTTTAACGTTACATACATATCTTTATTTTAACTTATCACGGTTCTCATAAAAAAAATAAAATTCGCATAATCAAATTTTATAATTTTGGAAAAAGCTGGATTTGCAGTATTGCATTTCTGAGGCGAGGGATTGTCGACCATTTTTTTTTTCTTACTATATTTTCCTGTAATTCGATAAATCTTGTATCTACCATTTAATACACTAAATTAAACTACAATAATGTATTTTTTAATATTTTGTCGTCAAAATTAGAAATTTTAATGTGAATGCCGCAACGTACCTACTCTTGAAAAAACGGCAAGTCCGCTAAAAAGTTAATACTCTCCGTTTCCATTTGAAGAATTTTAATCTAACGGAAGCGGTTGGTATTTGCACAGCTTTCTAGTTAATACAAATTCACACCGCTACGCTGTCAGCAAGAAATTGCATACTTCTACGAACCGCACTACTTGGAAACCACATCTTCACATAAAAATGCTATCTTGTACAAAATTATGATGATCACTTGAAAGTTGAATCTCCAAGGCTAAAGAGTAAGGAATGCACATTGAAGCACCACTGACTTTACTCCGATGAAGGATTTTTTTTAATGGTTTAACAGCAAGTACACATGGATGGAGATGCCAAATGCACTTCAAAATTTCATATGTTGATATCATATCTCGAAGATATATATGTCTAAACTAAAAAATAATTAATCTGAGTAGCATCACAGTAGCTAAACATTACTACTGCTTCCAGATAGAAGAGCTACAACAAATTAAACTGAAAGGGTTTTCAACATTATCACCCCAGACACTCATCCAATTTGCTAAAAGAATGGTTTCGGGAAAACAATATCGCAGTTGGAATGATCTAGCTCATCTCTAGATTTAAATCCAATGAAGTTTCTGTGGGAAGATGTGGAACGAAGAATAAGGACACAAAATTTCTGAACTAATGATGAACTCAGAAATAAAATGATTGAAGTTCGGCAAAGAAATGTTATTAACAATTTCTTAAACTCTATGCCCAAGCGATGTTTAGCAGTCATACGAAGTTAAGGTGGTCCGGTGGTAAGAATATTTTAATAACTATATGTATGTGTAACGTAAGTAAACGATCAGCTTTTGCGCCATTGGTTGTTCTTTTATGTCCTTACACACAATGGACTTTACAGTCAATGCTTTAAGTGCAATGGGTCGGTAAAAACATTTTGCAATTTAACTTTGAAACTGCAAAACCGAATGCTCTGAAATCTTGCAACCTTGTTAAGGTTACCGTAATCATGGTAAATCGTTTATCAAAATTTATTAGTTTGTGATGACGTCATCCCAAATTTTTACGAATAAGTTCTATTTAAAATATATGGCGTATTATCAGTGCCACCGTAAAATATTATTATTATATATATAGTATTAAAATTGACATTCACATCGTGCATTTATTACTTCTGAATTATTCTTTCCACAAGAATATATAGAAGGTTACGACTTTCGAATATTTATTATTCGACAGTTGTTGCCAGAAAAACGACAAATTCCAAGACAATTCTCCCACTTTATTGGCCACTACCCAAAGGGTCCTAGAGGAAAAGTCCTGCGAAAAAAGTGCAAATTATGTAGCACTAAAGGAGTGAGAAAAGACACGCCTTTTGAGTGTAAACCCGCGCCATGGGATTTTGCTTGGGGCCACGTTTTGAGTAATTTCATAACAATTTATAACAATTTGAAATTATTAATATTAATTGATTTGTTTCTTTATATGTTTTTGTAATTTTGTTTTTTGTTTATTATTATTACTCTTTTTTATTTGCTTTACAATGTGTAAATTTAAACAAAATATGTACACTTTTTATTTTTGTTCATTACACAATAGACCGAACGCATATGTTGCGGTGGTGGCCATACGTGGAAAAATGGTTGCCACACGCCATCGACGCACTGCAATGTATGCGTTTTAAACAAAATTGACTTAAATACAATAAAATCCACTAAAAATCATTGTTTCTTATCACATACTCAATTTTCGTATGGCTTCGCAAAAAAGAACGGAATCACCCCTAAAATTGGTTGGCACTGAACGTGGTTAATAAAAGGTAAGGCAGAACTGTCTGAACATGTTTCAAAATTTAGCAAAATCTTTACGAAACAATCTAAAACTATACGAAACGAATTAATTTAATTGTATTGCACAACTTTCTTAAGGACGAAATAATTACAGTGTGACTGCCATTTTATAGCTGTGCAAACCGATATTCCTGAAAAATCTCGATGTGCAATAACCGTGATATATGTAAACAACGATGCAGAAGTAAAAGGGAAGTTTTTGGGGTTTGTTGACGTGAGTACTGGTAGAACAGCAAACGTGCATTAGCACCTTTCAAATTTCCTCAAAAGTTGATTCCTCAGTGTTACGATCGGGCTGCTGCCATGGCGAGCGAATTAAACGGTATTCAAGCAAAAATAAAATCACTTGCCGCACTAGCACTCTTTACGCATTGTTGAGCTCACGGGCTAAATCTGGTCTTGTAATAAGGCAGTAGTAAACTTAATGAATGTAGGATTTTTTTCGCCACCTTGCTCGTCATTTCATCCTTTTTTTACCACTAAAATCATTAAATGAAGAAGGAAGTTTCAATAAATTCAAACTTTTGTTCAACTTTCCCCAAAAAGGACTAAATTGTTTCTTTGAAGTTTATCCCAACATATTTGCAAAAGACAGATTAATTAAAGAACTTTCAATTTTGTATAGAGATGAACAGTTTGGAAATTTAGGTGTAGATAAAGCCCTGAAAACAATTTATCAGGAATATAAAAAACTTTTTCCCAAAAGTTATAAGCTCTTCAGTTTAATTTTAACCATTCCTGAGACAAGTGTTTCAGTTGAACGAAATGTTTCGTGTTTGAAACGTTACTGAATTTTTTAAAGACATAAAATAAATATGCCAATTTAAAAGAGCGGCAAAATTGATTTAATCTATAAAAACTAATTTTTAGCAACTGGACTCTTGGCGATGATTTCCCAAAAAAAAAAATCAACACGTTTTAAAACAACGGGGGGTGACGTGGAAATCTATTCACACTTATGTTTGGAAAAATATTTGAAGATTTGCTATTAAATCTTCTGTTTTTGCTTTTAACAGTTTATTAAAAGATAAATGGTTAAATTAAAAATCAGGATTGCCTTGTGACAACTGTCTGTTTTTTTTTTTTCGTCTAAACTTTTATATAAACATAGAACAATTTGGTGGCAATTGTAAAGGTAATTCCCAGTCTGCAGGCCAATCAAAACTTGTTTTTAATTTAAGAGTCTAAACGACTAAAGGAGGAAGTATTCCCTCGCATGCGCGCAGATACGGTTTCACTTGAGACTCAAAATGATACATTAATTTGTGCATTTGGTTCGCGATATTTAAAAACACCGAGAGAAAAGCACTTCGTAACTGGCGATTTGAAATTTCATCAAAAGCAGCAAATAATTTGAATCTGAATAAATGGAATAAGATTACTGTGATTCCGCAAGCAAGTGACTTAAAATTATTGAAGCGTAAATATTAATCAGAAAATGAATCAGATGTGACGATTGTAATTTTATGATGTTCTAGAAAATACCTTTGTTATAAAATATTCATAATAAAACTCCAAATTCTGACAACAAACTAACTTGAAACTACTCTCTTTTTATAATAAATAGGAGTAGTTTTTAATTTTTAAAATTGTATTTTTTCCAAGAATATTCTAAGTACCTTACGTGAAAAATATATGATAAAATATAAAATGTGAGGGCTGTTCTGTAAATTTTTAGCTACAAGAAAACTACGAATATTTCGAAGAAATAAATTTATACCATTTTAAAAGAATCCTTTTTAACTTAAATGCATTAATTAATCAAAACCATCACAAAATTTTGTTTTTGAAAATTCTTCAAATAACCATTAAAATTCAACAACTGTAGCATTTGTAAAGTTTGTCCAGAATTATAAGAATTTTATGGACTCCCAACGTTAATTCGTTTTACAGCCCTGTCGTCAACTCTATTGTACAGGTAAAAGAGCCTGTCAGGAGAAAGCCGATGTTTACTGTACCTGAATTCGCCCCACTCTTCAGCTGTACAATAAAATTGACAACAGGGCTGTAAAACGAATTAACTTTGGAAGTCTATATTCTATATTCTAGACAAACTTTACCAGGTTTTCTAAGAGTGGAAAACAAAAGTAATCGGTGTTATTTTTATTTGAAAATTTTAATAATAATAAGAATAATAATAATACCCTTGATGATGAAGTGTCCCAATTTTTTGTTTCGAAAATGTGGTCACCCTATTTATAACTCCTTAAATAAAAATATTTTTATAGTCCAGTCACTTTAGCATAAAAAAGGATCAACCTGGGAATGAGAGGTAATAAGCTGAATTTTTGTATATACCTTAATTTTGGCGTTCTAAAAGTTATCTCAAAAGTCTCATAAAATCTCGTGTCTGCGTCTTAAGTTATTCAAGGACAAAGTCAAGAAAAACAGTTTTTTTTTGCGATTTTCTCGGTTTCTATTGATCCAATGATGTTAACATCTATTACCATAATTGTAGAGCACAAAATTTGGGACAAATTTTATTTGAAACATTTTTTCGTGCGCTCAATCGTTTTTGAGATAGAGGGTAGTGAGCGCTCGTTCATACGTACCTACTGTAATGTAATCAACCGTGAATATCTATAAATACTACCCTGAATTTTTAATAATTTGTATTATTTATTAGTTAATACATTGCATTTAATAACATTATAATTATATTCTGTCAGCAATTTCGGCATACCGACGTACATAAGTAGTTGAATTTATTCATTCAATAGTGAAAGTGGAATTTGGTTTTAATTCAACTATTAAAATTTTTTGAACGGTGGTACCCAAAGTAGACGAGCCGCCACTGCTCATCACTTTCACAAAACACTGATTAGCTCGTTTATTTAACCTCATCGAAAATAAAATATCAAAAATATGACCGATTTATCAAACATTTGTAACACAGCATCCCCCAATTGAAAAAACTTACCCTACTTCAAGCCAAGCGTCGAACCGTGAGAACCAATTCAAACTATAAACACTTGGTTGCTACCACACAGCGACATTAAGCGGACAAATTTATATTTAGTGGCACACAAACAGCAACAAGAACGATTAGTTCCCATGAACACAACTTAAATAAGATAAGATAAATTTATCCACAACAGATAAAGGTTATGTACAATCCCGCTTTTACGTCTCACCCAAACAGTCATCACGACGCCACTACCCACTACGACACTGCGAAGTGCGAATATGGCCTGGAAATTCTAGAAAGCGTGGACACAGCATAACCTGCGGCCAGTTAAAACATGCGTGGTTAGGACGCATTGTATTCGGAACGCAAGTGTCTCGGGTGTACAATGCGATAATTTAACATTCTATCGGGTGAAGACAACCGCATGAAAAACCAAACGACGTAGAAAATTATATTCAATGCCAGGGAATGCAGTAAATTTTTATTTAACGGGCTATAGTGTAATGAAAATAGTGATACAGATTTCCTCTGAATATCAGATACTAGGAAGAAACTGGAGGAACGCAAGACTTCTCGAAAATAGGGGGGTTCAACGAATAAATCGATGGAAAATAAAGTTAACATTCAGTTGAACAGCGTTTTAAGTGTCACTTGCATTTCTTTAATTTGTTTCATAACCTGTAAAGTATGGAGTTGAACCGCTGTCTGATTAATTTAATTAAGGAGTTGCAAGAAACAGATGTGTACATAAGTAATTATTTTGAAGATGTGGTACCAAATTATTCTGCTCGTACATTTCAAAGACATTTTCGTATGAGCAGAGACACAATGCAGGTAAATATAAAATTTTTATGTAAAAGCAAATTATATTACATTATTGTGCTGTAATTCTGTGGCAAAAAGTCAAAAGGGGATAACTCGATTTTTGGCCAAAATGAGTTATTTATACCATTCGACAGCATTTTTACAGCTCAGTGAACTGACAAAAGGGTATAACTCAGTTTTTAAAACTAACAAAGTTTTTTTTGAAAAAGGGAATATCTCAATAAGTTATTTTAGACATAACGTTATAAGTAAAGATATTACAATTTTTGCTGACTAACACAACCGACAAAATGGTATATGTTCAATTAAAAAATATATTTATTTATATTGGGGTGGCAAAAGGAAATATCTTGATATTCAGATATGTCCTTTTGTCGGTTTTTATTTCTATTTTTTCTTACACAACAATATTAATCAAAATGACCAAGTAGAAGATTGCTGGCAATAGTGGATCATGTAACGCAGCGTCCATTGTGAGAAGAAAAGAGAGTTGTGGGACCATGAAAATAAACCAAGAAAGAAAAATTTGCAAGAATTCTGGAAAATCGTATCCAACATCTAAACAGAAACTCATTAAAGAACGAGAAATATAATCACTAAAATCAAATCGTCGTAGAAAATGTCGATAAAAACTAGATGATAATTGATAATACTAGACTCAGTTTGTTTCACGACTATTGGAATATGGGGCATTATGACAGAAGAGTAGCTTACATTGCAAGCTTAATACAGTTACAAGAAAAAAAAGTCGTCACTCTGAAGTTAGCTAACAAAACCAAAAATAGAGAAAAAACATATGTATACTTTTTAGAGAACCAAATAAATTCATTTCCACTGTAATTCAAAAAAAGGTTCTTTCAAAAAGTGGTATAATACAAAGTGATCAAAGAGGAAAACATGTGCCTACCCACAAAATATCCGAGGAAATGTTACAGCTTGTAACTACTCATATAAATAAATTTCCAGCATACGAGAGCGACTACTCTAGAAGAGATTCCGAAAAAAATATATTTGGCCGCTGATCTCACCAAAGCCAAAATGTACAGCTTATATAGTGATGAAATGAAACAAATAGGCCAGAAGCCGATGTCAATAACAGTGTACTCTGACGCAATCAGGGCTTCCACACAGATTTTGTGTTAAAAAAAGTGAAAAAATTGAGTTCGGCTGGGAAAATAGTGAAAAAAAGTGAGTGTTATAATTCAAATAAAAATTGTATTATATTAAAAAAACAAAAAGTATCAATCTTCTCACAAATATAACAAAAATTAAAAATATGAAGTTTTGATTATTTTATTATCAAAACAGGAAAAGTTTTTTGAATTAAAAAAAAAACGACAAATTTTCTCTTGAATTTCTTCAAGAAGACGTTTTGATTTTTTTCTTAAAAAGGTTGGAAACAATTGTACTTTTCCTTTTTTCTAAAATTGAGAGTTTTTTTTCACTTTTTCGTTCTTCTCTTAGGGACAAGGCTCCGTCAATAAGGGCCTGCGCAATTCGTGCTTCCATGGTGTTATTTGCCGCCAACGCAGCTTTTAGTCTAATATTACCCTCTTCTAACAACTTATCGGCAGATTTTTCCTTTTGAGTTTTAATTTCTTTTTCCTGTACCATCGTTTCATCTATTTCTTGTAAAGTCTTTTTCGATTCTTTTACAAGCATCTGTTGTTCAGCAGCTAATCTTTTTTCGGCTTTTTCTTTTTCTTTTTGGTGGATCCGCTCCTTTTCTTTCAGTTTTTCCGCGTCCAAATAATCTTGATAATGTCTTCTAGCTTGACCTGCTAGAAGGAGGAGTTCGTTTATTATAGGAACAGTCTCTGGTTTATTGTCGAAATGCTTCAAAGCATCTGCGATAGTTAGCCTCGCATTTAAAGTTCTTACCGATATATTGGTTTTTTCTTCAGTTAGTATTAGTTTCGAACGGCTAAATCCCCTTTCCACGGAAGCATTCCCATGAGTTAAGCAACATGCTGCTAGAAAAATGCTTTTTACATTTTTGTATTTTTCGACATTTTTCTCCGCCTTTTCAAAAAATGTTATCCAGTAATTGTCAATTCTATCAGTTTTTTCTAATATTGGTAAGGTTTCAAATTTTAATAACCTGTACTCGTCTACAGCGTTACCTGGGATGATAATATTTAATGTCTCACACAGTTTAGAAAAATATTCCAAAGCGTATTTTTTTTTATTACTTGGGGATCAATGGATTTAAAATACTTCAGGTTTTTATTCATTAAAAGACTTTTATTCAGCAAATACTCAGCTGCAGTAATGTAATGCTGTCTAACTGATTTCTTAAATTCAAGAACAGTTCTCTCATTTCCTGTGACGTTTTGCTGGACTTTTGGATCTAATACAATATCATTAATATTTAGTAAATTATCTTCATTAAACATTGACGGAAGAGAACAGTTCCAGTTGCTATTTTTGCAAACAAAACTAGCTATTGCAATCACTAGAGATTTTAGTTCTGTATGCAAAATGTGAATTAAAGGTGCTTCAGTTTGAAAATGTCCTGTGAACTTTACAAAAAGCTTAGCACTTCACTTCTAAAATTGTTAACCATCTTGTAGAACAATGTTTAATAAAATGGTGTTGTGGTATTTTGTTTAAAATCTGTACTTCTGAATACTCTTGCCATCGCACTGGATATTTTTTAAAATAATGATATATGAGAATGATAAAATCATTAACATCCTCGCCAAATGTTTCCATTCCTTTCAAAAAGGCGTTATGTATGCAGTGAATTGGGCAAGTACCTATATGTAAATTTCATGAGTATATTAAATCATTGCTACATTTATTTACTTTACCTAGATCAATTAAACCTTTTCTATCTCTAACTTCTTTAAGTTCTTCATTTAGTAAATTAAATATTTTTTTATTTACGTTAGGTCCATCAGAACCTAGCATTAGCAAATGATTGAAGGTTAAGCCAGCATTATCAATGGCTTCCTTGATGTGATCTTTCACTATATCAGCTGTTGCCTTAGTTATAAAAAAAGTCTCCAAATGACTCACCGAAACCATAAAAATAAAACACTTCAATTATTATTAACCAGAATAAAATATAATACAGTTAACTAATTCCAAAAATTACCTTTTTATAAACTTCAGAATAATAAATTATTTTCAACTGCAATTCTTTCAAGCCTTTGTTATTGACTGTTTCGTCATATAAAACGGTGTAATATGAAGATTCTGCATCTTTTAAAAACATATTTCGGAAATATGGACCCAGTGCTTCAGAGATTATATACCCTAACTTGGTCCTGCTCATGGTATAATTGCTTGAAATTTCTCCAGGAAACATCACGTGAAAAGCTGGAGCAATAATATCAGAAGATGCTGCTGAAATGTTGCATACTATGCTCAACATAGCCCAAATTAATTCAGCTTTTTTCCCCATTTCAACATTGTTATTAATGAAAGATAACGACACAACGTTTCCCGTTTCATTTGTTTTATTTTCGTCTGTTGCCAAAGTCAGTTGAGTAGAATTGAGTTTAATTTGGCATTGTCTAAAATGTTTCTGAGTACTAGCGTGTTGAGTAATAGCTTGAAATCCTAATAAGAATTAATATTTGCTATAAATAATGAAAGCAATAACCACCTCGAAAACGTACCTTTTTGTTTACAACTGATACTTGTAGAGCAAATCGCACAAACCACACTTTCGCTTGCACTGTCGCCACTAGTTTCTGGCCTGCACCACCTTTTAATTACATACCCGTGGCTATCGGTTCTTTCGAACCACGTATTGTTCACAGTGCACTTTTTATCATTCATTTTTCATTTTTGTCGCTCTTGTATGAAATTATTAACTGATTTCAAACTTTACAGAAAGTAAATAAACAGCACGTGTCCGACGAAAGAATTGTGAAAACTACACCAACTGCATCGTTTGCGATCACGAGAGACATTATGATTGGCTCGTTTCAATGCTGCAAGCTCGAGGCGCGTAATTTGAACCTTGCGAGAAAAACACGTGAAAAATTTTATTTAATATCCCTATCATTCGGCGGATTGCCGTTCTCTCATTTTCACAAAAAGAAACAAATAAATTTGTAAATCAAAAACTAAAAAGATTTTACACAGAAAAAGTGAAAAAAGTGAGTGAATTGCAAAAATAGTGAAAAAAAGTGAGCATTCTTGGAAAAAGTGAGAAATAGTGAAAAAAGTGAGTCTGTGGAAGCCCTGCGCAATTAACATGTTAAATTTGAAATTCAAGAAACCAAGCAACGATACCTGCAAAACATGTGACCTGTTACAAATGAAGATTCAGACGTATTCAAATGAACAAGAGAAAAGGAGCCTTAAAGAAAACTTAGAAAGTCACCATGTGGAAGCTGATGGTGCTTATAATGTAAAAAAAGAAGACAAAATATTGGCTCAAAGTTCATCGCAACTAAAGGTATTAGTTTTTGATTTGAAACAATTTTGCCAAGACTGTACTTAACTACTGGTACTGTCTTTTACAAGCGGCAACTACACACTTACAATTTAGCAGTTCATGACTGTACTACTGGTAGATCGACACATTTTATGTGGCATGAGGCTATTGCTGGTCGAGGTGCTAACGAAATAGCCTCATGTCTTCTTAAATATATTAAAAGTTTAGAAAATGTTATTCATATTATTTGTTACAACGATACATGTGGCGGACAAAATAAAAACTCTTATGTCACTGCTATGTTTAGCTATTTGATGTCAATTAATAAAAATTTAAAAGTTTTGGGTCATAAATTTTTAGTCCCTGGACACACACACATGGAGTGTGACTCTGATCATGCTACAACACAAAAAGCAAAAAAAGGAGCCCTTTTCACATCCATATACCAAGAGATTGGTATAATTGGGTGCGATTTGCTGGAAGTAAACGGGATAAAAATGGAATACCACGATTTAGTGTTGTAGAAATGCAAAAGGAAGATTTCTTCGATTTCTCACTACTTCTAAAGGGTCCACTAGTCAATAGAAACCACACAGAATCGAAAAAAAAACTTTTTTGGAGAGACATAAAATGGTTTAGGTACGAAAAAGATATTGGAATGGTGAAATTTAAAACTACTCTGGAACAGCGATTCCTAAAGTGTGTTCCGCGGAACCCTAGGGTTCCGCGAAAGCCGTCCCAGGGTTTCTCGAAAAATTGAGTCTAATTAGTCATAAAAAATTGCAATAACGACTCGTAGAATTCGTATTGTGAACAGTTCTAAGAAAAGACATTTGTTTTTGTGAATACATTTGCTATTAATCGAATAAACAGAGGAGAATGTTTTCGGCATCAACAATCGCAAGCATTCACACGATAGCTCTGTTCAAACTTACATATTTGTTCCAGAAGTTCTCTGATTCTTTGATTCGATAACAGTGACGTTAATTAATTCCTTGAGTTGTTGAGTGCTTGTTGTACACCAGCGTTGTGTGGCTTAAGACGAACCAATTATTATCTACGGCTAAATCAACTACTTTGGAACCAACTGATCACCACAAAGAACAAGTACAAGGCAATACTGTCACAGAATCAATACAAAAAGAAGATATTTGTCAAAGTTTACCGAGTTCTTCCGTAAGTAGTTTCTGCCAAATGAATAGTAGGAGACGGGAGTATAGCCCCGAAATGTCATTTTTTACCGATTTCTGTTTTACGCATTTTAGGGAGCATCAACAATGGAATGTGATACGAAGGAGCTACATTCGAAGTTTTCGAAAAAAAGAAAGTACGACGACAGTTATCTATCTTTCGGTTTTATTCCGGTTGGTAATGCAGAACATCCGGATGGACAATCCATTGTTTGCAGCAAAGTTCTGGGAAACAGCTCTTTGGTACGAGCAAAATTGAAACGTCATTTGGATACCAACCATCCGCATTTAAAAGAAAAAGACGTGTTGTTCTTCAAAAGGCAGAAAGAAAGTCATTATGCTGGGAAAACACTTTTAAAGAAATATGTAAAAACAGACCACGAAAATGCAACAAAAGCATCTTTCTTACTTAGTTATAGAATTGCCCGTACTGAGAAACCCCATACCATTGCAGAAGATTTAATCAAACCGTGCATGGCCGATGTAGTTACTTGTATTCTAGGAGAAGAAGCTGCACAGAAAGTTGCCATGGTTCAATGTTCAAACAACACTGTGTCTAGTAGAATTCACAAAATTTCTGAATATATTGATGAATTACTGCAAAGATTGCAAAAATGTAGTGCATTTTCTTTGCAACTGGACGAAAGTACAGATGTTACACAACTGTCGATATGATAGTTTTTGTTCGATATGATTTCGAATCTTCTATTGAAGATTTATTTTTATATACCTCCTTAGAAACGAAAACCACTAGTGAAGAGATTTCTCAATTTGGAAACTGTATATGAGAAATTTAACTTTGACTTTACAAGTCTTTAATATAGACGAAACGGGAATATCCACTGTACATATAGTCGGGAAAATTTTGGATGAAAAAGACCTTAGAAGATGTGGAGCCATGACTAGTGAAGAAAGAGGGGAAACAGTAACAGTTGTACGTGCGATGAGTGGATCAGAGATGTATATCCCAGCCTTGTTTATATATGCTCGTAACCAGGACATTTTTCTACCAATGGTCCTGCAGGATCTGTTTACAAGAGCTCAAAGCCGGTTGCATTACCTAGGAATTTTTTTTAGAATGGCTACACCATTTTCAAAACTTCTTCTTGTGATGGATAATCACGTTATATATACATCTTATGCCGCATACAAATTTTGTAAAGATAATGGGATAGTTGTGGTATCATTGTCTCCGTATACATCACATCGGCTCCAGCCTCTCTGAAATCAGCCTACAGCCAAGAATACTTACTTAAAGATTGTCCACGAAAAAAATTGGCCACTAAGCGTTATCTTTTATGAATAATACTAGCTGACCCCGTGAACTTCGTTTCACCTACAACTTAATTTTGAATCTGCAAACGGAATGCTTTGAAATCTTGCAGATGTTTTAAACATCTGATAAGCATAATAAATTTTTATTCAAAATAATACTTACTTCCTCCAAAAAATTGATGACGTCAGCCCAAAATTTTGACAAATGAATCCTTTTTAAAATATCCAAAATAGGATGAGACTATACTTGTGATTTATCATTCCATTCATATTTTTTAGTTTTTGCTTATATTATATAGGGGGTGTCTCAAAAAAAAAAAATCACTGAGTCAGTTTATTTTATTGATTGAATCAAGAATTGCAAAACTAAATTTTTAGATTTATTGCAGACGTTTTGAAGTTACTGTTTGACATGGTACGTTTTTAATTAAAATATATCTGTTTATCAAGCCCAAAAACTTGATGACGTCATCTCAAGATTTTGCCGAATAAATCCTATCTAACATGTGCAAAATATCATCAGTATATTTTCGTAAATTTATCATTGCATTCATATTTTTTAGATTTGCTTTTACAGTGACAAAAAAATGTATGGATCAGTCAATTTATTTTATAAAATAACTCAAGAGTTGCAGAAATGACATGATTAATATAATTCATAATGTTTAAATATGATAACTATTAATATGTGATAATTAAACCGAAAACCATTTTCCTAAGAACACGAGGTTAGCAAAAACAAATTAGTTTGTTTAAACATTGTTAAATTAACCCCGAACATGTACAATTTCTGAGCGAAAATATGAAAAATAATTTTTGCAATCTCATCGTGACGTACGATGACGCCACTGTCACGTGAGCCACCTGATAAAACGTCACATTTTTCGGTCCTCTGCGTTTAGTTTTGATTTCGGTTTGGTGGCAGCAACATCAGAGTCCGTTTTGGCTTAAAAGTAGGGTCCTTTTCACGAATTTCTAATTTATATATTTAAATATTAGTGAAAATGTGTTGTATTAGTACTGTGAACACGAACGAAAATGGATATGTTTTCGAAAAGGACCGAAAACAGGGTAAGTTCGAGTTCAGTTTTAATTTATCGGATTCCGTGATTCGTTCACTCGACAATTTTTAAATTTTGGGAAAATTTTCGAAACGATTGAAGTTGGTGGGTCAAAGCTATACATTTTCGCGATATAATTAAATAAAATTTAAACATAATTAATACAATTCATAATGTTCAAATATGATAACTATCAATATATGATAATTAAACCGGAATCCGTTTTCCTAAGAACACGAGGTTAGTAAAGACAAATTAGTTTGTTTAAACGTTGTTAAATTAACCCCGAACATGTACAATTTCCGAGCGAAAATATGAAAAATAATTTTTGCAATCTCATCGTGACGTACGATGACGCCACTGTCACGTGAGCCACCTGATAAAAGGTCACATTTTTCGGTCCTCTGCGTTTAGTTTTGATTTCGGTTTGGTGGCAGCAACATCAGAGTCCGTTTTGGCTTAAAAGTAGGGCTCTTTTCACGAATTTCCAATTTATATATTTAAATATTAGTGAAAATGTGTTGTATTAGTACTGTGAACACGAACGAAAATGGATATTTTTTTCGAAAAGGACCGAAAACAGGGTAAGTTCGAGTTCAGTTTTAATTTATCGGATTCCGTGATTCGTTCACTCGACAATATTTAAATTTTGGGAAAATTTTCGAAACGATTGAAATCGGTTGATCAAAGCTATACATTTTCAGGACATAAATAAATAAATTTTAACCATAATTAATATCATTTATGATGTTTAAATATGATAAGCATCAATGTATGATAATTAAACCGAAACCCGTTGTCCTATAAGCCCGAAATTATTAAACACAAATCAATTTGTTTAAACAATGTTAAATTATCCCCGAAAATGTGCATTTTCCCAGCCAAAATATGAAAAATAAATTTTGCAATCTCATCGTGACGTACGATGACGTCAATGTCACCTGAGCTACTTGTATAAAGGTCACGTGTTTCGGTCCTTTGTGTTCAGTTTTAATTTCTGTTTGATGGCGGCAAGATCGTCGCTTCATTTCGGCGTAAAAGTGGAGCGTTTTAGCGAATTTCTAGTTTATTATTAATACATATTACGGAAAATATATTGTTAGTGCTGTGAACACGAACGAAAATGGATATTTTTCCGAAACGGACCGAAAACAGGGTAAGTACGACTTCAGTTTTAATTTATCGGGTTCCGTGATTCGTTTGGTCGACAATGTATACATTTTCGATAAATTTTCGAAACGATTGAAGTTGGTGGGTCAAAGCTATACATTTTCGCGATTTAATTAAATAAAATTTAAACAGAATTAATAGAATTTATAATGTTCAAATATGATAACTATCAATATATGATAATTAAACCGAAATCCGTTTTCCTAAGAACACGAGGTTAGTAAAAACAAATTAGTTTGTTTAAACGTTGTTAAATTAACGCCGAAAATGTACAATTTCTGATCTAAAATATGAAAAATAATTTTTGCAATCTCATCGTGACGTACGATGATGTCACTGTCACGTGAGCTACCTGATAAAAGGTCACATTTTCGATCCTTTCTGTTCAGTTTTGATTCCGGTCTGGTAGCAGCAACATTGGAGCTTCGCTTTGGGTTAAAAGTAGCACGTGTTCGCGAATTTCTAATTTATTGTTAATAAATATTAGCGAAAATGTTTTGTGTTAAGTGCTGTGAACACGAAGGATATTTTTCCAAAAATGCCCGATTTTTTTTAAATATGTTGTTAATAACATGCATTCAGGACTGATAAAGTACGCCTTTAGAATATACAAAGTATTGCGTTCATAATTCACAAAATACCGTATTCATCATTTTTAAAGTACGGCGTCCAAATTTACAAAATACGGTGTCCTTCACCCATGCTATCAAACCTTAGTCCTCTCTTTTAATGGCAAGACGCACTCCAGACCTCCTCGTATTGTTTGGTTCTTGCTGGGCAACAGCAACGAGCGAGCAAAGTCATCGCTCTTTGGTGGCAAACGTGGAGAAATTTGTATATTGTAACTTTTGTAATTGAAGCATTTTGTACTGTATATTGTATGTGTTACTAACTTAACCTGGGTCTTGCCAATTTAGCTCCAGTGGTGCAAATGCTTTGTTTTCACGGTGCATTTCCTTGGGTTTTAATTTTGCAACAGTGCATTCTTTGGTTCCGGGTTTGAATTCTCCATGTCGTCAGACGCTTTGGCCTGGGGGGGTTCTTTTGGCCCTTAGACGCTGGGTTGCATCGTTCTTTGAGAATGAGGTAAGACGACCTTGGATTTATGCGGCTGCGTTCTCCCTTGGGCGTGTGAGCGCTGCGACCAATAGATTTCGTCCCGAGTTCCATCGGTGTGCTTGCTTGAGTTTTCATTTTGCAAGATTCTCAATTTTTGGTGCAATTTCTTCCGGTGGTGTATTGGCTACTAACTTTGCATTTGTATTGTATCTGAATTGTATCTGTATCTGTAGTGTATTCTGTATTGTAGTTAGATTGTAGGTACCTGTATTGTATTTCCATTGTATTGTACTGTATAACGTTCTATCCCTCATTAACAAATCCTAGCCCTCTCCTTTCCTAGCGAGATCTGCTCCAGACCTTCCCGTGGTTCTTGCTGAGCATCAACTATCGAGGACAGAAAATTCAAATTCAAAACCAGCAAAGTTTCACAAAAATCTTGAAAATCGCTCGTTGGTGGCCAACGTGGAGCAAAAGAGACTTTTGTAACTCAACTAACTTTGTTAACTCTATATTCTTAAGGAAAAAAAAATATATTACATTTAATTTATCATTTATAAGGACAAATAGTCATTTGCCACGCCGATGCTCATTTTTAGATTAAATGCTCACAAAACGCGTAAATGTTCAATTTGTGTCCGGGGAGATACAATGTTTGCAAGTAGATACATAGTACATCGGATAGATGCTCAGGTACATAAGAGTAATAATGAAGTAGGTACTTCGTACTTCGAATATGAGTATCTACTCAGTTTTATTCATACCGTCCAATGTCTCGCTTCAATGTTTGATTATGATGGTTTTTTTTTTTTATTTGTACATTTGGTCGCATCGACAGCTAGGTCATTAGGAACCTTACATGGTAGGAAAACACACTTAGTAAAAAGAAAAACCCTTCTATATGCATTCAAACAGCTGAATATGTTTAAGGAACAGAAGGATATTGACCATGTTCGGGATGGTACTTCCTAGCGCTTCGGCGAGGTTGGGTGATATTTGGAAATGGTTGCGTTGGGTTTGCCAGTGGGGACAATAGCAGATGAGATGCTGGACAGTTTGACGGCATCCGCATTGCTGGCAAGTAGTTGGGGAGGTGCGGTTGAGCAGGTATCCATGGGTGAGCCGAGTGTGTCCTAATCGCAACCGCGTTAAAACGATTATGATGTTGATTATGAGCACAACGCTGATCAACTTCCGTATCCGAATTACCCTTGAAATAAATCATCGCGATTTGCACCTTCGGTAGTTCGTCGCACATTTGATTGACTTCGTGGACTTACGTCAGCTTGTCGTCTTCTCGGCATTGTAATGAACTTCATAAAACGACACAGAATTATTTTCACAGTCAATCAAATCTGTAAATTTTGTCTTGAGAATTTTAAAATATTGAAAACTTCAAATTAAATCCTCGAATAATGGTAAAGTTTGAAGTTTTGTCGAAACCAACAAAGTGAACATAGATAAATAGAATGGCAGATCAAAATTAATAAGACACTTTCCCAATGTGTAACTAAATTCACTTTAACTAAGACTTTTCTTAAAATAAACGACGTTTTCTTTTTACGAAAAAACAAACAACGACTTGAAATGCAATAATACTTTTCACAATCGCACGGAAGAAATAGTTTTGTATGACACGTCAGTTAGGCGACAGGTCGGTCAGGAACGCCAACTATTCAAATTCATTCGAAGTGGCGATTCCCATGCAAAATTTTAAAAAATTTTTGTCTTTTAGCCGTCTCATTTTTTATAAATTTTCTTACATATAAACCTTGTCCTGACGATAAGGAACACGTAAAAAAAAAGAATTGTCCAATTCGGTGCAGCCGTTCTGAAGTTATGAGCGTACATACATTTCGGCGATTCATTTTTATTAATATAGACTAGCTGACACCGTGAACTTAGTTTCACCTACAATTTAATTTTGAATCTGCAAAACCGAATGCTTTGAAATCTTGCAGATGTTTTAAACATATGATAAGCATAATAAATTTGTATTCAAAATATATTTACTTATCCCCTCCAAAAAATTGATGACGTCAGCCCAAAATTTTGCCAAATGAATCCTCTCTAAAATGTCCAAGATTAAACATAGTAGGCTTTGCTTAAATGACATTTTGTTATTGTCAGTTTCTAAAAACATAATCACTATTGTGCATTGTTTGTATTTAAGAAAATGTATTTGAAAGAGTATTTGCTTCATCAAAAAATCCTGTGCAAGAGGAATCAGAACCCAGAAATGTCCTTTCGGACAATCCTTGGAAATTTCAAAGCCGATGATGGCAAATGTTTTGAATAACTTCAGTTAACGTTTAACTATTAGTCGCAAACCAGATTCAGCCAGAAAATCTGGTGCTGCATGTAAAATTATGGAAAAAAAGTGTTAAAGTCCTTCAAACGAAATCCCAATGACTTGTGAGAGATGTGGCCAAAAGGATTTAAAAAAATATATATTTGGAAGAATGCTTGAAAAAGGGGTACATTCTGCGCCTTCTATGTCTAACAAGCACGCTTTTGTCGTTAGAATCAGTTGAGTCATTGCTTGCAAACATATTTTTTTCTACTACTATACTAATAATATGTAATAAGCCATTCATTTTTTTTTTATTAAAGGCACACTAAAGTTAAAAAAATCGATTTTTCGTTTTTAGTCGCAATATGTAGCAGCGTAAATACCGATTCGGCTCCCGCAAGTTGTGTATTATTTTGACGAAGGAGTTCCGAGATACAGCGATTTTAAAATCTCGCGTGACGTCATCTGCTACACACCAGACTAGCTGCTGCGGTCGCATTATACGGGCGCGACACGAACAACCGACATTATTGACAAAGTTCTTAAAATGGAAGGTGTTTGTCCTTACTCATTTGAGCCCCGATATTCCCAAACAAATCTGGAGAAGAAGAATCCGGGAGATATAGACAAATTTAAAGGAAGAACAGGAAATCTGTTGTGGTGCAGTTGCGGTTTTTGTGTCCAAGTGCAGACGGATATGGAGAGTATTTGTTGCAACGATTTCGAACAAATTTGCACTGTTATGGGTAGCTGTGATTGCATTACGTTACATTCATCTTTTGAAAAAGTTGTCCTAAATATTGACACTCTCACGGTTGCTCGTTATCATTTGTTATTGCATGCCTCTTCCTACGAGAAAGAAAGACTGAAAGAGACCACAAATAATTTATGGCGACATATTGCTTATAAGCAATTTGTTTATTGGATAAATGGGTGGGTTCCTTTAGGTAAACACAATCGAAAAATCATTCCTTCATGTGTTATCCAAAAAATTAGAGAAGAATACCCGGAGGCTGACAATAATTACACTGGATTTATACCAACGCAAGGAGAAGATGCCAATTATTTTGATTAGACAAAGTGTACTTGTAATTTACGAATAAAATGAACATGTTATACGTGTATTTATCTTTTATTTAAATAATAAATAAGTGAGAAAAGTTATAATTTTGGAAAACTAAAAATGTAACTTTAACATAGCGAATTTTGAGAAAAATAAACAATTAACTTTTATAACAATTTTTAGTACTGAATAGTACTATAGTATCATAGATTTTTCTAAACAGGAGTAGAGCCAAATCTTGAGTAATATTGTTGTCGGGTGGTATCTAAAGATGGTTTACTAACTGGTGCAATATTTTCAGGTACCACTCCAGCGTATTCCGCTTGTTCATCAACATCGACAACGTAGTCACCCCTTGCCAAACTGCAGACATTTTTTACGAGATCTTGTCTCCAGTCATAATTTTTTTTTTCTGTATATCTTCCGATACACCCATTTTCCCGAGATCTTCGAATACTTTTGAGAGTCGCTAACAACGTCTTTCGATACGTTAAAATTATGGTCCAATATTGCTAACATACCTCGCAAAACCATACCATCATAAGAGAAATGACTTCTTTTTGGCAAGTACTTTAATCGCTCATTATGATACGATTCTAAGGCGCCTGTATGGCAATATAAATTTACATGGCGTAAATCACATAGAAACTGCTTATTGTCAACAATAGATTTCAGCATAGTAAAATCGTTGGATTTAGGCGATAGCCATGCTACATCTCTTGCATCTTCTTCGGCTATAGGTTCATGTTGACACGCTGTAAACCTATTGCCCTCCCACGAATGGATATTACAGATATGGTGTAGAACCGACAAGAATTTTTCTATAAGTAAATCTGGATCACCACCACAAGTTTGTGCTGCCCACCATAGGTGATTGACGATGCTTGACTTCCAAGCGGCCAGAAGAGGAGCCTTCTTTTCTACAGTTTTGATTTTTTTCGCCAAATTCTTTGCCATATGCCATACGTCAAACTGGTGATTGAGTTCCGAATACTTAGTACGTAATAAATGTCGGATGCCTCGATGTCTGTCTGACAAAAATACACTGATTTTTAAATCTTCATGAATTAATTTATGGAGAATTTTGTCACATGCCGCCTTTTCTAAATCGCCTGTAACCATACCTTTTTGAACGACCATAAAGTCTATAACTTTTGTTGTATTCAGGTCCATTATTGAATATGTGGCGTATTTGGCACAAAAACCAGGCGAATCGTATTGCCCATCTCCGCTAATTCTTGTTTCTACATTTTCCTCCGATTTTAGGGAAGCAAATATTGCACTCCTTTGCTCACTGAAAACCTGGCGTATGACAGGTCCTACAAAACGCCGAACTACTGAATTAAATGTTGTAGCACTAACGGTTAATAATCCCATAGCCTTGGCAAACATTGTAAAATTTTCAAAACTCAGACCTGTAGAATAAATGGCAGCGCACAGTTTTATTGTTCCTACAGAAAATTTATTCTCTATAGGCTGAGAGCGCCAGATAAAAATATGTTCAGCTACGCAAACAGTTTTTATGATTACCATTGATCCTCGTTTTGAATGGGTCACTGCACTTACGCGTTTTCCACAAATATGACAAATTTTAAATAATTGTAAAATATTCTGTCCAAAAGTTAAAACTATGCAATCGTTCAAAGAAACAATATTATCATTTGCAGTAACGTCTAGTTCTTTTTTGTCCATTTCCAAATCGGTTCCTTCAGAACTTTTTTCATCAAAGCTATCCGAACTGTCATCTCTATCACTCCATTCAGCTTCATGAAAAGATGCATCAAGATCATTTTTTTGTTTGTTTGTGACATAATTTTTAAATATTTCTAAGCCGATTTCACACTGTATACCAATGTCTACACTACTATTATTATTACTTTCTATATCATTTAGTTCGCTCATTTCAGAGTCTGAAGAACTATACACTTCTTTATATGCAATCTTTCTACACATTGTCTGAGACTGATGTTTACTAGTCCTATTAGTGGTTGAAGTACTTGAAGTGCTTGCTATTTCTTTATTATTTGAACTATACATTTCTTTTAATTCTTTTTTTCGCAAATAATTTGAAACTCTTCGTATTTTTGTGGAAGGTGGAGTTGATTTGCCTGTTAAAAACAATGACGGGACTGCAGTGTTTTTTAATAATGGCAACGTTTTCATGTTCGGCATTAACTTTTTCTTCAAAGAATTTTCGTAATCATCTTCCGTAAAGTGCAAAGAACAAATGCGGGTATACTTATTTGGCAAAAAATTCTGACGTTTAATTTTGACTAACCATGTTTTATAAATTTCGGGATATTTATTTTTATCAGGAAAGACGTGGAATGAAAAATTCTTGTCTCTTTTTGGATTATTTGAACATCCCACAACACAGCAACAAACCATATTGATGATGAGTCAATGCAACTGCAACACTACATTTACCCTTCGATCATATATTATCTAGATATGGTGTGAGCACCTTTGTTGTGAAGCCAACATGACTGGGGACGCGAGACGAGGTGGTAAACATCAAGCGAAAATCGCCCTTCGGGACTGCGTCTCTGATTGGTTGTTGACGTACCGTCTTCAATATGGTGGTCGTCACTTGAAAACAACAGCTGAAGTGATCGAGTTGAAAACGTGATACAAAGTGAACTATTTACATAAAAGTGATAAAAAATAAGAGAAATGGGAAGAATTTGTTTTTTGTGTCGAAGAAGTTTCGAAAAAGCATCGACATGTTCCTATTATCGGTAAGTTTTACCAGTGTCATCCACGTGGTATTTATTTGGGAAGCCAGTGGTGTAGATTCTACAAAATGAGATAATTAGAACAACAAAAATGTGTTAATTAGATAACCAAAACCAGTTGGACGATGTATTTAATAAACAATAATTATACTAGGTTTCCCTGTGATCCAGAACGGAGAAAAAAATGGTTTGAGAATATAGGAATGCAGCTCGTTCACACAAGAAATATTTACTTGTGTGCAAACCACTTTGCAGCGACCAGTTTTTATATACAGCCAGGGGGAATTCATAGACTAAGTAAAGATGCCCTGCCCTCGAAGATCCCTTCAACAAGTGGACTTTCAGAAAGCGACTCGACAGAAGCAAAGTGTGTATTATTAAATTGAACTGGTGACAAAATATTACCAAATAAATAAAGTTCCAGCAGTTCGTCACAAAAAACAATTAAAGAATGTGAGCAAAGTACTCAGCAGCTGACAACACAACAAGCAGACTTGTCAATACTAGCTCAACCACTATCATGGTCTTCGGAAACTTTGACAGCTACAGAGTCTGTGGATGAAGCAGTCATCACTAGACAACCCGGTGCAAGTATGAGTCAGTCCATGGGTCCACCAAAGTTCAGGTATTCAAAATCATACATGAGTTACATGCAGCCATGTTTTATATTCATTTTGTACGAATGATTTGTGTAGGTTGGGAAAACGAAAAATAACTTCAGTACAGGGTAGTATAAAAAGTTCGACCACAGAATCACTTGACTCTGTTAAAAAAACTAATGTCCCTAGTAGACCTTTAATGAAAAGGTATGTATTGTCTGTTCTATCTTGCAACTGTCACTAATTATCATTTACTGTCTAGGGTAAAACGTGCACGATATATAGGTGATTGTTCAACTGATGAAATGTGAACTCCTAGAAAAGCGAAAAGAAATTGGCAAATAGCCAAAAAGACAATAACGATTCAACGTGCCAAATTGAGATTATTTCAACAACGAACAAGACGCCTCAGAGCAAGAGTATCAAATTTAAAATCATTATTGAAACATTTGGAATCCCAGAAGTTAATTAGTGAAAACACGTCGTTAACTGTTAAGGTAGTGTTTACATTCATAAGAGATAATTGTGAAAATGTATTGAAATGTTAATAATTTTAGGGCACAATACCTGAGTCATCAACAAATATATTAAATCGTTTTGTGCAAGGTCCAAAACTCCAAAAATATTCATCAGATTTGCGTGCGTTTGCTCTCACTTTGAATTTTTATTCAAGTAAAGCATATGAGTATGTGCGTACTAAATTCAATAACAGCTTGCCACATCGTCGCACAATTGCCAAGTGGTACTCTTCAGTAAATGGTGAACCAGGGTATACTTCTGAAGCAATTAATGCTCTAAAAATCCAGGTTGCAGAACAAAACAAAAAACAACAAAAACTCATATGTAACTTTGTTTTTGATGAGATGGCAATCCGAAAACAAACAGAATGGACGGGCCAGAAATTCACAGGATATGTAGACCTAGGCACTAATATAGCATCGGACTCACTTCCAGAAGCAAAAGAAGCTCTTGTGTATATGTTGGTAGCCTTAAATGCCCACTGGAAATTACCGTTTGCTTACTTTTTGATCAATTCATTAACTGCAACAGAGAAAGCTCAGTTGGTGAACAATCCTTTAGAGTTTTTGACTGAAAGTGGAGTTATAGTTTCATCTTTGACATTCGATGGCACAGCAACCAATTTAAATATGGCTACAATTTTAGGAGCTAAATTGGATAATCCTAGTAATTTGCAAACATTCTTTATGCATCCATTATTGCAACAGAAAATTTATCTGTACCTAGATGCTTGCCATATGTTGAAATTACTGAGAAATTGTTTGGCAAGCCAAGGCCGACTCATTGACAAAGATGGACGTGTCATTTTATGGGAATATTTCGAGAAATTAGTCAATTTACAAGCAACGGAGGGTCTTCAGGCTGCAACGAAAATACGAAAGCGTCACATTGACTGGACGCGCGAAAAAATGAAAGACATTTAGCAACAGTGTCGCAGATGTTTTCATTTTTTTGGAAGAAGATATACAGCATCCAGACTTTAGAGGTGTAAGTGCTACAGCAAACTTTTGTCGCGTTATAAATAATTTATTTGATATATTAAATGTACGTAATTTTGCCTCCACTGCACAATATCGAAAACCATTAACGCCTAAAAATTGCCATTTCGTTTTTGAATACTTAAATTTTTGCAAAGAATATATTATAGGGATTCGATTAAAGGACGTACCAATTTTACAGACACATAGAAAAACAGGCTTTTTAGGTTTCCTGATATGTATAAACAGTCTTATTAACATGTACAGAGATTTTATTGAAGTAGAAATACCTCTTTTAAAATATATTCTTAGTTATAAGCTATCTCAAGATCATCTCGAGATCTTTTTCAGCGCTGTGCGTAGTCGAGGTGGTTCAAGTAATAATCCTACAGCGCGACAATTTGAAAAGCGAAAAATAAACCTTTTTATTCTTATTAACTAAACTTCTGAACTAAAAAAAAGTTCGACATTTTTTTTTTTCTTACCCTTAGGGGTAGAATTTTTTTTTCAAATTTAAATGGGACCAACTTCGAGGCCTACTCTATCCAACAAAGAAAGAATCATCAAAATCAAATCGAGAACCTCCTCCTTTTCGTCGGTTAATAAAATTTTGTAGTTATTAGGTTTGTTGTCTTCCATTGTTTATGTATAATAACTATGTTTCACATATTTCTATTAGTATTTATATTAAAATACAGTTCCCCAACGTGACTTTGTATTAATTTACCTCACGGTTTTATTTTTATCCTTTGGATCCCAATAGACGAGCCGCCCTGGCAGTCAGTTCCTCTCACCCCCCTACCGTTATGTTGGCTTCATACGACATACCCGAGGAGGGTGGAATAAGAACGGAGGGAGCATGTCGTATGCTTTCAATGGCACGGTTTTGGCCCAAAATCAACTACCGCAAACACCGTTTACGATCAGTCTGTCGACTGTGCGCATGTGCGAGCTGGCTACCAAGCTCGAGAAAAGCCCATCGTACTCCATGGGCGTACATCTCAGTTATTTTGTTCCATCACGTGCTGTGTATCTTTATACTTTGAGCCGTTTTGTTTTTAATAAATTCAACATGGTGAACTGCAAACTTTGTAAGTCGTGGAATGGAAGTAAACAATCTGTGAAAAACAGACTTAGTTTTCATAAGTAAGTAATAAATGTAAAACTTGAGTAACTTTGTCCGCCACGGTTTAGCGATTCTCTCGAAAGTGGGGGCGTGGTTTAGCTGAGCGCGTATTCCAAACACCGTCGTAAACGGTGTCTAGATTTCGGACGGTCGGTGCCACATTTTTCGACCGTACTATCCCTCCGTTCTTATTCTACCCTCCTCGGACATACCCTACAACTGGCCGCATGCCATGTCTAGCTAGTATATGGTCGAAGCATTTACCACATTTTCAACAAAATAATCTTACTTACCATATATAAAATACACAGTATAAGTAAATAAAAGTAAATAAAGTTGTAAATGCAGATACGAATAGGTAATCTTGATTTAATGAATAATTAACCGAGAGAGAACTTGAGATGAATTGTATCGCCGTATTATGCTTCGCGCCGCCCGTGTAACAGATGACGTCACACGTTCAACTAAAGACCGCTGTTTCAGGGAAATAAAACTAAAAATAAGAGCTGCCGTTGCATCCTTCGTATAATAATACGATAACTGTTAATTGTTAAGTAGTAGTTGCAATTTGCCGCCTTTGTCGCAACTCAACGCTCCAAAGATGCCGACTTCCTGGCGGAGCGTGTAGTCGGATCTCTTTGGAGCGGCTCCCTTTGGGGCGGCTCTCTTTGGGGCGGCTCTCTTTGGGGCGGCTCTCTTTGGGGCGGCTCTCTTTGGGGCGGCTCGCTCCTTTTGAAGAATTGGCGGCGATCACAGGAGAAGTCGGCCTAACCCCCACTTATTTTTATACTTTGTGTTAATTTTTAATTTTAAGACCAGTAGCGATGTAACCACCGCAAGCGAAACAATAAACCAAGTGTAGCAACACAAGACTTTCATTCTTAGTTCTATGAACACAAAATACGGCTGGAAAAAGCTCCAGTCGTCAACATATGGTCCTTCGAGCCGGATATTGAACGCAGTGTCAATATTCGACATTCGGGAAACGTGCTTGTGCAAGTGCAACGCAGTTTCTCCCAACATCTTCATAATCAACAAATTAATAACCATCACATCGCTACATTACTACGCTACATCCAAGAGTTCTTCTTCATCATCGGCACGTCACCGACACAGGTTTGTGGATCACTACTTTTCTTCTTTACCATATTTCCACACTCTCCTTTGCATGTGCTGTTGTAATTAATATCGTGTTTCATTACAATGGGGGAAATTAAACTTTTGGTTAGAAGACGAGCTGCGATTAAAACTAAATTAACTAACTTTTGCAAATTTATATCGGACCCCGAAAATCAGAACAGAATTGCTGAGATAGAAGAACGAATAAGTGCAATCCAACCTTTGTTAAAAGAATTTGAAAATATCAATTTAGAAATTATAGAAACCGATGAGTCTCATGTTAAAGATGAGGACTCATTCGAGTTCGAAAATAAATATTTTAAGGCCATCAGCGAGGCCAAACAACTTATTCAAAAAAAAGGTATCGAAGTAGACACAGTTGCTCAGGCAAATTCGAATCAAAACAAACCCGATTCTATCTCCATCAAATTGCCTGAAATTTCTATACCGGCTTTCAGTGGTGCATTCACGGAATGGATCAGTTTCAGGGATTGTTACAAATCACTTATCCATGATAATCAAAGTTTAAATCCAGTTCAGAAATTCCATTATTTGCGAGGTAGTTTGACAGGAGATGCACAAAAAACAATTAGTCACTTAGCACCAACCACAGATAATTACTTGTCAGCATGGGATTTACTAACGGAAAGATATGAGAACAAACGAATTATTAGTCAGCATCATATTAGAGCATTATTTTCACTACCACATATCAATTCAAGAGACTCAAAATCCTTACGTTCGTCCTTACAGATCGTTAATTCTAATATCAAGGCTTTAGATGCTATAGGGCGTCCCACAATGCAATGGGATGATTTGCTTGTTTACTTAATTTCTAGTACATTTGACGAGAGTACCACTATCGCTTGGGAAAGTACATTAAATAGTACCATTCCAACTACAAAAAATATTCTCGATTTTCTTACGCAACGATGTCAAATGTTTGAATCTTTCGAACTAAACCAAATGAGCAATAAAATGAATACAAATAGTTCAAACAAACACAAATCTTACCTCCACAATAATCAGTTCAACAATAAATCTGCAAGCCATATTGTAAATGTGTCGCAGACCAATCAGATTACGTGCAACTATTGTAAATTACAACATAATATTTTCAATTGTCAAAGCTTTCTAGGCTTAACCTCTGAACAGAGAATAAGTGAATGCAAAAAACGTAAACTTTGTATTAATTGCTTACGTAGCGGACATAAGGTAGAAAACTGCAATTCGAGCAATTGTAGAAAATGTAACCGTCGCCATAACACACTATTGCATGTAGATCTTAATCAAAATAATTCGCCACAACCCTCCTCGTCATCGATGAGTAATTGCGCTCAAATCTTAAATAAAAATGTTGTTTTATCAACAACACAACTTTTAGCATTTGGGGACGACAAAATTCAGGGTAAGCAATTTCGAGCCTTATTAGACAATGGATCAGTTTCAAACTTTATAACAGAAAGGGCGGTGAAAAAGCTAAATTTGCGCAATATTCATAATATCCAATTGCCTCTCATTGGCATCGGATGCAACTCTTCAGTAATTAATCATGCCGCAACAATTCAAATTGCATCCGTATGTTCGTCATTTAAAGCAACATTAGATTTTTTGATAGTTCCAGAAATAACGGGAAACGTACCCAACTCGTCATTCCCCACTTTACAAAATTTACCCGATAACATAAAATTAGCAGATCCGTTTTACAACTTATCGCAGCCCGTGGAAATTCTTATCGGTAACGAAATATTCTGGAACATTATTTGCATAGGACAAATCCGCATTCACCGACACGGGCCGGTTCTTCAAAAAACACAGTTTGGATGGGTTATTGCGGGAGTATTGAATAATTTCAACACAAACACTTCAACTTCTTGCAATCTTTCAAATACAGATCTTGATGTACACCTCAAAAAATTCTGGGAATTAAAAGAAGTGACAAACATATCCGACCCAGTTTTTCCTGGCGATAATCGCGACCCTTGTGAAAAGGTATTCATCGACACTTTCACGCGAGATTTATACGGCAGATTTCAGGTGAAACTGCCCATCATAAACGAACCTCCGGATTTGGGTTCTTCGAAGGAAATTGCACTAAAATTATTTTATAATCTAGAGAAACGTCTACGAAAAGATCATAATTTGTTTGAACAATATTCAAAATTCATGGCTGATTATTTAGATCTAGGGCACATGACCCAAATAAATTATCCTGACGAATCAGGTTATTTTGTAAGCCACCATCCCGTCTACAACGAATCTTCCCTCACAACTAAATTAAGAGTTGTATTTAATGCATCTTTGAAAACAACTAACCATAAATCAATTAACGAAAATCTTATGGTTGGCCCTAACCTACAGCAAGACTTATTTAGCATTCTAATTCGGTTCCGAATTCACAAAGTTGTAATAACCGCGGACGTAAAAAAGATGTACAGGCAAATATTGGTGCACCCTGATCACCGCAAATACCAACAAATATTTTGGCGTTTTAACTCCACTGATGAGGTAAAGGTTTTTGAATTAAACACAGTGACGTACGGATTTGCGAGTTCATCATATTTGGCAACTAGATGTTTGCAAGAGTTAGCAAATCTCGAAAAACAAAACTTTCCTGAAGCGGCAAATATAATTTTACGGGACTTCTATGTAGATGATTTAATTTACGGGGCAAACGATATTAACCATGCATCTCAAATACTAAACGACATTAAGGGAATTTTAAGCAAGGGCGGGTTTGAACTGCACAAAATTAATTCAAATCATTTACCTTGCATAGACTCCACCTCAACACCGGGAATCATAAACCTTGACAAACAAGCTGCAGCCAAAACATTAGGACTTTTTTGGAACAATTGTAATGATACCATCCAATATTCGATCTGTTTAAAAAATCCTAAATGCCATAAAATAACAAAACGGGGAGTTCTGAGCACCATTGCTCAAATTTTTGATCCATTAGGTTTAGTAGCACCTGTCACAGTGACCGCGAAGATCATAATGCAGAAACTATGGTCACTCAAACTTAATTGGGATGAAAGCTTACCAGCGGAACTACACACTTTGTGGTGCGAATTTTTAAACGCATTTCCGGAATTAACCAATATTTCAATCCCTCGGCATGTAGTTACAAACAAGCATCAAATAGAAATTCATGGTTTTTGCGATTCAAGTCAAAACGCATATGGCGCTTGCGTGTATTTACGTTCCCAGAATCCCAGTGGGAACTATGAAGCACGAATTTTATGCTCAAAAAACCGAGTTGCCCCTTTGCAAACACAGACCATTCCCAGACTTGAACTGTGCGGCGCAGTTCTCTTAGCTAGATTAGTTCATAAAGTTAAGCAAGCCTTGATGTCCAGGAGTGTCATTACTGGACTGATTCCACTATTGTGTTAGCATGGATTCGAACGCAGCCTACACTATTAAAACCATTCGTATCACATCGGATATCAGAGATACAGTCCTTAACACCTGAAAATAATTGGCATCACGTTTCATCAGAACAGAATCCTGCGGACATTTTGTCCCGCGGGGATAATCCCCGTCATTTGCAGTCCTTCCAACTTTGGTGGAATGGACCGACCTTTTTAACTAGGACTGATTTACCGTACGAGCATTTAAATGATTCGTCACATGTTGATTTGCCGGAACTAAAGTTAACATGTTGTCTTGCGACCAAAAATTCCACCGAATTTCTACTACGTTACTCGGACTTTGATAAATTGTGTAGAATTACTGCCATAATAATGCGATTTATTCAGAATTTGAGAAATAAGGACAATAAAAAATCTGATCATGTAACAAGCAAAGAAATCATAGAAGCACATAATTTAATAATAAAATTAGTTCAAAAAGAAGCTTTTCAGGATGATATACATCAACTTAAGTTGCATAATCAAATCACGAGTAACAGTAAATTAAAAGGTTTAAATCCGTTTATTGATAATTCTGGTTTTTTAAGAGTTGGTGGTAGACTAAATCATGCTAAAATCAGTAATGATCGCAAGCATCAGTTGTTATTGCCGAGAGACCATTTTGTTACTCGTTTAATAATTGAAAAATATCATAAGGATAACCTTCATATCGGTTGTCAGGGAACCTTGTCTGCAGTACGCTGCAAATATTGGCCCATTTCAGCCAAAAATACAATTCGACGAACAATATTCAAGTGTCTAAAATGTTACCGCTGCAAGCCGGTACCATTCAGTCAATTAATGGGGGATCTTCCTAAAACTCGTGTAACACCTTCACGACCATTTTTTATTACAGGTGTAGACTATGGTGGTCCTTTTATTTTAAAAAATGGACACGGCAGAACCCAAAAAACCATCAAGGGTTATGTCGCTGTTTTTGTTTGCTTCAGCACTCGTGCCGTGCACATCGAGCTCGTATGCGAGTGCTCATCTTTAGCGTTTTTAAATGCATTGAAAAGGTTTATTTCACGCAGAGGTCAACCTCATGAGCTCCATTCTGATAATGGTACTAATTTCGTTGGGGCGAATCGATATCTAAAAGAATTGTTCCAATTATTTCGAACTAAATCTTTCGAAAACGTAGTTCTTAAATCTTTAACGAATATGGGTATTAATTGGCAGTTCATTCCTCCGCACGCTCCACACATGGGTGGGATATGGGAGGCAGCGATAAAATCTGTAAAGGGTCATTTAAGGCGCATTCTAGGCAACGTTCTTCTCCATTACGAAGAAATGAACACGATTTTAATTATGATAGAGGCATGCTTAAATTCCCGACCTATTACTCCACTTTCAAATGATCCAAACGACCTCTCCGCTCTCACCCCTGCTCATTTCCTCATTGGTGGTCCACTGACTGCACCCGCAGAAGAAGACTGTAGCGACATACCTACCAATCGCCTGATTCGCTACCAACTTCTGGAGAAAATTCGCCAAGATTTCTGGAGACGTTGGTCGCGCGAATATCTCCACTCGTTACAACACAGGGCGAAATGGCAACGAGTTCCAGCGCGACAGCCACAAATTGGAGACCTGGTAATAATCTGCGAGGACGGCATCCCACCCCAACAATGGCCTCTTGGTCGTATACAGGAACTGCACCCGGGAAGCGACAATCAGTGCCGCGTAGCAACGGTGAAAACAGTGCGCGGAGTGCATAAAAGGCCTGTAACCAAACTTTGTGCTGTGCCAGTTCAGTGATGAGTGAAAGACTTTACCCATTGACTAGTAACTTAGAGACATTCACTGGGGTGCATGCATGACATTGCTTCTTATTTTTTTTTGTTCTTATTTTGTCTGTTTGTTATATGTTTATTTCAATTTACTTATGTGGGCATGTTCATTTTGAAAGATATGTTCTTTCAACGGGGGGAGTTATGTTAATTGTTAAGTAGTAGTTGCAATTTGCCGCCTTTGTCGCAACTCAACGCTCCAAAGATGCCGACTTCCTGGCGGAGCGTGTAGTCGGATCTCTTTGGAGCGGCTCCCTTTGGGGCGGCTCTCTTTGGGGCGGCTCTCTTTGGGGCGGCTCGCTCCTTTTGAAGAATTGGCGGCGATCACAGGAGAAGTCGGCCTAACCCCCACTTATTTTTATACTTTGTGTTAATTTTTAATTTGAAGACCAGTAGCGATGTAACCACCGCAAGCGAAACAATAAACCAAGTGTAGCAACACAAGACTTTCATTCTTAGTTCTATGAACACAAAATACGGCTGGAAAAAGCTCCAGTCGTCAACAATAACAATACAAAATCTCAAGGTTAAGCAAATAAAAACAAAAACAATTTTAACTTTAGTGTGCCTTTAATTAAAAATCAAGAACCAAGAGAATGTTTTCAGTGTTATGACAACCGCTCAAATTTGTTGGAAACAATGCGTTAGTTTTTAGAAAAAAAATTTTGTTCAATCAGATTGTTCGTATCTTCATACCAGATACAAAAACCAAAGTATCTCTAGAGTTTTTTATTACTTCCGGAAGAATAGAAGGAATAATCCAAAAATACCTTGCCTTGCGTCCTGATCATGCCGATCATGGAAGGTTTTCCGTTGATTACAGAGCTGGTAATTGTATAAAGCTTCCAGTGGGTATAAACACATTTAATGCAATGTCAAAGAAGGTTGCCTCTTTTCTCAATTTACCAGAACCCCAAGCATACACGGGGCATTGTTTCCGTAGATCGTCCACTTTACTTTTAGCAGATACGGGAGCCGACCTTATGACAATAAAACGTCATGGTGGTTGGCGGTCCAGTACTGTATGTGAGGGTTATATCGACACCCCAATTGAAAATAAGAAAGGCCGCTTCTAAAATTCTTGGAGGTGATCCTAGAGCCGGAACAATAGGGTATTCCACGATTTTTTTAATGCACTACACGAAAGAATATCGTCTACAAAATGCGAAGATATGGTCAATTTTTTTTTACTTTTCAATAACTCAAAAAAAAAGTTCAATTTAAAGTGATTTTTTCCCGCGGTTAAGTTGTACGTAACGCTGACCAATGGCAGGGCTATGAAAGTGTCAGCTGTTCCCATAAGAAATACATGGGGAGCTTACGGAACGACATAAAGAGGTCACTAGCGTCACTAAAGGTGCTCCGACCTTGAAGAACATAGTTTCTTTCTCATTTGGGTTATGAGGTTAAAAACAAACGTAAAATTTATTTTAACAAAGTAATATATACTTACGATACATGTAAAAAATACCAGAAAATTACATGCTAAAGAGGTCAACAAACTACAGGTTAAATTTTAGTGTGTAAAAAATTCTAACTCTAATAAAAAGTGAAAAGAGGTAATCAAAAAGAAAGTCTTTGCAGGGGTGGTGTAATGGTATTTTTTATGGTTCGTTTTTTAGCCGCAAACCAGTTAACGACTACAGTGCATAAACTGGGAAAAATTCACAAAGTGTATAGTAAACCAAAAGCTATAAGGTTATATGGCCATCTTAAAATTATCCCATTGTGTCGAAGTTAAGTTGTTTACAATAGAAAAGGTTTTAGGGTCGTAAATAACGTGTCCACTGCAGTTCGACCGACTGTTGTCATTTCGTTCAGGGGCGGCTTTCACCAAATATCTAAATCAAAGCAAGAAATGTTTAGAAGACGATTTATTGCCAACCGGTAAGCTTAGTGCGAACCACACAAAGAGGGTATTTATTTGCGGTTAACTACTTTTATGATGGTCATATAACCTTATAGCTCTTGGGCTACTTTATTACCCGTTACCGTAGTATAAACTGCAAAATGTTCAGGTGGCATCATCGCCAAAAATCGCATCTTCATTGAAGACTTTAAAATGTCACACAATTAAAACAGGATGTACCACTTCGTAAGATGTGCAAAGTTCACAATAAACTTCGCAGAAGTGGTGGTGTAAGAATTTTCGTATAATGAGTATCCACAAATATACCGTAAACAGTTGTGTTCTTTCAAGGTGAGTTTCCGGTAATTCATATCGCTTAATGATTGTTGAAGAGGCCAGAATACAGGAAAGATGTGTTGTGGAAATTGGTTTAAAAGAACACCTTAGCAAATTTTTCATTTAATAATAGTTTTAATAATAATAGTTTTATTGTCCAACAGGTTTCCCTAATAATCTAAATAAATATGTACATTAGGGTGATTGAAAAAAAAAAATAATTTTTGTTTTTCGTGCAAAGAGGTTCAAAAGTTTCTTTTCAACGTAAAAAAATACCAGTTAAAATTTGAGCTCTTAATATTAATATTAAGACCGTCCGCATCGCGTTTTTCTATTTCCCATAAGAATAACATGGGAAAAGTTTTGTTTGCACCTTCTGATTTTTATTGCTAGCCCGTCGTGTGTCGTGAAACAAATTCAATCACATATTTTTATAGAGAATTGAACGCTCTACAAAAAGTGTCTCCTATGATTTTGCGAGAAACCTGATAGTTGAAGAGTTATTTTAGGCTAAAGTTAAATTTATCGCAAATTTTGACGTTTTTGATGCATTACAATAAATTTGATGGTCTTATTGGAATAAATCACCACAAAAATTTATTTCTGATGACGATAGTTATATCGAATGTACTGAATTTTTTAAAACGTTAAAAGTAACGAATGACGTAGCTGAAAGAGGAATTGCGTTAATTGGAGAATATAACAATTATCTCACTAAGGATGAAGACCAACTACAGTATTTATTACAAGTAGTTCGAGAACATCGGCAACGTTATCCAGATTGTTTAAAAAAAAATCTTCAATAATAACAAAAATTTAAATTACATTGGATTGCTAAGTAATTTTCAAACGATTTAAAAGCCTGATTTAAAAGTAAAGTAAATAAATTTTTTATTCATACAATACCAATCGTCATTTGATTTATTCCTTCGTAAGTATTTTAAATTACTGAAGAAAAATATTTGTCTTTAGGTTAAATAAACTATGATTTTTTAACCCACTGATGCTGAAAATGTTCGGAAAGAGTGTTACTGGCCTTATTATAGCATAAAATTATAAACAATTACTGTTTAAAAAACTAAATTTAAAATGTGTATAAATTTTTGTGGTGATTTATTCCAATAAGACCATCAAATTTATTGCAATGCATCAAAAACGTCAAAATTTGCGATAAATTTAACTTTAGCCTAAAATAACTCTTCAACTATCAGGTTTCTCGCAAAATCATAGGAGACACTTTTTGTAGAGCGTTCAATTCTCTATAAAAATATGTGATTGAATTTGTTTCACGACACACGACGGGCTAGCAATAAAAATCAGAAGGTGCAAACAAAAATTTTCCCATGTTATTCTTATGGGAAATAGAAAAACGCGATGCGGACGGTCTTAATATTAATATTAAGAGCTCAAATTTTAAATGGTATTTTTTTACGTTGAAAAGAAACTTTTGAACCTCTTTGCACGAAAAAAAAAAATTATTTTTTTGTTTTGAATCACCCTAATGTACATATTATAATCAATACCAGAATAATAATATTAATAAAAAAAAATTATAATAATAATATTAATTTAATTTTATAATAATAATAATAATATTAATAAAAAAAAAATTATAATAATAATAATAATCTAATCAATTCATATCATTACTTGGTCTTAGTACCCGTAATGATAGAAGTCTTGCCTGAATGCCGGTCATTTCCGGGTCAGTGGTGGGTCTTAATAATTTAATTTCTTAATCTAATCAATGCATATCATTACTTGGTCTTAGTACCCGTAATGATAGAAGTCTTGCCTGAATGCCGGTCATTTCCGGGTCAGTGGTGGGTCTTAATAATATAAACATAATTCCGAGTATAACTAATTTAAATAAAAAATATCAGCCACATATCGGTCAGCACATCGACACATCGTGGTAATTGGCGAACGACGAAGGAGATTAGTTCGAGCAGCAGAGATGTGAAAGGTGTTGATATATCTCGATGCTGGCCGAGGAACATTAAATCTAACCTGTGATAATAAATCAGGACAATCAATTTTGTTATGAATAAGCTTACACAAGAAGTTAGCCGCATGTAGATCCCTTCGAATCGACAAAGAGGACACCTTGTGTCGTTGGAGAAGACTTTCCATCTCAACACCTCTGGCCGGATAATTACCACTAATTTTGAATGAAAGAAACTTCAAAAATTTCCTGTATACTTTGTCAAGAAGCATGTGCTGACACATGTATATGGGATACCATACTAATGACGCAAACTCTAATTTAGGTAGAACATATGCAAATAGAACAGTAGAACATTTCAAATAAAATAGTGTTTCACAGTTGGTTCTTGTACTTGTATCGAAATAATCTGTAGTAAATAGTTTCTGAAACGCTCTTTGGAATTGTATTGGTGTGGGATTTATACAATTCCCAAATTGACGCCTCAGAGAGCCAAACAAATATGCTAAACAATACTGATTTAGTTGCAGCAACCTTTTAGTGAAAATTGTAAACAAATTGTATTCTGTGAAAACTATTAAAAATAATAAGCAAAATGTTTGTTCCTGAGGTTGTTTTTTATTTTTTTATCAGAAGGTGAAAATGTGCGTAATTTTAAAGATATTGTAGTGGAATTTTATTCAACTTGTATAAAATATCTGGATGAATGGAGTGGCCACTTCAAAGAGAGAGATTTTTGAATGGGTGAGTTTAAAGAATATACCTACATATAATGATGTTAGTGTTAGTCCTTGTACGGAATATATTGCAGTAAATTTTCCTAATGCAAATATAAATGAAGGAGAAGTTTTTGACGAATTCTGTACTGTAAAAAATTATATAACTAATAAAATTCAGATTTGGAAAAACAAAAATTTAAGTTTAAATAATAAGTGGATCGAGATATTTACTACTTATTTCAAAGAAAATGGCATGCCTTACAACATTATCATCAAAATTGTTGAGTACTGTTTGTGCTTACCTGGCACCAATGTGTCAGTAGAAAGAATTTTGTCTAACATGAACTATATATGGACGGAAAATAAAACTAATTTAAAAGTGGAAACGTTGAAATCAATATTAATGGTAAAAACGAATGTTCCATATACTTGTTCAGAATTTTTTGATATGTTAAAATCTCATGAAAAGATACTAACGGCTATACATTCTTCACAAAAGTACAAATTTAAGTGAAGATTATACATATTTATAATATTTTTTCTAGTCTAGATGAAAGTTAAATATCTCACTAATGTTCATAAGTATTATTTTTGTTTTATTATTGAATCAATATTTTTGTTATTTTTTATGAGACTGATAATAATATATTTTATTAAACTGATGATATGTAACTGATTATCATCATGTTACGTTATGTTTTATGTTCCCTACGCTGTGTGCCATTTAGTTATGTGTCTAATTAATTTATATGTATTGTTCATTCACCAAAGTTGTGAATTGTCAAAGTGTCGTTATGTTGGTCGCATTGACAAAAAACTAATAGGAATTTTGAAAATCTATTTTGGTTGCAAAGCGTTGACACCTTACAATTGAATTTGATTGTGGCATACATAACCTTAAAGTAAAAAGTAACTAGATTTTGTGTCCAGTATGAAAAAAATTATACGAATGGTGGTACACTCAAAAAATTTTGACACTGACAATTCACAACCTTAGTGAATGGACTTTTATACTGTATTATGTGCAATGAGCAACGCCATTTATCATTAGGATCAATAAATCTGTTTTTGAATTTCACGTATTCTGGTTTTTGATTTTTAGTAGTTGGTCACCTTAGTTTAACATTTCCCACTTACCAAAACCTTTTACAGCGACTTACAACTTAAAATTGTGTAGGAAAATACGGCACAGAATAAATAGTCACAATGGAAAGTCAATATGAAGAGGCTACTTCTACCAATCTCCCTGTAGTTGATGATGTAATGACAGATTTGTATTATCGAAGAAATGTGATTTTTCTGATACCAGGTGTTGAAAATATGAAAACCGAACGGTAAAGTGTACAACGTAATAATGGTTTGATAGTAATTATTCATTGTTACAGTGGAGCTCGTGCAACTTACGGCGACGTTGCTGTTGGTTATGTGCAGTTGAGATGGCACGATGAGATTTGTACTGTCAAAGCTTTGATTGCACCAGAACATAAAGTTCGCCTAAAAGGCTATGAAGTTTCAGTAACAATAAATGAGTCTGAACAATGCATAATTGACTCAAAGTGTTATGACTGTGCTGCAAGTGAAGGTATGAATGATTTTATGGTGTATAAGTGTATGTATTACGTCTACTTTTCAGGTGATTGTAAACATGGTGTAACCTTACTGTTCTGGTTATACAGACGTGCCTTAGAGCATTCAGTGACTTCTGTTGAATGTTATTGGAGGAAGTCTACTCTGTCTAAAGTTGGCAGTACTATAAAAGGGCAAAGAATGAGAAAATTGTTTATTTCTTTACCAACAAAAGGAACGGCATTTTTGGACAAACTAATTTCTACCGCATTAAAATCAGATAGTTATTCAATTCTTGCTACGATGTATACAAGTGAAGTGAATATTTTGG
The DNA here is from genome assembly GCF_036711695.1 of Zophobas morio. NCBI lineage: Eukaryota > Metazoa > Arthropoda > Insecta > Coleoptera > Tenebrionidae > Zophobas > Zophobas morio. Next base: position 263,620 of record NW_026972192.1, on the reverse strand, counting down.
AGAAAGTTTCGTTGTACCATTTATGTCTTTCTTATAAAAAAACGACTGATGCACCAAATGCAGAAGACTTCATATCTTTTTGCCAAAATAATTTAAATAGTGAAACTTGCAAAAGTATCAATACTTTAACAATATTGCAGTCACAATCTAAAGCCTGGTTTGATGTTAGATATGCGAGAATAACAGCTTCAAAACTGCATGAAGTTGCTCACTGCAAGACTGTTGATGGAGCTACAACTGCTGCAGTTCTGGCAGCATCAAAATTTAGAGGAACAAAGGCCATGAAAAGAGGCCTTAACCTTGAAGACGTCTTAAAAGTTGTAGCTGAGGAGAAAAATATTAAATTATGTAGAAAGAGTAGGAATGACCATAAATCATATGTATCCAATATTTGGTGCGTCGGCAGATGGAATGTCTGATAAATATTGCGTTGAAATAAAATGTCCTATAAAGACAAATACTGTAAAAAATTACATTACGCCAGAGGGTGAAATAACTCCTAAACCATATGCACAACTGCAGCTGCAAATGTTTCTTAATAAAAAACAATGGAGTTTATTTTGTGTTGCATCTCCATCTTTTGAAACGGACAGAAATGTGACTATAAAGGAAATTCCTTTGGATGAAAATTTTTGTCACAATGTAATGGAGCAGGCACAAGCTTTTTGGAAAAAAGCGATTTTTCCAATTTTAATTAACTGATGTTTTCAATAATTATACTTATCTATTTCATAATTATTTCTTATTCATTTCGATAATAAATAAATCTAAATCCCCTAGTATTAATAAAAAAAAAGTTAAATGCTTCTCTATTTATACAATTAATTTATTGTTTCCAATAAAATACAAATCAAAACCGTGTAAAAACTATTGTATTAACGGGCCTTGCAAATTTATCAAACCACAAGCAACAATTACAATATGATCCAAAAGTGGCACCAAGTTATGATCTGTGGTAGCATGTGGACCCAGCATATGAACATACGAAATTCTCTGATCCTACGAATTAATCTTTCAATGTGGATCCTCAACGCTGCGACGAGTTTCGACTGACGTACCTCATCCTCCGTCATTTTTCTGGTACTTGTCACGCTGGAAGGTCTGACTAGATTCACCTTTTGTTTCTGGAAAAGTTCTCCTACTTGCTTGAAGCCCCTATCGGTCACTACAGTTGCATTTTCAGGTACAACTGTCAAGTACCCTGATTGTTTAATTATTTCTACATCGGATGTGCGACCTCCAAACCCTCTAGTGTGCTGTTGTGTTTCCATCTTACGTTTTTTTGAAGTTGGTGTGAATTGGGACGAAGTTTCTTTCCTCACTATGCTTCTTGGAACCACATCGTCTTTTAACATTAGCTGTGTACCCATTAATTTGAAATGAATCCAAATTTCAGCATCCTTTTCCAACTTTATTAAAAAAAAATTTGTTAATAAGGTGATACAAGTAGATACCTACATATGTATTTTTGAAAAATTTACTATACTTACATCAAAATTTGTTTATATTTAAGCAATAAAACGAACAGGCCAAGTTGATCAAAAACACGTGCACACTCTGACCTACCTCAATATAATAAACCGGCAGGTTTGGCAACACAGCATCGCTGTCATCGCTTCAAAGTGATTGGTTACACGCGAAATAGTGCAACTTTGAACCGGTCTTTCACTCTTCTATTATTTTGACAATTTTTTTCAAAGCGATTATTTTTTATAAATAGTTCAAATTTGTTTTTTGTACATGTATTTATATATTGTTTCAGAATGTTTAGTTAAAATTTGATTTTAAACTTGTGTGGAAAACCCTATTACTGCCAGCAGCTCCAACCCAGATTCAAGCATTGTTAGAAGTAAAATTTTAAATACTACAGCTATAACAGACATTTGCCAAAAAAACCTAAGCATTATAAACAAAGATACAAATCATTTAATTTCATGTGGTATTAATATCAGTAATTGTAATCAACGTATATAACCAATAAGTTAAGAATTAATTAATGTAATTTGTTGTAATTTGCATATTAATAAAATTCAATTAAGGAGTGGAAACCTTCATACAACACTAGTGGATTAATAGGGTTTATTACTCAACTCGAACAAAAAAATAAACAATGCCGAATGAGTCGTGTAATAAAGCAGTTGTAGATACAAATTATTATAGCTGAATTTGTTGTAAACGTCTAATAAGACATGTTTGACAATTCGACATAGCTAATCTCCCGAGCGTGCCGGATTATTATCGGACGTCTATTGCAGTATAATTTTAAAACCTAGGTAAGCAAAATACTTCTGCAATACTTAGAACTTGTGAGGGACTTAAAAATGACAGTTCTATCATATATTAAACACACTGGTTGGGCTTCAAACATACAAGTCAGTATATTTGTTAGAAATAACTGCATTTTACCTTTACATCCATTTGTGTTTCCACAAGTATCTTAGCTTTCATTGTGTTGATCTTGTTATTTTTCGGACACAAACGTCTTTGTGATCCGACATACAAAATCGAAAACTTCCCAAGCAATAAAAGTCAAACATTTCAAAATAAAGATTGTTTTATTATCAATATGAAAATGAAGTAAAGAAAAGTGTCATTCTTTATAAAAACAATATCATCTTAAAATAAATTCTATAGTAACTAAGAACAATGTACTCATTTTAATAGTCAAAAAAAAAAGATACCAGACTACCGTACTAAATATTTTTTAAATATATTACTTACAATGCTTACCAAATTTGTCTATTCATTGTTTGTAAAAAAAAATCATCTGAAATTTCGTTAGATACGTCGTTTATTTCATTAATAAACTCGAACTGAAAACGCGTTCGAGAGAGGTTGGGGAAGATTTTTTTGGGTTTTAGGAGCGGCGCCGAGGAGTGGTATGTTGCCAACGACTACCAAGAAAATTTTAGAAATACTTGGACAAATTTTGTGGTTTCCTGGGACAAAGTTAGTATTTTTGGACCCAAGGTATGCGATAACAGAAAAGAGATCCAAAAGTTGTTACAGAACTTATTCATATAGTAGCAGAGGAAATTAGACCAAAAGAAGTTCAGATACCAGCAAAGTATTTGAAAAACATTACATAAATATGTAAAAAATTTCCAGACACGTTTGAAAATAGAGACGACGACGGTGTTCTTATTGGAGAGAAGGTTATCATGGAGTATTTTTTAAACTGCAAGATAGAATTAAGTATTTAAATTGAACTTCAAGAAAACGAGTCGGAGATGTCGACAAAACAAACATTCCTTTGTCTGAGGACAAGCAAATGTAATGAAAAGCAGGATGTAGTTCTTGGAAACCTTCAGTCTCATGAAATGACTCAGATTTAAATTCCTTGGGAACAGCGCTACAGTCGTTATTACAGACTAATAAAACAGTGAAGAGGAATTTATTTTCTGCTGACACTGTGAAGTTGTTAGATCTCACGTATTCGGCTCAGAGAAGATATTTGAACCAAAAGATTCCCCATCAATAGTCAATATAATAAAACACTGACCCATTTTTTTTTGTCAGTCGGGTATTTATTTTAGCAAATTAATGGATAATATTAATGAGTTGAAAACAGTGCATAATTTGTAAAAATATGAACTTGCATATTTCAGAAAAATTTTGTGCATATATCCGGACTCTATTACCCACTACCTACAAGTGCCAGTCGCTTTTTTTAATAAAAATTCAATTCTTCAAACCTTCCTTGCATTTTTTAGCCATGTAACACGGGAAAGGAACTCTCCTTTATAAATCAATTAATTCTGCAACACTAGTTTATTTTATATACGTAGTTTGTGTTTTGCAGGTCCTGCATCTCCTGTAGGATTCATTTTAGACAATACATGGGCCAGTGGAATCGAAAATTGATGCTTCTGACACGGCAATACAAAAAAAAACTTTCAAAACATACATAAATATACGGTAGTTTGCTGCGGACCCAACTACAAAAACGAAGTCATAAAAATTCCTACTCCATTGTTGTCGTTGAAAGATGAACCGCGACCGCCGAGAAGATTCTGAAGACTTAATTTGTTGTTGGATTTCATAAAAAAGTTATTGTAATCAACCGTGGGATATAACCTTTATCATTCATTGCTTATTAGATAAAACGAAACAAAGAAACATACACAGTAGTTTTAATGGTATTTCTAAAATTAATAACAGATTAACAGTACATAAAAATACTGCTTCTATACCTACTCCAATTAAATTACATAATCACATTCCAGAAAACATCACTGTATAAATTTTTAAATATCAAGGCTAAAGTCTGTTCCATAAGTATGTATGTATCATTTTACATGTCTGCGTAAGAAGAAAATACATTGTTATTATAATTAATAAACTTTTTTCAAAAAATTGTATAGTCTGACGAAATTCGGCATCAATTCTCATTGATGCTGCACTGTAACAAGTGATGGTTACTAAAAAAATTACAGATTGATTAACTGTATTAAATTTATTTCATCTACCCCATACCCAAGGATTTTAAATAAGTAGACAGGATTGCTCGATCCGTCGAATTATTCTGCCTCAGCGGCGTGACTGGATGACGTCACATGCCGACCTAATGCCGACCGGCTCGCTAGCGGAGCATTAATTTTATTCGTCTACCATTTAATGTAGAGGTGAGAATAAGACTAAAAAATGTGATTTTTTTTAACTATTCAACGGGTAACAATATCTACTTCAATATTACCCCATACGAGGATACAAAAAATAATTTAATTACTAGCTTCTAAATATGGTAATCTTTTAAGACAATTCAGAGAATTATTATTGACGAACAATATCGAACTGAAGCAGCATGTAAACAGTAGATATAACAGTATTACGTAGTGGGGTAAAAAAAAAGTACTAAATAAGTGCCTATGAAAAGTATAACTTTAAACAATTCAGTTTCATAATCTGATTCTCCACTAGTCGTGAATAACCGAGTGAATAACGCTATAAAAAGTCCATTTTTTTTATCCAAGGTATGTAGTTTATAGATTTGTAAAATGCGTTTATTTGGGGGCTAAAACTAATAGTGTAATAGTAAAGTAAAGCAACATTACCTAGGTAAAATGGAACAGAGTTCTAGATCTCACTCTAAAATACGTATATTTATATTAGTTTTGTTTTGTATGAGTAACTGTGATTAATCTTTGAGACCTGAATACCTTGGCAAATAAAATACTCATATTATTTTGTAAGTTTATTTAGTTTCCTACGTTTTTTTCGTTCTGTATCCGTATTTTGAGCAGATTGACTTGATTGACTTGCTCTTTTGCGACTCCTTTTCTCGATAAGTTTAATGTTCATATAGTTCATTCGTATTATCGTTCTTAATTTGCAAAATGCCCTAATGATATCCCTGGTAACCGTCGTTTCCCTTCGGTTTATTTTTGTGGTTAATTTTTCAACTATTCCTGAACACTTTTTTAATGCATCACCATGGTGCTGCTCAAAATAATTGTTCCACTTTTTAATCTTGATATGCCATTCTCTTGTAGGCTGTATAAGACCACCATATGATAACTGTTGGACCCAAGACGGTAACTGATAACTCTCTTGCTTTTTCTTATAAGTGAAATCACCGAGTGTAGGATTCGTGTTTCTAAATTTTTTTGCAAGATAGCCCGCGATATATTCCAAAGCATCGTTAGTTACTTCAGGACAACTTCTACTAACGTCAGTTGTATTTAGTTCCGATGAAGACGATGCATTTGAAGAAAATGAACTGCTGCTATTCTGGGTCGATTCGTTTTGTAATTCTTCGACTAATGCATCGGATATATCGATATTGGCATTTTTTAGAACACTAGCCGATATATATTCCTCTGGAACTACATCGTGTGTGTTTACTTGATTGTCCAAAATGCCTGGATTTTTGCCCAAAATTATTAACCGCATCCTTTGAATGGCAGCGTTGGGTGTTGGATGTTCGTCTGGTCCTCGACTTCTTATTTGAAAAAAAAAGTTTTCTAGACAATCTTGGTTTAGTTTGTGTGTGCAAATATATTTTAAACTGCCATAGGTAGATTTCAGTTCCAAAAAAAGTTGCTTAAGTGACTTTATAGACATCAAAATTCCTTTTTGAAAAGTTTGCAGGGTGTTCTTTCCAAGTGCACGCATATTTTTTGTTGTGTTGTACATTTTATCGAGACTTTCATCTTGTTCTTGTAAATGAGTTCCATATGCCGATTTTGTGGGAATATTAGCCGTTGACGTATAACTGTTAAATATGTCAAACCATAGGTTGACAATTTTTATAAATTCCGCTGTATTTTCGGCCAATTCTGGATCTTCTCCTGGCCTGTATCTTTTTAAAGCTTCTGCCACGGTATTAGATAATAACTGTGCTGCTAGACGAACTTTTTGTCTCTCGGTTTTTTCAGCTCTTACATGTTTCGCAGTAAGTTTATACCAAACATTAACTTCTTTGTCTGTATACTCCACTAAGCTCTCTAACGGTTTCTTATTGATGATAATATTTTCATCTAACTTGAAACCTGTGTCATAATAACCAGTTGCGGATCAATTTTAACAAATGCGGTGCATCTGCAAACATATAAATATTTTTATTTGTTTGAGGATGCTTAAATGACGTATTATTAATATCGACGCCCAACTGCTTCCAAAGCCCCACATTACTGCTGCCACAGTCGCTAACACATCCCACAACGTTGTAGTGTATTTTATAAAGTTCTGTAACTATATTTAAAAGTATCTCTTTAGTAATTCTTTGATCAAAACCAATAAACACAGGCTGCTTCCATTTGGAAAATAATCCGCGAGCCATAACAACTTGTAATTGGCTATGTGGACCAATTATTTTATCTGAAGCGACGTTGTATTCATATAAAGATTTAACTTTGACTTCATCAAATGCCAGCACAACCGTTTTCTCAAAATCAGACATCTTTTCACCAGCTAAAGATAAAAACCGTAAAATTTCTTTTAATATTCCTTCATCCAAACTTATTTTTAAACCCCATCTTCTTAATGTTGATAAACCAGGTAGGGGATAGTTTAATGTATTTTTTACGTATACGTATGCTTTCTTGCTATAATACCTTAGGGTAAAAGCAACTGAAATTTCATTGGATGTCCAATTAACTCGTTTTTTCTTGTTTGACAATAGAGCAACTTGATTCTGCGTTAATATTTTCTTCAAAACATCTTCTGCTTCGGATTTTTTGGCCTTTATATGATGGTTACCGCAACTGCTTAAGGAGATTTTTAAACTTTTTTTCTTATAGTACTGCACTTGCGAGTTCAATAGTTTTATTTTTTGTTTATATTTTTCTTCCATGCGTTCATATTTAACTTTTAGGTTGTTATATTGATGAAATAAATTATCGTCTTCTTTGTTGTGTGATGTGGAAGGCTGAGAAAAAAATTCAGTGGGAAAAGTTCGGTCCGGGATTGCAGTTTCTTCAATGTCAGTTTTTGATTCTTGTATTTTGTGTTCCGCTAAAATATTTTCAACCTCTTCCTTTTTTTCTCTCTTTTTATATCTGTTTGCACGGTCAGAGGAAAAACTAGGGTCTCCATGTTCTTGTGTACCTTTATGCAGACTTGGTAAATTTAAAACTGGAACAGCAGTTTGTTTCAAGATTTTCTTCTGTGGCAAACCTTAAAAAGAGCATTATGTTTACGATTATTTTCTGCAGATAAGCTTGGTTTAAAACCTAGTAATTCATTTTGTAGATCTCGTTCATAGTCTTGCTGCGTAAAATGAGTAGAACAAATTACGCTAGTGTTAGGATTCATCTTGTCGGCCCTTTTACATCGTCGAATCCACTCATTTCTAATTGTAGAAGAAGTCAAATTGTTTCCCCGAGGAAATCTGTGATATATAACTTTTAGGCCTTTTTTTTTCGTCTCAATCAAACTATTATTGCAACCGAATACGGCGCATCGCATTCCCGGCATTTTGAAATTATCCTTAAGTTGAGTAGGGACCCTATTAAAACAAACTACGTATTCTTTAATCATTTCATAAAATATAAACTGAATTTTGTAGATTCATTTTCAAACAGATTTCAAATCAATAATATTGTGTCTGTTGTTTCAAACAAATAAAAAATGAATAAAAATCACGAATTACCTAATAAAGAATTTTTTCTAACCAGCAAAATGTACAACCAAATGATTGCACAAAGAAAATACGAATTAAAACAACTGTAATTAAGTATTAATTAAAGTAGTGCAGTGAAATATCATAGCAGTACTCGTTTAAACGCGTTTAAACACTGTTGTCGAGCGACAAACTTCCGACTCAGGTCTGCGTGCTACGTCACTACGGACGATTAGGTAGGAGTGGGGCGACATATACACAAGGTATAGCGATCGAGCAATCCTGTCTACTTATTTAAAATCCTTGCCCCATACCAAATCTTTGGGGCGTGCAGTCCGGACTTTCCCATGATTTTTTTTCGGTATTAAAGTTTATTGCACGTCACGGTGAAGCTTTGTAGAATTCCGAAATCGGTCACTCACCACTTGGCTTTCAACCTCCGAAAGCTCTTAAACTCTCTCGTGTTTTCGTTCCTCACTGTATTTGTAGTGCAGTTTTGTGAAAATTTCTGTAATTCAGTGTCGTCGCTATTTACACTAAGTAAGTTAATATTTAATAAATTAATAATTTTAATTTGTTTTTTTTTAATTTTCAAGGCCATTTACGGTGCGAGAAATGTCTAAAACAAATTTAAAACTTTTTAGTACTTTATCATACACACAAAAATACCGTCGATTACAACATTATAAAAATCTTATGAAAGAAATATGTTACCAACAATTAATAAAGAGAATAACGATAATATTACTTCTGAAAACGCGGAAAGTGTTAAAGATTCGGTGTTGACCAGTAATAGCATAAATAACTTTAATAATAAAGAGTCTGCTATTGCTGATAGTAACATTCTTGATATTAATATTACTGCCACCCATGCCAATCACAATGACTTTTGAAAATGTGGAAAGTATTGAAAATTCAGTGCTAAACAGTAACAGCACCTATGACATTAATACTCGTAACAACGCAGTAACCGTTTCCTTTATAGAAAAACTTCGTAATTGGAAATTGACGTTCAATATATTATCTCAGTCAGCCTGTCAGACTGTCTTTACGTTTTATACAAGAATAAATAGAAAACTAAGAACATAACAACATAATTGTGTAATAATTTCAGAAAGCTATAGTTTATTTTTAAAATGGCTATGGGAGGCTCAAAGTAGATTGGTAAGCATAATGCGGATGAAATATTAGTGAACAATATTCAAGTTTGAACCGCACAAGTGCATTATATATACATTTCAATGCAAACACATTGTCGAAAGATTTACAGTTCCGAATTATGAACCCAAGAACTTTAAGTGCAGAACTAACGATTTTATTAATACGTTCTCACTTACGAAGTTGAAAAGGCACCCGTTAAACTCAATATAACGTTGTAATGATCAGCCTCCATAATCAGGTTGATAGATTTTTTATTGGAAGCTCTGGGGCCTTCGTAGTAAACTGAAGATCCATCGCGAGTGTTATATACCACAAATACTGCTGAAACTCGTCAATATGAACAAGTGGCCGCAGTTTATTAAATTTACATTTGCAGCACGACATAATTCTGCAACGCGATTCTCTAATAACTCCCTACCACGAAGACCCGAAAATTTTTTTCGTTCATTACGATTGTCGCAAAATTCTTTTGCAACAACTAAAGCGAAACCCAATCAAGCACTACCCTCGTTATCTATTACGTAAATACTACTCTTTGCTAAACTAAATTCGTTAAAACTCCAGGCTGGTATTCACAAAGCCTGATTAAAAATTAATCATGTTGGTTAAACGTTGATGACACCATCAGTTGACGAAACTGTCACATTGATGGAGTCATCATCTAACATGTCGTCAAGTAACGGAATGTTCTTAATCGTATTGATTAAATGTTGATTTGATGAAGCCATTAGCTAATCAGTGACAACCGAGCGATTAAAATTGCGTCGTCTTCCTTTTCTTGTGGTTTTTGAAGAAGTTACACTTTATTTAATTACGAGGTGATTAAACACGACATTTGTTTACAATTATTATAATTTTTAAATAACATTTAAACAAAAAACGAAATTTTTAGAATTTTAGATACCACAATGTCTGACATTACATCACTGTCTTCTCTGTCTTCTGAAGAGGATGATGAGCAACCAAGAAGAAATAATAGGCGGATCAGGCACATTCGCAATAGGTCAGATCCATTCATAGAGTTTGACGCAACAGATTTCCGTATGAGATTTAAATTTAGAAAAGAAACAGTTCTTGAGATATTACACAGATTTGAACATCTAACTGCACCAGCTTCAAAGCGAAACAAAGCCATAAGTCCCTTGAATCAATTATTGATCACACTTAGGTTTTATCCAACTGGAGCATTTCAAAACTGCTTAGGAGATCATATACACATCTCACAACCTTCAGTCTCTAGAATAATTGCCAGAATTACGCGCTGCATTGCTCGTAGAAGCAACACTGAAATTAGAATGCCAGATCCTAACGAGTCAGTACAAGTTTGCTCTGATTTTTATGGCATTGCAAACTTTCCCAGAGTTGTTGGTGCTATAGATTGCACCCACATAAAAATCACTTCTCCAGGAGGCGAAAACGCCGAATTGTATAAGAACAGAAAAGGCTACTTTTCGATAAATGTTGAAGTTGTCTGCGATGACCACTTAATAATTAGGCACATTGTTGCACGCTGGCCTGGGTCAGTTCATGATGCCACTATTTTTAATGATGGTCCTTTGCCCGTGAGTTTTCAAGGTGGAAGGCACGGAGCTAACAATTTTCTGTTGGGGGACAGCGATTACCCGTGCAAATTATTTTTGTTGACACCACTTTTGCATCCTAGGACTCCAGCAGAAGTAGCTTACAACACGACCCATAAAAAAAACTCGAAACACAGTTGAACGGTGCTTTGGTGTATTGAAGAAACGATTTCCTTGCCTTACTTTTGGTCTTCGTACTAAAATGACAACAACTGTGGCAATTATCGTTGCGTGTGAAGTATTACATAATTTGGCTGTCAAACTAGGCGACTATGAAGAAGAACCAGAAGCATATTTATTGGAAGAAATATATAATGACAATGAAGAGTATGTAGGAGGAAATACAGCAATGAGAAATTACATAATAAATAACTTCTTACAAATGTTTCTGATCGACAATTGCATTCTTCATACTTTTTGTTTTCTAAAAATTTAACTTTGGTATCATATGTTACCAAAAAGACTCCAAAAAAGTTTGTGATATTGATGTCGACAACGCACTATGAGCATGAAATTGCTGAAGATAATGAAGAATTTAAGCCAATCATGATTTTGGATTACAATAAAACCAAGTTTGGAGCAGACATTTTAGACAAATTGATAAGGGAATACACATGCAAAAGAGCAACACGACGGTGGCCACTAAGATTGTTCATGAATTACATAGATATTGCCTGCTATAATGCATTCGTTGTTTGGAATACAAAATTTCCAAACTGGAATGGTAACGTACCAATAAAGAATAGAAGAAAATTGTTTTTACAAGATCTATCTGAAATGCTCTTCAGACAGAAGGCACGAAAAAATGATGAAAGACGGCAGAGGTTACAAAAAAGCCACCTTTGATGCACTAGCCGCAACAGGACGTACTTTTGAAAAGGAACAAAACACCCAACAAAAAAAGAGAGGAAGATGTTGCATGTGCCATGCGAACGACAACAAATATTCAAGTTTATGCCAATCCTGTCAGAAATTTATTTGCCCAGAGCATCGGCTTGATGAGTTGCAATCAAGATGCCGGACGACGAGGATGCAAATCCAGTCGATCCGCTAAAAAGTTTACATTGTAAAATCTGTAAATGCTATATAGCTAAAAACGCGCCGAAAATTAGATGTAATGCCAAAAGTTGTTCGACATATGTTCATGTGAAATGTTTTGAAAATCTGAATAACATCATTACTATCGACAAAAACAGTTGGGTTTGTAAATTATGCAATCCGAATCAGTATGGTGCTAGTGCTAGTGATGTAAGTGGTGCCCAGATCAGTGCTGATGTGCAAGATAAAGTGAAATTGTTAGAAGAATTAGTACGAGAGCTACAAAACGTTAATAATCTGCAAAGAGAAAAAATTGCCAATCTTGAAAAAGCGAATTCCTTATCTACAATGCCAGCATTGTCGCGTTCATATAGTGAGGTGGCAAAAAATCAATCGTGTGATATTTTAGTTAAACATCCAAGTGGGTCATCTGCAAGTCAGGAAGGTAAAAATGACGTCCTTAATAATATTAGAAGTCAGGTGGATCCTGCGGCTCTGAACGCCCGTGTGGAGTCTACGAAAATTGTAAAATCGGGGTTGATTATAAAGTGTGCTGATGATGAGTCCCGCAGCGTGCTGATGCAAGAGCTTAAATCTACGTTGGGTGAAGCTTATTCTGTTGAGAAGAACAAAAAGTGGAGTCCGCGTGTTATAATTAAAGGTATTGATTTAGATTTCTTTGAATATGATGATGCAAGATTGATCAGAAAAATAGTAACATCTAATGAGCTTGATGAAACCCTTATTACCAGTGATGTTAAAATTATAACTAGGATAAAATTTAAAAAAAGTTTTAATGTTGTAATACAAGTAAGCTATCAAGTTCGTAATATCTTAGTGAGTAAGGGTAAAGTTTTTGTAGGTTGGCGTTCATGTAAATGTAATGATAACTTTAGGATACTAAAATGTTTTAAATGCCTAAGATATGGACATATGAGTCGTGATTGTAAAAATGAGGAGTCAGTATGTTACAAGTGCTCTCTAAGTCATGAAGCTAAACAGTGTACTAGTGAGTCTTATAAATGTATCAACTGCGCTGAGTATAATTTAAAAAACAAAAATTCATTAATTTCGACACAACATGTATGCGGGGACAAGCAGCAGTGCGCTATGTACAAGAAGCAGCTTAATATATTAATATCTAAAATTGATTATGGCCAGTAGCTCAAATAAAAATAATTCTAAGCTAATGAGTATAGCGCATTTGAATGTAAGTTCCCTGTTTACAGGATTTACTGAATTTCAGAATTTAATATATTCCAATGACTTTGATGTGGTAGCGGTGATGGAGACTTGGATTTCTGATTATATACCTTCATCAGTGGTCAATACGGATAATTATAAACTATATTTTTAATATTTACTGTTAAATTATTGTGTGAATTATATATTTTTGTTGTGGTTATTACATATTTATATTATTATTTTCTTCCTAGATATTGCATCTCTAAGTTAATTTTATTATTTTATTGTTTTTGCATTTAATATTTATTTTGTAAGGTTGAGTGGAATAGCCTATGGCTAGACTCCGCCTAATCATGTATCATTTTATCATGAATAAAGTCCTATGTATGTATGTATGTATGTATGTATGTATCTAACAGTGAAGAAAATATTCTGCAAGCGTTGCAAAAAACATCTAGACGATTCAACTTTTCAATTTAGGGATTCTAATTATTTTATTTATAAAAGCATTTATTTTTTAGATCCAGGAGAAAAGCTTCTAGAAGGTTTAGCGAAGAAAATCTTATCAGTTTTTATTTTTCATAATATATTTTGTTCTCTACATTACATATAGTTTTTTTCGTTTATTTTGATCCGTTCTTATTGTTCATATATATTGTTTCTTATATATTGTTTTTTTGTTTATTTTTGTCAAATAATAATAAAAGCTTTTAAAATATATTGATTACACAAATTTTACTTGAAAAAATGTATTTTGCAGTTGCAGTCAAAAATTATGCATAAGAAATCAGCTGGGTCACAATTGACCCGTATGGTATAAGAAATCAGCTAGGTCATTCATATTATTATGGTATGGCGAGTGTTAAATAAATAATTACAAACAAATTTTTATGCTTAGCCAATATTTTTTTTTTCGTTTTCTTTCTCACTAGAAGTATGGGTAAAAAAGATATACCAAAATAAAAAAGGGTGCGAAATCATTTTTTTACCGCATGAGAATGTGCGTTATAACCCTAGACCGAAGCTCGAGTCTCGTAACTCTCTCTTGCTTAAAGAGGTTTTTGCATTTTTTTTACTCATACAGTACATACTCTACAGTTTCCGACTCGGACTTCTTAAATTGAAAAACCCAAGGGGGACTAACAAAGTAATAATTATATGTAAATACGCTGAACGGGTGTTTAGGCAGCAAAAAAACATAGCTTTGAAGGACATTAATACACTCGTCCTTAACGCAACGAGGGAAATTAATTTCAGAAATTTATTTTTAAATTTAAGAGACCATCTTTTGGATCTGGATTCCATTAATAATCACTTGAATCTTTTAATTTATTTAATTTTAAAGCAACATTTTATTATAAAAACACATCATTTTAATCAAACTTCAAATTCATTTCAAGCATCAGTAAGTCAGTTTCATATAGCATTTATTGCATAATTTTCTCCATGTGTCAAATTGATTATCATTATTATATTTTCTTACAAAATATCCAACGGTAATAAGTATTGAAGAATACCCCACTTCAGTTTCGGTGAAAAGTATACATATGTTTTTCAGAAAATAGCCGTTTGAAATTTTAGTCTGCTTAACTTCTTTGATTTTTACTTTTACGACGAAAAACGTTAAAAATAAAAATACTTTTAATTTTCATGACTACATGCCTTTTTTAAGAAACTTAACTATCACCAGTTTGCATATCGCCCGGCGCTGATGGTTTAATTACATGATTTCAGTTATTATGCATACATAACAATTATTACGCTTTTCACCAGAAACATTATATCCTACAGAATTCATTTATAACATTTAGCTGCTTTTTATGTATTTGCCAACTTAATAAATAAATATTTTTTTCACTAGCAGCCATGACGCATGCAAATGTCGACTCATTTAGAGGTAACAAATTCAACTTTTGCGACCACCGGTTCAAAAAGAAAAATTGAGGTTATGTACGCAATGTTTGATGTGATTATTTCTTAAAAAATGAACAAATGTGTGCTACAAACATTACTTGAGTATACGCATGGTAGTTGGTAGACGGTAGAAGATAAAATGATGAACTCAGCGAGAAGTATGAACGGTTTTCTTTGTGTTGAAGATTTAGATTAAGTTTGATTAGAAATCAAAACAAAATCATGTTGCGTCAAAAAATTGAACGTTTATTTTTTCAGTTTATTGTCTTATGGGGTCTACTAGTGAAAAAAATAGTATATTAACCACGGTTGCAAAGCCACTTCTAGACCTCGCGCTTCAGAGCCCTCGACGCTGCGCGTCTCGGGTTCTAATTTGCGCTCGGTCTAGAATGCTTGGCTCTGCAACCTTGGCTAATAATATACTATTACCTACCGCTTCTATTTATTTCAATGCATATTTACCTCCTTTTGGCTACAATCACGTGGTACAAATTAGCGCTCTCACTCCCACTCTAGCCAAGCCGCGATCTTCTATTGCTCTCACATGTTGTCGTCAATCCTCAACACGGTACGGTGTGGGTTACGCGCTATCCATAAATAATTATTAGATCTATGATCATTATAACCCATAACCTCTAAAAGAGGCTGTGAGAGCACAGCGGTAAATCAAGTGTGTTTTTTTTTGGGTATTTAGTGTCGTGTGGTCGTACAGTATGGACGATATTGAAGTATCTTCTGCAATTGTACTTTTAACCACTATTGTCGCAATAGTGACAAAAGAAAACACAAAAAAGCGGCGTACTCGACGCTCAGTGTGGTGTAGGCAGTGGTTGCAAAGAAAAGAAGAAGGAAGAGGTATTTTAAATATGTTAAACCAGGAATTATTAGTAGAAGATCCCATGTCATATAAACATTTTTTACGCCTGCCCAAATCATTGTTTGAAATGTTATTACACACCATTGAAAGTGATAATAAAAAACCCGACACTGTAATGAGAGATTGCATTTCAGCAAAAAGCAAGTATGTTGCGTTTTTATGATTAGGAGAGTGTGTTATTATTTTATTTAATATACATTTTTAGGTTAGAAGTGACTCTTCGATTTTTAGCAACTGGAGACACATTTAGGTTTAGACATGGTTATTTTAACTTACTGTCACTGAAATTACACGTGAACTACACTAAACAGTCCGCCTCTGCATTTAAGGTTATGTTCTGCCGCTACGAGAGTATCGCATCTATGCGCATGACTGCGCAAATTGTCTGGGCGTGGGCGCGATTTCTCAATATATTTATTATTTATCCAATATTTAGAACACGTTCTAAATGATTTTCATGAAAATTTACAAAATATTTTGCTACATTTTTCACTTGTATGCAACGCTGAATTTTTTTTACAACAAATTTTCTCGTGAATTTTCATATAAATTTTGCATCGTGTCAAACGGGCTTAAGAACAACTGTGTTTTAATCAACCCATTTCCTAAAGGTTATGGGGCCAGTCTACGCGTAAAGTGTGTGTATATCGTGTTACGTGCTGGCGCGACAAACGAAATAAACTGAAAATGAATAACACGTGTAAAGCGAAATATAAAACCGTTTAAGGTTGAAAATATAGTGTGTGGAAATTTTAGTATTCGGGCAATGTTGGCCAAGTTCGAAGTACTGCATGTCATATACAATGCTAACGAATGAGTGGAAGAAACACGGTTCAATAGCGAAAAATGTCATCGTAGAATACCTCCGTGACTCGTTTCTTGGTTTTTGCGAAGGAGAATGAAGTACGAGAGATATTATCCAAGCCAGACAATATCTACGAAAAACGAAGTTTGGCACCTCAACTGGCCTTAAGAAAGCAACTATTAAGCCTGAAATTACAAGGCGATAACACGTTATTCCAACACTTCATCCGCTTCAATGTCATCATTGCAGATTTAGTTGCAGCCGGAGCCGTGTTAGAAGAGATAGACAAAGTATCCTCCTCTTACGACGGAGTAATAACTGCATTAGAAACCTTGGGACCGGACAATTTAAACCTAACTGTGGTCAAAACGCGTTTGTTAGATCACGAAGTCGAATTACAAACGAGAGAAATAGCTACTAACCTAAAGGCCTTAAGAACGAGCAGTTCTTATCCACCGTAAAGACCCAGTGGGAGTCAACATAACTACAAAAGCGTACAAGATATAACAAAATTTTTCAAAAGGAGAGCACAAAAATTTCGACCAACATCTTCTTCGAAAGTTCACTATAAATTATCACTAAGGAGATGCAGTTTTAGGCCAGGCGCCTCCCACCACTTTCCGTCAGCAGCGTCCGCTGTTATTGCTTCGCTTCGCCCGTCGGTGCATGTTCGGTCATTTTAATATTGCTGATTGGGGTAGCAGGCATCGCAGTTGAAGGGTTTGATTCACCAATACGTGAGGGTTTGGCAGTCTTTACGCTTTAGTTATACATTATTTTTGGTGAATTGAAAAGAATTTTTATTTCCGTTTGTAATTTTTAATTATTAATTGAAGAAGTCGAGTATTTATTTTATTGTTACAGGGTGCAGGTATTTGATTGTTCCCATTTTTTCAGTTTTATTTAAACGTTTAATTTGTATTTAGAATTTTCATTTTTATTTCTATTGTGTAAGTGGATTTAATTTTGATTTACGGTATAATGTCTTCGGTACCGAAACTTGAGTGGATCGTCGAGTTTGGCGATACATTTTCCTGGGTAGAAGACGACATAGTACAGTGTAACATTTGCAATGTAAATATACATTGCTCCAAAAAAGGGCATTTTACGCAACACGTGCGCAGTCAAAAACATGTAACTGCAATGAACCAGCCCATGGGAGGCGACTTTAATAAAGATTTGTGTCGTGCTTTTGCTGCTGCTAATATACCGTTGCGGAAACTTCAAAATCCTGTATTTAAGCAGTTTTTAGAAAAATATACAAATAGCCACGTATTAGACCAGGCGACATTGCGTAGAATTCATTTGCCCAAATGTTACACAGACATCATGGCCCAAATCAAATCGCAGATTGCGGATAATTATATATGGGTGTCATCGGATGAAACGACAGATGTTTTAGGGCGTTGCGTAGTTAATGTGGTTATTGGTATACTACATTCTACAATACCATACAAACCATTCGTCATTGAATGCCATATATCCGCAACCGTAAATGCGGAAATTATTTCCTCCATAATTGATAATTGTTTAAACGACATTTTTGATAATGTGGAAGAGAAATATAATAGAGTTCTTTTATTTGTTAGCGATGCAGCCCAGTATATGAAAAAAGCAGGCAGAATATTGAAGGAGCGATATAAAAATTTACTCCACATTTCTTGTTTGGCTCATGGGCTGCATCGCGTGTGCGAATTTATTAGAGACAATTTTTCGGACGTCGATAAATTAATGAGTTCCTGTAAAAAAAAAATTCTTAAAATCTCCACATCGCATATCTTTATACAAAGACACCTGTCCACATCTGTCTCTACCTCCTTCACCCGTTATAACGAGATGGGGTACGTGGCTAGAAGCAAGTTTGTTTTACAGCCAACATTTAGATGAAATAAAAAATGTAATTGTAACTTTAAAAGACGATGCGGCCAGTATTGTAGAATGCAAGCAGATTTTGCAAAAAGCTACCCTAAAAGAACAATTACAGTACATTAATATTAATTTTAAAACTTTGCCTGACACCATAAAATTTTTTGAAAAACAAAACATTCCACTGATTGACTCCATAACAAAATTAAATACAACACAGATTTTTGCCGTTGCAGCTATTATAAAATAATCTACGTCTCATCCGTGTATTGCTACGTGGAGCCGATGGTTATTAATTATTATATATATATATATACATGTGTATGTTTTTGAGCATAGACTTCAGGTTAAAGAAAAAGTAATAACATTTTACAATTTAACTGAAAAACCGAATGCTCTGAGATCGTGCAAACATTTTAAGGTAATCGTAAGTATGGTAAATCGTTACTCAAAATTTATCTGTTTATCTTCGTCATCTCTAAATTTTGTAATAGAAAAACTCACTTGAAACATACAATACAATAACTTCGTTATTTGTATTGTAAGCGTCCATACATCTTTATGTAAACTTATATGGGTTGTCATAAAAAATGCCAACTCAAACTTTATAATTTTTCGAAAAAGCTGTATTTGTTACACTGTAGGGACAAGTTCTGACTAATACTTTAGACCAAATTTTTGAATAATATGAAAGTTAGAGGGACCTTTTTCGACCAAATTGAAACCATGAATTATTCATATAATAAAAATATTTGATCATTTTCTGTATCAAATTTAAAACCACATTCTGATGAGCGATTTAAAATAACAATTATATTATTTTAAATCTAATATTGCATTTTAGATTATGGTACAAAAGAGTGTTCTGTTCATTTAACCGATGTTATAAAAAGCAAGAAGTCTGTGAAGTACTGTCTATCATCAGATGAAGCTTCCGACAAAGATGATCCATATGCAGATCCAGAATTTACAGATGACGAATATATACCAGGTAAGTTAATTGAAAGTTAAATCAAGTAACTGTCGTTAATTAACAACATTTTTAGATGAATCTACGCCTAGTACAGGACGGACAATAACTCCAATATCGTTTGAGCCTCTTTGTACCAGAGTAAACAAACAAACAGTTAGGCGCAGATTATTTACCAAAGAAGATAAAACATGTTTAGGTAATTAATCATTTTGTATGATTCTTAGATCATTTAATATAATTTTGCAGACAGCGGATTTGTTGGAGAACGACCACAGATGAACCGAATTAAAAAAGCTTGCAGTAAGATAAAAATTTATAACTCTGGTAAAGTTATTCTGGAGACTATAGAAACATTTCATGAGGGACAGTATCATGTCGGTATGTTCAGTGCTGCTTTGTCTCATTCCGATGAAAGATACCTGAGTTGCCACGTTTTCGACCAAAGTATTAATCACGATTGTAAATGTAAATAAGTTTAACAATCTAGTGATATTTTTCTGCAGTGCACTATTTTTTAGTATCAACCCATGGAAAGAATATTGGTTTCTTATATAGACAAGAAAAAAGTTTAATGTGCCACATACTATGTTGCATTCCACCAAATGTAGTATTAGAAGGTACAGAAATAAAAGCGGATCATATAAATCAAAATATAACGTCTCTTATAATGCAGCCTATAGATTCTGAACTGAAATCTTCTACAAAATTGAAAGGGCACTATTGTTTCTACTGTGGTAAACTAAGAACCTGTATGGGTCGCCATTTGCAAAAGGTAATGAGCATAAATTTTACTTCTTATCTTGATGTTATGTTTTGCAGGTCCATGCAAAAGAAACTGAAGTAAAAAACATGTGCTTCAAACCAACAAAAGAGAAAAACAAACTTTTACGTCAACTTCGGTTGAAAGGTGATCAAAAGTACAATTTGCAAGTAAATTTACATCAAAGAATCCCTGTAAGAAAACCAATAAAACAAAAGTTATCTGAAAGTATTCACTGCCCCACTTGTTCTGGCTTGTTTGCAAAACGAAATTTTGCTAAACATGAATTAAAATGTTCAAAAAGAGCCCCAGACAGAAGACGTAGGCGTCAAAATGCTTTAATTTTAGATCAGAGACAAATTTCAAAAAGTTTAGAAGAAAAACTTCATATAAAACTCGTAAGCAACATGCTAAACGACGAAATTGGTGTAGTAGCAAAAAATGATCAGACAATACTTTTGCTTGGAATACATTTATGCAAGCTAAATTCAGAACAACGTTTTATGGATAATACTAGGTCACAGATGAGACGATGTGCAAGATTGTTGTTGATTATTAAACAGCTGGATCCATCAATCACTTCGTTCGCTGAATGTTTTATGCCATCTAAATACAAATTAATAATGCAGGCTATACGTAATCTTACAGGTTCTAGAGATGAAGAGGTTATCACCGCTCCATCTCTTGCTTTACAGTTTGGCCCTTTATTGACGACAATTGCCTCTCGTTTAAAGATTCAGCTTCTTGAAAATAATGTAGCTGAGGAAGATCCACGTATGGTAACGCTTAGAAATTTTGAATTCTTACATAAACAAGAATTTAAAAATGAAATTACTAAAACAGCTTTGAAAACGGCGAGCATTAAGAAAGTTAAAACCGCAAAGGAAATACCAAGTCAGGAAGATGTAAAAATCTTTAACCTTAAAAAGATTTTGCTCCAAAGTACAGAACAACTTAAAAGTGAAAATTTTGACATTAGATCATGGAAGACATTGGGTGAATGTATACTATGCCAAATAATGATATATAATCGTAGACGACCAGGAGAAAGTTCTCGTATGCTTTTAGAAGACTACAAAACAAGAAAACAACTCCAACAGGAAAACTACAAACATCTTAATCGCCTGCAACGTATATTAGCTGAGAAATTTTCATTTATGTTCATCTTGGGTAAACGGCACAGGCCTCTTAACCTGCTACTGAAATCAGAACATATAGAGTAAGCACTTTAACTATACTGTTTTCACAAAACTTCAAATTCTATATCAATATATTTTGCTTAAGGACTGTAGTAAATTTGAGGTTTTGTGAATACTTATCCACTTTTTAAAATATTTCGCAACTAAAAGTAACTGTTTTAGGGCCCTCGATTTTTATTTATCATTTCGAGAACAAGCACAAATTCAAGAGAGTAATGTATTTCTCTTTGCATTCAATAATAATAATGGTCACCTCTCAGCGTCAGTGGCACTTCGAAAATTTGTTCATAACGCTAACCTTAAAGCACCCAGGTCATTCACTGGTACTTACTTACGGAAACAAGTGGCTACACAAGCACAGATCTTGGATTTATCCCACAATGAAATGCAGCACGTCGCAGATTACATGGGACATGATTTAAATGTACATTTGTCCAATTATAGACTGAATGATGCTTCAGTTAACATTTTTACTTTATCACGGTTTTTGAGTGTCATTGATGGAGACGATGATATTGAGAAATATCGAGGAAAAAGATTAGAAGATTTAGAACCGTTTATTCCTGATGAAGACTATGACATTGAGGATACGAATCCTGATGAACCAAGTAAGTACGATCAGATAAATAGTGAAAGATATACATTTAGGAAATTTCCTAGAATGATATTTTTTACTTATAATTTGAGATTTAGAAAACTGATATGAACGAAAATTGCTTCTAAATAATTGGGTTCACTTTAAACTGTTTTATAGTTATGAATTAGGTATAGCTAAATATTAATTAAGTCTGTGGCAACTTTAATGTGTTTCTGCAACTTTTAAAAATTTGACCCATTTTTTGTTTTTCACATACTTACATTATTACTGTTTTTTTTACAAATTAAATCCAAGTCTTTTGGAATAAACTAAAGTAAAACCAATTTTTTAACAAAAATCTTTATTTCGGCAATGTATATAAACCATGCTGTATGCTGTAAAGTTGTTAAGAACTATAGTAGCAACTTTTTAAAATTGTAGTTTTTAAGTTATTGTTAAATTGATATACACTAAACTTAAATTAACACTTGTAAACTGAAAGAAAATGTACTTATTTTTTATGTAGGCACTGAAAAAAGAAGCGCTCCTGTTAATACACCTCAGAAGAAACGAAAAAGTCCTGCAAAACTACAAAGTCCGTCGCCGTCGTCCCGAAATCCTACGACTCAAGAAATTGAAGGTCGCCTAAAAAATCCCTCATTGCGTTTGTATCGGAGTCCATTATGTAAAAGGGGAAGAAAATTAAAGTGGACAGTAGCAGAATTAGTTATAATGCACACAGAATTTAAATACAATTTACAAGAAAAAAAACTGCCGAAACTTTCGCTTTGTCGGGTGATCCAAAGAAAATATTCGCATATATTTCAAAAGGAGCGGTCTGTCGGCTCTATATATACGTGGGTACAAAATCGTGTTAGAAATGTTGTTTATAATTGATTCGTGAAATAAAGTGCTGAATAAAATACAATGAGTTTTAATCAGTTAAACAATACTTCAACTGAAAGACATTTTAAGACGTTAGTAAAACTGACAATGTCAATGGATGTTTAGTATAGTGAGTATATAGCAGCACTTGATAAAGTGTAGTTTCGAATTGAGTTGTCTACATATGTAAGGGGTTGATTTACAAAATTCTACAAATCCAAATTCGTCGAAAAATGATTTATTCTTGGGTAGCGACAGACAGCAGTAAGACCATGGAATTAGTTGATGTGTTTACATCAATTAGTCTTAATTCCCCTTCAAATTGTGTAAGAAAAAAGAAAAAAAATCAAAACTCAACAGCGATGTCCGATTTATGAATGTCGTGATTTACATAATTATTATCGACAGGTGTCACTGTGCACTGCGACCGTTCAATGGAAACTAGGGCTTACATCTCTCATGATATTTATTTGTGTATAATTACCCCGAGAGAAGAATAAAAACACGATCAAAGCCAATCATGGATTTTTCAAAGTTTGTCTTTTATCGTTGTACTTTCGGCTCAAACTATTCAATTGAAATAAAAAATTAATCTGAAAAGACAAAATTCTATCCAAGACAAATCTTCAAAAATCCATGGTTATTTTTGATCGTGATTTTTATTGCGCTCTCGATATGTAGATAAACAGATTATTATCATAAAAATCCCTCTTTTCTAATTTGTTTTTAACAAAACTAAACTAAAACTAAATGGTTAAATATTAACAAATATTCACACTTCTGCCATAAGAGTTAACAAGTGTATGAGTGGTATTCAGTATAATAAAAATTAGTCCAAATAGATATGTCGACTTTTGTAAGTCAAATCTTCATGAGAAAGAAGACTATTGTTCAAATTTAAAAATTCCTGCTGAAATATGCCACCTATTAGCCAAGTAAGTTTATAAAAATGATCGTTATTAATAATAAAGTAGAAGAAATAACCAAAAATTAAGACATCACCGCAAGAAAATAGATTCCTCTTCGATGCGCCATCTACCGAAAATATTTATAACATAAAATTCACTTTTGGTTTAAACGAGCGTTGAAAATTCGCATGATTTTTTGCTCGCTTAAGGTTGTTTGAACTATTAATATTATTATTATTAACTGATTTTTCTCAAAAACACAACACTATGAGTCATCCATCTTCGACATATGGCACGATACCAGAAGTGTCTGCTGTTAGAGGCTTCAAGAATATAATTTTTTATAATTTTTTTAATTTTTTTTATTTTTTTAGTTTTTACTTATAATGTGAAATTAAATTGTTATTATATACAATAATGTGAATTAAGTTAATAGCGAGGTTGAGAAATGTAACTGATTTAGAATAAAGAATAGCCAACAGTTAAAACAGCACAGTCATCAAAAGTTAACAACGTCTACAGAAACGAATGATCACGTGGTTGGGAACATAGAAGAAAATCACCGAATAGAAGACCCAGTCAACATAGGTTAACTACGAAGTCAATTGAAACAAGAACTTCATTGTATCGTTTAAATCAAAACAACAATTTTCCCGATGCAACAAAAACTGAATTATCTCCCTCATGTCCCACTTCGTTGAAAACCTCTACTAAATCTTCGCTAATAATTGATACTGTACCTATAGTTGATGATAGCAGTGATGAACGTGATATCCCACTCCGCAACCTTCATGGAGTCAATTTTGCCTTACGCAGGTATCCCGCGCAATATATTTTGCGTGGTAAATTTAAATATCGGTTGTAAGGCTATCTTATTGAACTGTCAGATCCGAAAGTGCTGTTATGTTGATTGAGGTTATATTGTGGTAGTAGGATTGCATATTTAAGTTAGGTGTGCGAATTGTTGGTTTTGTTACTGACTGATTTAAATTGATTTAACAAAACCTAAACACCACACGTTTATTAATATTTCTGTGTCACTTCAACGTTAAATGCTGATCGGATGTGTTAATTGTTAAGTAGTGGTTGCAACATGCCGCCTTTGCCGCAACTCAACGCTCCAAAGATGCCGACTTCCTGGCGGAGCGTGTAGTCGGATCTCTTTGGAGCGGCTCCCTTTGGGGCGGCTCGCTCCTTTTGAAGAATTGGCGGCGATCACAGGAGAAGTCGGCCTAACCCCCACTTATTTTTATACTTTGTGTCAATTTTTAATTTTAAAGACGAGTAGCGATGTAACCACCGAAAGCGAAACAATAAACCAAGTGTAGCAACACAAGACTTTCATTTTAGTTCTATGAACACAAATACGGCTGGAAAAAGCTCCAGTCGTCAACAGGATGGGTTGAATTAGTGATTTACTTTTTGTGAACGAATTAACGAATATCGCGTATTAAGAGTGACTAAGGGCGTTGCAGCAGTCGTGCAAAACTAATAACTTTCTTTTCTTTTGTAGATTAGTGCCTAGTGCTACTTTTTTTATATTTCGTTTTGATGATTTAGGTCTCTGATTTAGGTTAGGCAAGGTTATGTTTGTTTTCTTACATATTAACGCAGTGATATGTGAGTGCTATGTTGTTTATTATAAAATTAATCTGTTTAAATACAGGTCAAATTTATGGGCAAGAATAGTTAAACTAGAATCAGTCATGAATAATTCTGCAACAGAACGTTACAGCAGGTATCGGATTTGCAGTCGTCACTTTGAACTAAAAATGTATCCACATCAGCTGTTGTGCCACTGACTGAAAGCAACAGCATATCCAACTCTTCATGTTTCAGGTGCCGTCTTATTGAAAATTAAATTAGTAGAATAATTGGAAATTTTAGGTGAAACAATAAGGACAACCAAACAAACAGTTGTGACAAACAAACCAAGACTTTCCACCTCAAAAATATTGACATTTATGAATCGTCACATTTTACTTCTGGCAGTGTTTACTCTGATTAAGCAACACCACTAAGGCCGTCCACTTCGATAAGTACCCATTTACTCTTTCACTTTATTTTTGTTGGAATGGACATAATGTATTAATCATTTTTAGGTTATGAAATTTGTTTAGATTATTTTCAGCATTGTGAAGGAACAAACTGTGTTGAAGATGGAGAACATTTTTAATAACATTAGACAGCGGAACGATGAGTGCTTATAATTTTGTAATTTTGACTACCTATTTGTTTCCAGAGAAAAACGTTTTTACTCCTTTAACTGTAGAAAATATAGAACATACAAATGTAGAATATCCTCTACTACATATGTGGGTATTTATTTTAGAAATGTTTATCATCTCATTCTTGTTCCAGGTATGTTGAAAATGGGAATACTCAGTATGAAGTGAATGAAATGACTGAACAGGTTTTCCATGTTGCATGGCATTTCAATCGACCAAATCTATTTGAAGGATTAACAATGCTGTCATTAGGATTTTACGAGTGTATTAAAAACAGGATAACGTCTTCTGTGAACGTTTTCAGACACTGGCTTTAGGTTCAAATGTAGGCTTAAGTTAAAGGAGCTGCTGGCAACTATTAATTACGCTCTCCCATGTGATAATTTTCAAATAGAATATTTGCTGTCTTTGTAAGAATGAGAATATTCCATTCATAGAAATAATATTATATGGAAGTAACTTAGAGAGAGACGCGCGTTGTCAACATAGTGGGACAGAGATAGGGCTCTCTGGGTGGCAAAACATTGACGCGAACTGCAGAGCACTGTGTTTCTGGAGGTTTCTTTCGTGATTTCGCGTGATGTTTGAAGGTGTATTTTTGCAAGTTTACGTTTTTTACGCTCAAGTTACCTTATTTAATTGTCTACAGTATTTTTAAGTTGTACTTTATTGGACTATTTGTTAAACATCGTGAAATCGTGTTGTGCGTATAATTGAATAGAACGTGCAAAGAAAGCAATCCTGTTTCATTTCATAGGTAATAATCACATACACAGACGAAAGATTTCGTAAATAATTTAAAAAATTTGTTAGATTCCCTGAACATTCCGAGTTACGAAAAAAACAGATTATTGCTACAAAAAGAGGGAATTTTATATCTATTGATTATTGTTTAAGTTATTTGTACGTAGATTTAGAAAATAGATTTTAGTAGAAAATTCCACACAATATAATATGTTTAATTTAATTAGGCACCCTGTCACTTTTATCGAAAGTTTAATTACTTTTATCCTAAAAATTTCAGAATTACCAATGAACATACACTACAAGATTAGTTAACTTGTAGAAGATTATTGTACTAACTGAATTCGTAATTTATTGTAGATTCTGTATACATTTCGTTTTATTAAAAGACCATCACCACTGAACACGATTTTTGTTGCTTCACATTACTCATAATTTTAATGTAAACTGTAAAAATATAGTTTTTATTAACAGACGTTTGTTATAATTGATTGTTTGAACAAATTCGTAAGAAAACGTATTAATTCCCGTTCAAATGATGCGTTTCTTGCCACCCAGCACGTGATACGTGGTCAGCCGTCCTTTCCCCACTGATGCATAACCGCTCTAGCTATTTCTTTCTTATGTTGATTACACTCGCTCGCGTATGGAAACGTATACAAGGCTCCATCCACTCCTTTATTAGATCAATGATTCCATTGAACAAAATTTGACAATATGGAACCTTTAAAGTCAGCACGACATCAGAAGAAGCGAGATCGGATAATAGTTTACGACATCTGTGAAAGTTGTCAAGTCAAGAGTGGAACATTCGAATTTAGGATCCACCTTTTGGGTTTTTATTCTACTCATGTTCGATGTATTTGTTAGTTTTTTTACTTATTTATTAAACTTTAGAAATATGTTTATATTTAGCATTAGACTGTTATATTCCTTTCTGTCATTTTTTGTTAGACGTCTATATTTTTCGTATATTAGACTGTGATATGTTAAACTGTTGGGCTTTCTTCTAATCATTTTTAGTGGTAGGTGTATTTATTTTTATATTAGTTTTCAGATAAAGGGAGCCTCTGATTAATATACGTAGACTTGTCCTGTCCCTATCCCCTTAGCTATCCCGCTCTATGATCACATTATCTGAAGAGTTTTGAGTCGTATGGTATTATATGGCTAGGATATTTTAAACGCTGTTGTAACTGTTTTAGTGCCTACCTAATTATTAAGTAGATAAATATTTATTTATTTTGTGCATTATTAGGGCGTATTTATTTTTGTCAATAATTAATAAATGAAATGTGGTTATTTTTTACAAATAAAGTTGATTAATTATATGGTACTTTGCTCTTGTGGTTCTATATAATTTTTTCCCTTATCTAATGTGAAAACGTGCAGTTTCAAGTGACTGAAAGCAAAAATTCCCCTAATGTAATCGTTTACAACGAAAACTAGTTCTCTGCAGTTTTAGTGCAATATTTGTAACATATACGTAGAAATGGCCATCCAAATCATTTTGTTAATTTTTTGAACTTTTTACATTAGAAAGCGTTCGTACAATAGTGATTGCCAAATATTTTAACAGCTGGGGCCTTGATCAAAAGTAAAAAAAAAAATTGCGTAATAAGAAATCTACTATCTTCAGTTTTTACATCATTTTATTACCATAAAAGCTGTTGTAAAATTGATAGTTGTCATTTTGGGACTCGGGATGCGTTAAAGACATTTGTTGGCGATGTGGCAACTACGACAGTGGTACTAAGCGGCAATACGGCATGCGCTAGGGGCCCGTTTTTTTTAACTGTAATGCGCACGCCCCGCCGAGATCAAAGGTACCGACAGCAAGTGGAGTATCACGTTCATCACTGATGATACCAAGAGTACTACTAGTGAAAAACAGACATTAACGGTCGACACTGTACAGGATGATTTCCATGAAGTTCTTTCTAGAAAATTGAAGAGAAAATTTCTACGTAGTAAAGCTAAGTTGCCAGAAGGGAATACATCATTAAAAGCGGCACCAGGTATGTCTCATATCTATATTGGCAATGTGGAACTAAATGTTAGATGTGAAGATTTGGTTGACTATTTAAAAGGCAGGTTTCCTAATGAAGAAGTTATCATTAAAGCTCCACCCAAACGTGAGAACGCTAAAAGTAAAGCTTTCCAGATTTCAGTCGCTAATGAGTTGTACACTTCTCTCATGAAGGAAGAAATATGGCCAACTGGTATTATAATTAAGAAGTTCCATTTTTTATCAGGAAAGAAAAAAGAAACAATAAGCGGGGGGAATGCACAAATGAACAAAACTCAGCAGAAAAAAACAGCACTTTCTCAGTTTATTACCAAAACACAAGAGGCATCAGAAGCAAACTGAAGGATCTATATTGTGCTGTTTTAAGCGAAAATTATTGTACCCTAGCATTAAGTGAAACGTGGTTATCTCCGGAAATTCAAAGCAATGAAGTTCTTGACAGTAGATACGTAGTGTACAGAAATGATAGAAACAGTGAAAACAGTAACAAACAAAAAGGTGGTGGCGTCCTGTTGGCAATCAACAAAAAGTTCAACTCCATGCAATTGACTTGTGTTAATTCCCACGTCGAAGAAATTTGGGTAAAAGTTTCACTTCCTAATAAGGATCTCATTATCGGCTGTGTTTATATTCCACCTAATTCCGTATTGTTAAAATACTCTGATCATGTTCAATCTCTGCAAAGCATATGCGCTGTTCATTCTAACTGTGATATTTTAGTGATAGGCGACTTTAATTTAAGTAATATTGAATGGATGCAGGTACCTGATTTTGATGGTCTGCTTCCTACTAAAATTTCAAGTGAAACTGAGACGTGTGTTTGGGACAATTACTTCAATCTATTTTTTCACCAGTTTAATAACGTCAAAAATTTCAAAAATGGAGTTCTAGACTTGTGCTTTTTCAAATCTAGGTCTGCAAACTCTTTTAAGGCAGCTTTAAAGCGTATTTTAGAATGTTAGTTTTTTGTTTTTGTTGCTTTCTCTTCTTTTTAATATTTGCTTATTTATAAGTAATTGTAAGTTTATAATTCTATGTAAAGGTAATTGTATGTTTATAATTCTATGTAAAGGTATATCCGTTAATAATAAACATCTGCAAAACAGATCAAATGGGAAGAAGTGAATCCTCTACTATTCAAATACATAATCCATGACAAAGATGCATTAATCGCATCCATGCGAACCGAGATATTATTGTTAAATCAACAACTCGATATATTAAGAGATGTACGACAACCTTGTAAGACAGCAAGGTCAGAAAAAGAATCCAAGTAAAATACCGAAGAAGCATCAAGTACCCAAAAAAAAGGTAAACAACGAAACGTGGAAATTGGATAGACAAAGTAGTCTGCTCACATACCGTGGTGGGAGAATAATGGTGTGGCGGATAGTTGTCGGAAATGCACATCTGTGCGCGCATGACGTCACGCTAGGAGCATAACAGGAAGCAACCGTCTACGGCAGTAGCGAAGAATTTGCTAATGTATGCATTTCATGTGCGATTGTGAAGTATTTCAGAATTTGCTTTGAAAGTTTTAATGAAAATATTTTATTTATTGAAGTTGTTATTTTTATATAGTGTTTGTTAAATTCACAATGCCCGCTTGTGCCGTCTATGGTTGTAAAAATTACTCTAGGAAAACTAAAGGGACTAATATTAAATATTACGGATTTCCCAAAAACGAAGTTTTCGCCAAAATATGGTTGAATGCTTGTAAAAGGGAAGATGAGTTAAATCTGACACATGGTAAAAATATTCCTACACTAAGATAAATAAAAATAACAACAGCAAATAAATTTTAGCTTGTATATGTTCTATTCACTTTGATGAGGACTGCTTTGTAATACCTTTGCAACAGCAGCTTTTAAATTACACTCCTATAAATTGTAGAAATTTAAAGACAAATGCTGTTCCGAACCAAAATTTGCCCAATTGCTCTAAAGCTGTCAAAAGATCGCTGGAGGTTGATAAAAGGGCTGAGAGACTTGCCAAAAGACATCGTCGGGATGAAATAAATAATCTTTTAAATCAAACAGCACTAGGGAAAGGACAAAATGAAGTTTGTGACATAAACAATCATCCTACTGGGCAATCAATAAAGTAAATATCCTTTAATTTTTTGTGTAGCTAATATTTGATCCACATTTTTTATGAATAGCTCTCAAGACGAAGTTGAAGGTCTGAAGAGAATCATTGAAAATCTAAAAAAGGAGAACAAAAATTGGGAAAAAAAATATATTGAAGTATTAGAGGAAAAATCGTCACTGGAAGAAAAAATTAATAAACTGGAGAAAGCTCAACCCAAAAAAATTCAAAGAAAAATTGAAACGTTGCTGAGCAAGTGTTTTACACCTGGACAAATAAAATTACTTGCTAGTCCAAATGCGAAAAAAATTCATTGGTGTTCTGATGATATTGCATCGGCAATCTCTCTAAGAAGTATAAGTCCTAAAGGTTACCGCTTTTTACGAGCCAATAATTATCCTTTACCAGGATTTACAACTTTAAGGGATTGGGCTAAATGTTTGAACTTGGACCAAGGGATTTTAGCTGATATTATTCGACTAATGAAAAGCAAGTCAGTAGGAATGACAGAACTACCAAGACTGACAGTCCTAACATTTGATGAAATCTACATATCTAATAAAATTTGTATTGATAGAACTATGCAACAGAAACTTGGTTCACACAGATCCTGTCAAACAGTTATGGCTAGGGGTTTGGTTGGTCAATGGAAGCAACCAATTTATTACCAGTTTGACCAAAACATGACAAAAAATATTTTGTTTGAAATAATAGCTGCACTTTATTCTGCGGGATTTATTGTCGTTGCAATTAGTAGTGACATGGGTATAGATAATATGGGTCTTTGGTCTCAACTCAATATTGGTTATGATAAACGGTGTTCATTCAATCATCCAAGTGACGATTCTTTGCAAATATTTGTGTTTGCGGATGCACCCCATTTACTAAAACTTCTTAGAAATCATCTAGTAGATCAGGGATTCTTCTTTCCTAATGGAAAAGTAGTTAACAAGACATGCTTTGAAGAACTCATTTCAGTTTCCCAATCGGAACTTACTATAGCATATAAGATAAGCCCATACCATCTAGATTTGAAAGGAACGGAAAGGCAGAAAGTTCGGCCCGCTGCTCAATTGTTATCTAATCAGGTATCCAAAGCTATTCAGTGGTGTGGCCAGAACAATATTCTTAAGAACACCAGTTGGGAGGAAACCTCTACATTTACAAAATTAGTAAACGATTGGTTCGATTTATTTAATTCAAGATTAAAGTTTGGAGTGCATCCTGGAACTAATGCTTTTGGCACGGATTTGGAAAATCAAACTTTATTACTGGACAACGTTACAAGTTCTATTAAATCGATGAGAGTTGGAAAACATAAAAATTTTATTCCGTTTCAAAAAGGAATTTTATTGAATAACGCTGCATTAGTGCAACTATACAAATATTTACACTCCAAATATATGATCGAGTATATATTAACATATCGTTTGAATCAAGATATACTTGAAAACTTCTTTTCCTATATTAGAGGAATGGGAGGATCGAATGATCATCCAACTCCATTAGACATAAAATATAGGTTAAGATGGTATATTTTAGGCAAGCACTCGGCTTCAGTTTTCACTGAAAACAGAAATGTCGAAGAAAATACTCGTGAAAGCTGCCTGATTAAACCAATGAGTGCGGATAATGACGTTTGCTTTTCTCAGTCTGTGTTAAGAACTTTTTTGAAAAACATACCAGATGTTAATGAAACGTGTGAAGAAAATACAATTTTACGTGCATTTGACAACTCTCAAATAGATGTGACTTCTGTTGATCAGAGAAATGACTCTAATTCAAAAATTTTGTCTTCTAATAACATTATTAGCTATGAAGGCTTAAAATATGTAGCAGGTTATATTGCACATAGGTTTAGGGATAAATATCAGAATTTGGGAGTTCAAACTCAACATTTATTCTTTGATCACACTGCACCGGATTGGCTGCAATTTATTTCAAAAGGGCATTTAATGTATCCAAGTTCTGATCTTCTTAAAGCAGCAACAACGATGGAAACTGAATTTCATATTTTCCATGGAGATTCCCTGAATAACGAAACTTTAATATTTAACAAATTAGCCAACAAAACAATTGAAAAAATACCAGATATAAATATTCCATATGAAGTCATTCTCTGTCTAGCTCGAACTAGAACTTACATACGACTGAAAGAGTTAAACAGAAAAGTCCATTTTATAAATAATCAGCGAAAATTAAACCGAAAAATGTCTAAATTTACAAACGCAAAAAAATAATGTAAAATGACTTTATGTTTAACATTTTAATAAGAACATTTTTACATAATAGTTGCCAGAATTTTTAATTTGTACCTTACTTTGTTTTAATGTATATATTTTTATGGGTATCTTATAATGTAACCATATATTAATATAAAATAGAAAAACAATAAATTTTACATTTAGTAGTTACAGTCATTCTACTTCACACAGTTTTATTCGCTTTTATGTAAGTTGTCAAATTTACATATCCATCTAATTGCGACTGCTCAGTTTGCAATGGATTAACACGGTCGTTTCAAGCAGGTCTTTTGTATCTTGTGATCAGCAAATGACAAAAAACAGTACATATTGTAGTCTATTAAAGTTATAAAATAAAGGATTTGCAGTAAAATATTGATATACGTTCTTTTTCATATTTTAAACAGGTACGCACCGTGGTTGCTTATGATTGTTTCTGCAGGGTTGCTCCGAATCTGACGTCACACGGCCGAGAAAGACAGAGCTAGTCATGCGCACCGCCACACCATTATACTCACACCACGTCACATACAAAATACCACCGATGTACACTTCAGGAAAATTGTGAAGGAATACCTATTAGGAAAAGCGTCTTATTGTTTTAACGACTTTATTAAAGATAAGTTTATGTAGTGTTCTCGAAAATGTGTATGTCAATTAATTTGTCATTTCTATTTTTATTATTTTATTGTGTGTACATGTGACCTATGCAAAAAACTTGTATGTTTATATGCATTAATATATCATTATTATTAAAACATACGGATTTAACTGAAAGTGAAACATACTCGTATACTTAGCAATTGTTACGTTTGTAAAAATTTTGAATTTAAGTTTAAGCGGTCGAGCACAGGACTTTCCACATATAAAAATGTTTGTATGCTGTACCAAAAAAAGTCAAAAAATTGGTCGAACATTATTTCGACAGAACTTCCCTCGCCCATAGAGTACAGTACATCAAATCTAGTTGTTTTGAAAAATGAAAGGATTTGATTTTGGAAATATTATTTTTTTATCACAACTATTATAAATTAAAATAAAGATATGTAGTAATGTTCAAATAAAAGTACAGAAACATGCTCCCCGATTGTTTTAAGTGAGTTTTTCATTACAAAAATTTGCGATGACGTCAACATTTTTGCAAGGACACGTATAACATCAGTTTGGATAGATGTAGTGTAATACTAAAAATAAAAGTACTGTATTCCTTAGTTTTCGGAAAAATGAATCGGGTCGTCTTTAATATCGATTTATAATCAATAAAATAACGAAACAGTTTACTCACGTATGCCGCGTGTATTAGCAGAGGCGACTGATAATCAATTATGTATAAGCATTTTTAATTTAAGACAAAAAGCGATAACACTTGTTGAGATTGTATACGTGAGAGTGAAACAGAGAAACTGCAAACAATGCCGATGGTCCTCCAGACTTTTTTATTGCATCGACTTCCGCTTATTATATAAAACATTGGATTTTATCTTAATTTTTGATGGTGGAATTCACAATTGGTTCATTATAACTTGTCTAAACCACATTCACGGAGCCTAGTCAGCGCAACAAAACGAATGTACGTCTGTGATGTTAAAGTAAATGTAAATAAGCGTGGTACACCTATGTTTCAAACTAGTTTTTACTTTACAAAATTTTGTGTCTATCAAATTGTTTTGGTGCAATGTAATACTAATAATAACAGTGTAGTATCTCAACATTTTCGGGAAAATGCAATGAGCTATTCCTGATTTAATCAATAAAATAAATTGACTCATTCATTAATTTTTAGAGCCACCTGTTTAGGCAAATCGAAAAAATATGAATGGAATGATAAATCACAAGTACATACTCATCATATTTTGTACATTTTAGACAGGACTTATTCAGCAAAATTTTGGGGTGACGTTACCAATTTTTTAGGGGGGATGAGCAAGTACATTTTGACTAAAAATTGACCATGCCTATGATAATTTTAAAACATCTCTAAGATTTCAAAGCATTCGGTTTTGGAGTTCCTGATTAAATCAATAAAATAAATTCAAGCATTCATTAATGCAACCCCCATCAATAAAAGCAAAAGAGAAGCACTGGAAACTCTCTAAACAGAAATTAATAGATAGTTTTATTCTGTGGGTATACGTAAGTAGACTTTTAGTATTTCCTTAATCATATAATATTTGTGTTATAGGACATACGCGAATTGGATTCTGCTTTACAAAGACGTGTTAATAAATGTCATTCCTATAAGTTGATAGCAGAACGCACAACCAGTACCGGTTTCTGTAGGGAATAAGGGTAAATTTATTTCATATGTTTCAGTTACATGGTTTGTAAATCTCTTCAAACATTTTCTTTTTGCAGACATTTTTACGCGTGCGAAGTTGAAATTGAAGAGAAAAAGACTATTCAAAAACTGAGTAATTTATTACTCATTTACCATGCGTTTTAAGTATCTCGCAAAAATATTTTGTTTCTCTTCGACATTCTATATTAAATAATGATGTTAAATTTGTAATAGAAATGTAGAATTGTTGTTAGCCATGCTTATCTGTTCAGAATTATTATGCATTTTTGTACGTTTAAATGTGTTACACAATCAATTTTATGGTGTTTCCATTATGTTAAAAGTGTTAAAAATAAATTTTATATACCTTTGCTTTTGTGTTATTATTCCTTATAAACTGTAGAAATAATTTGTGTTAATAATTTCTTCAAAAATATTTTATTAAACTGGACAATTGTAGAAATCCAAAGTAAATTTTATACTTATCCACATTCAATAATAGTGCAACCATGTAATAAAATTATCCAATCCTAAAATTAAAATATTGTTTGAAACATTGATATTTTGGGTTCGAAATGTTCGAAGAAATTGTATAAATACATTATACATAAACTTTTCGGCTTTAGATTTGTTGTTCAATGTATTCTCAGAATGTTACTCAAAGAATTGTATTTTTATGTATTTATGTTGTATAAACATTGTTATATATATCAACTGCAACTTTATTTGAGAAACATATGGGAATATTTTTGAGAAGGATATTGAAATTATTGACATTAAAAATTCCACATAATCATATAATGACAGTTGCACAATTTTTTTTTATAATATTGTGCAAAATATGTCTGTCACTTTTTTAGAACCAATTTGTTTAAGTAATTTTACATTTGTGCAAATTAGTAAAATATATTTCTCTCTGTGTACTGCCTAATCATAATATGACCAAATTAATTATTCAGTATGAACACATGATTTCATGCCG
Organism: Zophobas morio; assembly: GCF_036711695.1. NCBI lineage: Eukaryota > Metazoa > Arthropoda > Insecta > Coleoptera > Tenebrionidae > Zophobas > Zophobas morio. Next base: position 227,238 of record NW_026972192.1, on the reverse strand, counting down.
GATTGCTAGCGACTCTAGCGTCAATGCGCACGATCTTTTGGCCCATATCCGGTAGGGTTCAGGTATAACAGGTTACCCGAAAATGTTTTACCTGCGCAAGAATGAAACTATGAGAGGTAAATCTAATAATGGATGATTTACCTAGCGATAATTAACGCCCGGAAAAATATTTCGTAACACTGGAACTGATTATGCGGACCTCATCTTAGATGAAAAGACAAAAAATAGAAGACTGGTAAAGGCATACATTGCTCTTTTTATTTGTTTTACCACACCATCGCGAATCGCGAGTTATCCACATTGTTTGAATCCACCGAGTTTGGAGACAAAATTATTACTTATTTAACAACTAGTAGCATCAATTGGCACTTTATACAGGCTAGGGCCGCCCATTTTGGCGGATTATGGGAGGCAAGGGTAAAATCTAAGACATTTCATTTAAAAAGAGTACTAGGTTCTCACGAATGGAATGAAGACAGTAGTTCTGAAGATGAAGTTGGTTGAAAACAACAAAGAAGAAACTGATAAACACGATACAAGTTTTACTGAATTACTTAAAACACCAGACCAAAAGATTACAAAAAATGTTTTTAATACAAATGATCAGAAAGGTCCACAGCCGTCAACAAGTGGTTACCAGAAAAAAGAGTCTTGGTATTGCTCTTTGTGTGAGGAAGACAGAATGTGGGATATGAGACAATGCACCAATTGCAACATTTGGGTTCACGAGGAATGCTGTGGACTGACGGCGAAGGACAAAGTCCCTAATTTTAAATGCCCTTCCTGTGAATAAATTGTTTAAATTAATTGTTAAAATTCCATTTCAATTGATATATAGAATATTGTTTATTTTCTTTAATTTATAACAAAATGTTAGGTTTTATTTAATTTTTTTTTGTTATAATCAGGGAAACCTATTAATACTTGTTTATTTGCACTGTTATAGCCTATATAGAATTTTATTTAGTTTTTCAAACACTATAGCTATTATTACAACTAGGGAAATATGAATACTATATTTCCCGAGGTTGGCTAGTTACATCCCGAGGGTGCAACCCGAGGGATGTATAGACAACCAAGGGACATAATTCATATTTCCCGTGTTGTAATCAATAGTTTTTTTCTGATTGATACAATGTTGTTGCAAAAAATATTGGATTCTAAATTTTTGAATTAATCGGATTGGTAACGTTGCTAAGGGTGTTTGTAAATATCATGGTTGGCTGCTTTGATTGTCGCGTCCTGTCATAAATAAAATTGATGAAATGTCGAACTACGTGCTATCACAAGCGGCGAAAGCCCGTGAATGTTTGGTTCCCGTGAAATCTAAAGCTGCTTACAGTAAAGTGTATGAAGACTTTCAAGAATGGAGAAGAGAAAATTCGGTGAATGGTGTCGACGAAAATATTTTGCTTGCATTTTTTGAAGATTTGGTATTTTGCTGATTTTTGTTATTTTTGACGTATGACTAATTTATTCTATCCGTAGTCGCACAAATATTCACCAAATACGTTGTGGCCAAAATTATCGATGCTAAGGTCAATGTTACATTTAAGGGAAAAAACTGATGTTAAACTGTTCGATGAAGTAGAAGCATTTGTGAAGAATAAAAATAAAGGATACATTCCTAAAAAATCAGAGGTGTTGTCTCGACAACAGCTCAAAAAATTCTTGCGAGAAGCTCCTAATGACATTTTTTTGATGTATAAGGTAAAAATTTCATTGTGATTCTCCTCTATTAAATAGATTGTTACATCCATAATTTTGAAGGTCGTTTTAATTATGGAAATCTTTGGCGCCTGCAGAACGAACGAATTGGTGAATATAAATCAATTAAAAAATAAAAAAAAATTGTAGTGAAATATGACAATTCATATTTCCCTTGGGACAATATGATCATTTCATATTTCCCTTGGGAAATATTAGTGTGTTATGACATATTGTAACTAAGGCAATATTATTCAATATTGTATCAATCAGAAAAAAACATCTTATACTGTCTCTATGGTTCATAAGAACTCGTATGTTAACTTTGATTTAAAATAACGTTGTTCTCTTAAAGTACGCTGTCAATGGCAACGTATCTTATAGCTTCTTAAAATACGATTTCGCATATTTCAAGTTTTTTATTTCGAATTTTTACAATAATTATCACCAAAGTTAAAAGTACAATTATTAAAATAAATATTTTGAGCGGTGTTCTTGCTAGTACTAGAGCTAAAGCTGGAACTGCCACACGCTTCACTGTAACTTAGGTTCGTGGGCTTGTCCATAACGATTTCATTGTCAACTAATTCATTCGGTGCCAGCTTTTCATCTCCAAAAACTTTTTGAGCAATTTTCACTCTTTCTCCAAAAGATTCTTGTATGTAAGATTCTGCCACCTTGGTCGATTCCCACCCGCCATGCCTCTTCAACGAAGTAAAGTCTCCGCCTGCATTGAATATAAAGTTACTTTGAAGAATAAAGGTAATCATTACAATACCTGCGTTAACCAGGAGAGTTGCCGAACTGCGGCGAAAAGAATGACCTGTGTATTTAGCTGGATTTTCCAGTTTGAGGAAAGTTGCAATTTTTCTGGGAATTTTTCCAAAGGTGTTAATTCCTACATTTTGGCGAGTACATTTACCTTTATGATAGTGTAAAAAAAACCTCAATGGTGAATTTGTGGGTCGTAAAGCAACATAACGTCGATACAAATCAATGGTATTAACACCAAAGCCTTCATTAACTACACTGAATCTTCTTTCTTTGTGGGTTTTACTGCCAGGTATAACAATATTCAGAACGTTACCACAATCTTGTATATCGTCAAATCTCATAGCACACAATTCGGCCTTTCTGCAAGCTCCGGCAATTCCAAAGATTAAAGCAACCTACACGATTTCATATGTATAAAAAATACTTGTTATTAAGTAATTCTTACCTTCTCGAATAAATATTCTCCGTCATCAGCTTCTTGCAAGAACGTTTTGATTTCTTCTCGTGTCAGAACGTTGGATTTTTTGCCACGATAACCAACATTTAATTTTTTTATATACGAAATAACAGCACCAAATTTTTCAATATCTATGTTTTCTTTTGCCTTTAGAGTGGCCTTTAACATTGAATATTCTGGCCATAAAGAACAAGGTGACAACTTTTGCGACTGTAATTGTTAAATAATTTAGTTTTATGAATTTTACTAAATATGTACTCACTCTCATGTCCAAAAAAGCCAAGATAACATCTTCGGTTACTTCCTTGATGCGGTTTTTATTTTTCCAGTCTTGAAACGAAACATATACTTTCTCGTATGCATTTTTTGACTTTAAGGGTAACAAATTGCTTCGCAATTCTTTTCCCTTTTTCGCAATTTTTTCCGAAACGTTTTCGCACATTTTGACGATGAAAATTGTTTTTTTCAAAATTTGTTTACGTGTCATAGTTACAATACACAGCAATCTTACTATGATACTATGAAGCTTCACAAATGATTTGTCAAAATTTGTAGTAATGAATTGATCAAAAAGGAGTTGATGAATTACTGTTAGTGTTTGAAAAAATCTTGAAGCCAACACGTGTTTTATAGTTTAAAAATCTCGCTCTATAAAATCCTCGCTCCCTTCGGTCGCTCGGATTTTAACTACGATCTTGATTTTTAAACTGTCTATAAAACACTAGTTGTCTTAATAGCTATTAAATAAATGTCCGCATTTTTGTAACTTTATGAGTTTTCATTTTTACTATTTTCAGTTAGATAAAATTCGGTATGCCCATATTTCGAAACCCAAGTGTCCGTATTAGGAGCGCTACAGTCTTAATATGGACACTGTCACTGTTTTGAAAAAGGTTAGTTTTTTTTGTAAGTATGCGATATTTATATTAGTTATTATATAAATATTGATGAGTGAACTGAGGGTTTTCTGATGTCCGAAGTAATCGCCATGTGGCCTATTAATTGATCTGTAATTAACTGTTTTTCTTAACGGTGCCCATATTTGGTCTACGTACCTTATCTGTCAAATTTTATATGTATGTTATAAATATCATGTAGATGGTAAAACGTTAACGAAGCTTTTTCAATCATTCCTACCAGTAACGTGATGACGTCACCTCAAAATTGTACATAGTAAATGGGTTTTAAATTGTATAAAATAACATAGTCCTAGAGTTTATGACTCCATGTTGAGTTTTTAGCGGAAATGTCCACATGTTTTGAAAATAAACAACATTTTGTAATTTAAAAAATTGGCTATATAGTAAGCTGTACTTGCACTTCAGTGTCAGAGTAACACGAATGCTACAGAAGCAACTACAGCAATTCAGTTCAGTTCAGAGTACAACCTCGAGGACCCAGAAATGTAAGTACCAAAATTTATATTATTATGTACCTATACATGAAATTGCTTATTGTTTAATGTCTGTGTTGTCTTTCAGGGAACCGGTACGGCCACAGCTTAAAGTCCAAGTTCTACACGAAATTCTCGAGGATATGCGTGTTTTAAATATCAAACATAGTCATCGGGTGGATATCACTTACGTGAAGCCCCGGAGGAAGATCTGCCGTACATTTCATTGGTAGCGGCATGTTGGCGGTGAAGGACAAATATTCAATGCATACATCAAATGGGGGAAAAGAATAAATGTGCAACTCGAAATCGTTAAGAAATAATTTAGCTTAAAATGTATATAATATAAAGATTTTACTTAGATGTTTTTTTTTTTTCTAAGAGCCTAAACAAAAAGTAGCACTATTCTCATAAGGAATTGTCCATACGTAGACTAAGTGAATTCTTAATAGACTAGATCATTCAAAAAATGTTTTACAAATAATGTACAGACATTGTTAAGTATGGATGTCCAGAAATTTTGTGGATGAACTTTGACTTCCACTGAAGTTTAATGTAATTTCTTGTTCTACGTGACTACTTTCAATGAGCGCAGCCAACTGTATTAAGTTTATTACCCCAGTTCGCTCGAAAATATGCACACACCTAACTAAAGTTTCTACACTTCATCAGTACCTAGTAAAATTTTACAAGCGCTACTTTGAGGGATTGTCGGATAATGCAGGGGGATAATGACACCAATAAAATAAGCGGATATAGTGGGCTAGAAACATCCAGAGTTGCATTGAATTTGTGATTTATGGTACTGTGGGTCCAACCTTCATGGTTAATTTTGAAATACCAATAAAATTTTATTAGATACTCTTCAAGTGATGGAACTGCACCTAATATTTGAAGAAAATTTCCCCCGCGGTTCAGATACGACCATATTTGGTTATATTTATATACGGTTTTAATGAAAATTTTTGTCGAATTTGGCATCGAGGACGGTAGTTTTTGTTACTTCTAAAAATATATTCTAAACAGTCTCTTATATCAAACCTTGCTGAAAAATTATATCTGTTGTAAAAATAACAATTTTTCAGAAAAAAATAAATTTTTCCCTTTATAAAAAAAAGTGAAATTTTTATAAGCCAAATTTTGGGGTAAAATTTAAAAGAAAGTTAAATACTTTCATTGCACTTTCAGTGGGATATAAAATAATGCTGCCATAAATGTTTCAGAGCCTCGCGTCGCAAGTCAGAATTCTGGACTTCATTGCATTCGGTCCGAATTGTATTCGGCGGTGGACCTTAGTAAATTGAGGACCAGCTATGCACGTGTCGTTAATCCGATCCATGGATTGCGGACCAAGTAAGGGATTAGTACTTGCGTTGACCAAACATTATTTGCCTGGACCACATTTTACTGTAGATGAACAACTTATCCCTTTTCGAGGAGGCTGTCTATTCCGCCAGTATATGTCGGCTAAACCCGATAAATATGGAATGAAGCTCTGGTGGATTTGCGATAGTGAAAATAGTTACCCGCTCAAAGATATTCCACACTTGGGCAAGTCAACAAAAGTGAAAAACGCTCGACAAATGTTTCTTTTGAAATTGTGCAACAGTTAGCAACTCCATACTACAATACTAACCGAAATATAACATGCAACATTTTTTTTACTGATACGGAATTGCCAAGAAACTTCTCAAATCCGGTCTCACTTTAGTTAGAACTGCTAGAAAAAACAAGAAATTTGTGCCAAAAGAATTTCTCGCTGCTAAGTCGCGTCCAGTGGATTCTTCTCTGTTTAGTTTTTGTAATGACTTTACTTTGACTTCGTATGTGCCCAAACCAAAAAAGTCAGTAATCTTGTTGTCAACAATGCATCACGCAAAAATATTAATCCGGAAGATAAAACGCCCGAAATCATTCACTACTATAACAAAACAAAAGGTGGTGTCGACGCATTGGATCAGAAAGTACACACTTTTTCGTGTAAAAGGAAAAAAACACACGGCTGGCCATTTGCTTATTTCTGCAATAGTTTAGATGTTATTGGCGTGGCAGCACAAATTATATGGCTGAATTTATACCCTCAACAGAACGAATATAAGAAACAAAAAAGAAGACAACTATGTATTTCTAGAAAATGTTGCTGAATATTTTATACAACCACATATCCAGAGACGATCACGTAAGTAAGATTGAATAAAGATATTACAAATGTAATTGAAGATTGTACGGATAGTGGATCCAGTACATCTAGGCAACAAGTTGCAACAATCCCCACCAAACGAAGGTGCTATATGTGCAAAAAATAGAAAAATTCACTTTGAGTCCAGCAAACATATCGTATGACGACTGGTCCGAAAATTTAGTATGTACATGAGGGTTAAAGAATAATTATAATAACACATATGTGGTATTTGATGGATATAAAAAAAGACAGTATTAAATCAGCTGAAAGGTATCGTCTCGCATTGACACATAAATGTACCGATATCGAATTCGACGAAAATATGCTGCTAAAAATTGCTCAAGATAATGTTTTGTCAAATAACAGAAATACAAGTCGCTTAATAGAAATGTTAAGAATAAAATTAGCTGACGAGGCAAAATTGAACAAGTAATATTTTCATTGAAAAATATAGAAAAATCTTTACCAGCACATAAAGAACACATTCTTTTCTTACATGCTTTCATGTCATGACCTCTCTGGCCATTTTACAGTAGAACGAATGCAACCGTGGCATCGATCATGGAAAATTATTGGTTCCCAAGCATGGGCCGTTATGTACGTCGACACATCGCCAGCTGCTTGGAATGTTTGTTGAACAAACCACCCGGAAGAAAACGACCAGGAATGCTACACCCCATCTCAGCACGTTTGAAAGTGTCCACGTGAATAAATTAGGTTCGTTTGTCAAAACTTCAAGCGGTTGTGAGCATATTATGGTGGTCATTGATGCGTTTTCGAGATTTGGGGTACTCTTTGCTCTGGAAGCGACGACATTGAGGTCAGTGGTGTCAAAATTACAAGCCCTGTTTCAGCAATTTGGGGTATGTGAAGTGGTGGTGTGCGACTGGGGAACCTGTTTCACGTCTCGCAAGTTTAAAGAGTTCTGCAGTGAAAGAGGAGTGAGGGTTGTATACAATTCACCGAGGCATCCCCAGGATAATACCATTCTACCAGTCATTAAGGCAGAGATGCAAAATGAGCGGAGCTGGGACAAATGTTTGCCCAAAGTCCAGTTCAATTTGAATACAGCGGTGAACAAGACAACAAGAAAAAGGCCGTTCCGTGTCCTGTATGGGTATCAACCAACCTTAAAAAACGCCTTAGTTGAAAAAGCACTTGGAGCGTCAGAGTGGCAAGCACCGCAGGAATCACATGAGGAAATTCGTGTAAACATCTAAGACGGTCAGCAGCGCTGCAAGCACCAGTTCGGCAAAAGGCGGTATGCAGGAGTAGTGTATGATGTGGGGGAGAAATTGTGGCAATTAGGAGTGCTCCTCAACACACCGAGTAGTACCAAGCTACAAGACAAGTAGAAAGGGCCATATGTAATTGTGGAAACGTTACCAGGGGACACGAAAAGCTAACATAACCAGGCGAGCGCAAGCAGGTGATCACAGCCCACGTATCTCAACTAAAGGGGTATTCTAACCACGAGGAAACAGGGAAGGAAAACGAAGAAGGAGGTGAAGAGAGTTAAAGTGCGATAGTGGTTGAAAAACAGGGTATCCGAGTGAGTTAAGTGACGAAAGTGAAACTATAGAACAGAGTGGTCCAACTAAGCAAGCAATGCCACATAGGAACAGAAGAACCCCCAACAAATTTCGAGACTTTATTAGTGATTTGTGAACTGAATTTCTCTTTCAGGGATTATTTACAATTAGTTGAATTCTAGGGTTTTAGTGTAATAGACTTGTAGGTGGTGGTTGTAGAATTCAATTATTATTATAGTTGATTTTTGTGTGTAGTAGAGCTATTGTACAGTTAGTTCATTTATTTTTTGCAAGGTTATGGCGTAACAAATTTGTAGATGGTAGTTATGGAATTCCATGATATTATGATAGTTGACTTTTGTGTGTACTAAAATTAGCGTACAGTTAAGTTGGTTCATTTATTTTTTGTAAGGTCATGGCGTAACAAATGTGTAGATTGGGGTTGTGGAATTCAATAATTGTAGATGTTTGTGTGCAGTTACGCTAGCTTTAAATTAATTAATTTTTTTTTAGTGCGAAGTAGTTTGTGATTGTGGAGTTCAAGATGTCATTTTTTTTTGTAACGACTGTAGGCAGATACGAGTGTTTGTGATTATAGTTTAGTATTTTCTTTAATGTTTTTTTGTTTACATTTTGTGTCCTCGAGAATTGTAATGAGGACGATCCAAGGTCAGTATGGTCGAGGTGTAAGGGTTAGATCACAGTAGAGATAACAATCAGTAGGGACGGCTCGCCGTTTTTCGTGACCCGTTTTCGTGGGTGGTCGTTCGCTTTATGACCGAATGAGGGCGCCCAACTGACGTCTAAAATATTTGAAATTTGGCAGTTTTGTTACAATATTTTTGCCGGTTTTGCTTGTTTAAGACTGCTTTTCCAGTAGAATTGTACAAATAGTATAAAAATGTAATTTTCACAATAAAAGGTAAAATCTTCGTCCGATGAATTTTCATACAGGATCCCTGTTGTGCGCCTGCCTTATTCTCTCCCTCGTGTTTGGAATTCTTGGAAAAGATAGTAAACATAACACACTTTTTGTTTAAAAAGTCGTCGCAAACGAACAACAACGGTGGTTATGAAATAAATATAAAAAATTTATTATATATGATTCCGTTGTTGTGGTAAAATTAAATATAAAAGTAATAAGAAACAAACTACACGTAACAAAAAATTATATAAGCAGACCTTCACTCAATAAACAATTTTTTTATTCATCATGTATATATATATTTTTTTTTGACCTACACAATCTTGAGTTTTATTTTGAGACGTTGCTTAACCCATAAGCAGTCGCGCGTGGGTAAAAATGACCCAAGCCGTACATTTTGTCAAATATCTTTTTTCGCTTAATCCCTATGGACTTCCGGTTTCATGAATTCCTTAATTATTCTTACCTGCGTCGACCCATACCAATTACCTGCACTTTATGCGAGTCGACAAATATGTATTTTTTTTTGTAATATTTTTTTTTAAATAAAAATTTTACTTTATATGATATTACGCTTACGGGTTAAGTTGTTAGGTAAAATGCGTTTTTTTCGTAAAATTTTTGAAATTATTAAACAATTTAACAGGTGCTGTTCTTATTTTTATATTTATTCTTGTATAAAGTAATTACCATAATTACATTATCATGCCTGTCTGTTTATTTCTCTACTTTTTTTTAGCTTTCTACATATATAAATAATATGGATACTTTCTTTAATAACTAAAAGAGTCTATTCTCGAAAAATATTTAGTCCTCATAAAATACTCCTTTACCTACGGTCCATTACAAAGTGTACCATTTCCGGATTAACATTTATGACTGTATAAGTAATAAAATAAAAACTGTAACAAATCATCGTGTTTATAATTTAAATATCGACTTTTTTTTCTTATTGCGATTCATGATTATACGATTTGAGCAAACTACACAGTTTGCAATATTGCGTACACGAATCAATTTTTGAAATTTTAAATGAAGTGATACTTTTTAAATTGGGTGGCGACATCTAGGAATAGTTTAGGCAACGACCATCCATGACGGCTTAAAATTCGGGTCAGAAAGAACAAAGGCGCCGACACGAGCTGTCCCTACTGATTGTTATCTATGCTGTGGTTAGATCTGTAGTGTCGCTGATCTGTAGGCAGGCAACCCATAATACGCAATGTAAGGGTTAGATCAAGGTATAATTGTAAACACAAGGTATGTTAAGGGCATAGGGAATTGGTGTATAGGCCCCTTAAGGGGAGGGGACAAGGTAGTGACATCTGTGGCGTCAGTAGAGGAATCCATTACTCTCGTCTGTTATCGGGACTGAACGGCACCCCGAATCGAATCGTCTCACGTCTCTTCATCAGATATCAAATATCAAATATCAAATACAAACCGCTGACCGGTACTGTTTTGAATTCGGAAATACAGCCATTTTTGCTTGGTGTACTTTTCTGCTATGAAATATTGGAATAATGGGAAATATTTAAGGATAGCCGGTTTTTATTAAATAAATATATTTAATTTATTCGTTTTAATTTATAGAGATTATCCCAAGAATATTAAATTTTATCATTTTTAGAGAAGCGGGATTTGGTAGATTGTATTGTAGGAGCGAGGGAAGTCCTGTCGAAATAACGTTCGATCAATTCTTTATATTTGCAATATTTTTTTATCACTATTTGAAAAAAAATATATATAAACAAAGATACACAACTAAAAAACAAAAATTAACCTATACGGAAAAGTTAACAAGAGTACTAGCATCTACGATTAATCATTTTTCGGTTTTAAATTGTTATATAACTACAATAAACCACATAATCACAATAACGACAAATAAAGAACAGGTCATTATTTGTGGTTAATTTTTTGTAAAAAACGTTTTGAATGAAAGCGTTTTTCTATGTTAAAAAATACACTTCAAATGAGTTTCATTTCAGTGAACAGACTAATAACAGTATAATATTCTGATCCATTTTGCTCTACTCTCCCGGTACTCGTTTTTCCAACCTCTCACCTAGATTACACCAGTGTCGTCACAGCATCTTTCAGTTTTAAAGTACAGCCTGAGCATACCTTGTAAATCTCTAGATACCTTGGTTAAATCTGTAGTATTGTTGACCTGTAGGTAGGCAACCCATAATTGAGATAAAATCTGGGTAAGACAACAGGGTGGGGATGACGCTACGGGCACAGTATACCATACAGTAAGGACAGCTTTTGAAACGCCCATAAGAAATGCACGTAACGGACAAGAACAGTAACCGACCGTTGGGTAAGGACATGACCTTGAATTTTGGCTTGAAAGTGTAGTAGCAAACCTTGTTACTAAATAAAATTTCCCAACATGTCAACATTGTGTGTCAAATTTGACATCTTAAATGTTCGGTATTTAATATTGTAACTGTTGTTTATTACTTTTACTGAATAGAAAATGCGCGTTCGAACAAATAAATAGAATAAATTATCATGTGGAAACTGTACACAGGGGTGTGAAATTTAAAAAAGCCCCTGAAGCAGGTTTTTTCATTGTGCCTGCAATCACGAGGTGGTCTACCACCGCAGTCCATGTTACTATGAAAAGGTTCTCAGAATCACTTCACTAATTTAACTAACAACAAATATTCAACAAAAAACATCAACGTACTTTTCCCAGGGAAGATGAAAACAACGGCGTCCACTTTCTGACTCTTCAAATGGTTCACACTTGGCGAAAATTGGAAGTATTGACAAAATAGCTAATATGTCTATGTTGAAATTAACTTGGTAAAGTGATAGACTTTTATTAATGAATAAAATAAATATAAGCACAATTCTTTTTTATTGTTTAAAATGGTATTTTCTTCATAGTTTTCATACCACACACCAAAAATTGGTTTCAGTTTCTTAATATTCATCCGATGTTTATATCAGTTCCTTCTACATTGTCTTACGGACGAGCTGTATTTGTAATTTAGGCAACCAGTATTCCACTTCCTTTCAAAAATCCCGCCTAATAAAAACGGTTGGGTAAGGACAGATTGTTCCAATATTTGACGAGCTGTCCCTACTGTATGGTATACTGTGCTACGGGTGAGCAAGGGGATTTTAGGAAAGTTCACGGGTGGGAATCACCGAGGTAGTGCGTAGAGTGCGTAAAGAGATTGCTGGGAAGATAGCTGCATTGAGATCACATATTATAAAAATGCCTGACAATAATGAGCAGACAGCAATGAAAAGTGGTTTTTATGTACTGTAACCTCATTTGACATACACCTTGTAAAACTTTTATGACTTAAGCGGCTTAAACCAAAGCCCGTTATAAGTCAAACTGGCTACTGTATTACTTAACTCAGTTCACAGCTCCATTATGCCAACAATGGACAGTAATAAACCTTGCGGTTCGGGTCCACAAAGCTTACAATAGCCAGGCTTAAGAGGCTTAACTCATAAAAGTTTTACAAGGTGTATGTAAGAGTGTTCCGCGCTGTCATTGGCTGCAGTGACGGAACTCATGTGCCCATAATTTCTGTGGGAGGAAATAATGCAGAACTGTCTCGGAACACGAAAAATTATTTTTCTGTCAACGTCTAGGCAGTCTGTGGTGCAAATTATTGATACGAGATACTGATGCCAGATGGCCTGGATCAACACATGATAGCATAATTTGGAATGCCTCACTTTTACAAGCCAGAAGTGAAAACACATAATTTACACCTAGTCTCTTACTAGGTGTGACAGCGCCTATGCACTTTTTCTTGCTTCTATAACCGAAAAATGTAAAATCATTACAAAAAAAATAATAATAATAATAATAATATCCTTGCTTTGCCATAAATCACATGCTACACTCCAGTGTCAATGTCAAACAACTAGCAGTCCACGCAGACGCATTCCACTTTCCACTCAGGTTGTTTTAAAGTGGACAAAAGTACTTTGACGTCTTCTGTGCTACTCCCACAAACGTAAATTAATCTCCTCAACCATATTTTTCGTTACACAATTCCAATATCGGAAGAACCGAACCCTTCGGATTCAAACAAACTTTTTAATAAATTGTTGAGACTTCACTTGTCAGATTATAATTCTAACCTTATTTTTTTTCTTCACCCTAAAAAAACCCCTAGGCATGTTGCCATTTATATTTTCAGATAAGAGTGCGGCGTTGGTGGACCTTCACACCTTAGTATAGTGTTTGCCATTTCTATTGAAACACCACTTTTTAATCGTAAATTTGGCAACGTTCATATTCAGACAATTTTCTAACTAAAAGCCGTTGTCAATCAACCGAAAGCTGTTACCAATCGCTAAATTTTGAGCAAAATCAACAGGTGGTGTTTCAATAGAAATGACAAAGACAATAGATTCTCCTCTTCCCTACTTCTCACTATAAAAGTGTTTAGATTGGATTACATGAATTCAAATAAAGTTCACTTTTAGTTGAAATTTTTTATTGTTCATGAAATCAATATCAAAATGAGTAACAATCCAGCTTTATTAAGTGAGATCGCGAAGAAAAAGTGATGAACAAAATTATTGTGAACATTTTTTAGTACATTATTATGAGAGAATGAGTGGGAAACATTTTATGCTGAAACTAAACCTTCTCTACATTTTACCTATATTGCGAACGAAACCCATAATTTTTACATACTTATGTCAATAGTGCGTCCGCTTATTTGGTGTTTATAGAGCCAATGATGGAAGAGAGGCTGTAGAAAACATTAAATTCATAAAAAAAAAGAACATCATGCGAATTTTGTAAGTTCGCTCAGAGAATATTTTTGAAATGGGGCAAATTGGTGCGAATGGTGTATTTCACAACCTTATTTGAAATAAAAAATTACGTACAATGTTGTATCGAGATCCGCAACCTGCTACGCATCTAGAACGCATAATGAAAGACCACTAATTTTACTTCGAAGAAGGGGTAAAAGAAGCTGTAACCAACTTCTTTGCGAACAAGACAAAGATTTTTTTTAATTGTGTAACAGCAGGGACACATCGAGAGACGTTATTAAAAAGAAAACAGGAAAACTAATACATTTCAACATTTCGTATCTTGATATCCTCTCTCGAAGATACATAATTTCAAACTTAAAAAATTATTTTTGGAGTAAAGTTGCGAAAGATTAATCTGTTGAGCATCACAGCAGCTAAACTATTACTACTGCTTCCAGATAGAAGAACTACAGCAGATTAAACTGAAAGATTTTTCAACATGATCACCGTAAACACTCCTTTAATTTGTAAGAAAATGGTTTCAGAAAAATAATGTCGCAGTTTGAATGATCTAGCTAGTCGCAAGATTTAAATTCAATGGAACTACTGTAGAAAACGTAGAACGAAGAATGTCACAAAATTTCAGGACTAATGGTGAACTCAGAAATAAAATTATAGAAGATTGGCAAGGAATTCCACAGAATGTTATTAACAATTTCATGAACTATGCCTAAGCGATGTTTAGCAGTCATATAGAAACACTGGCTAAGAAAGTTCGTAAACTAAATATTTTGAAATTCTGTTACATTGTAACGGACGATAAATTAATTATTTTTGGAGATGTCAATATGAGTCAGAACCATCACCCCCGTAGTAAGAACAATCGTCATTAAATCAAGGTTGTCCTTGTGAATCCTTATGACTTCACACCAAGCTAATCAAAGTTTATAATTTAACAGTTAAATACTGGCGCCACTGTCGTCATGATGTTTTTGTCCAGTTTTATAGTTCATAGTTTAAATTGGAAATAAAAAGCTTTTAAAAAAAGATGCTGTCCCATCGATTTTTAATTTTCCACAACATCTGCAAAGGAAGATTTCGTCGAGAAAAATTATTTCAGACGCACGGAAGTAAGGTTCTGTAACCGTTTATGGTAATATTTGGGACATAATGCATGTTTTCTAGGAACCAATGGACACTTCTTGCAATGAAATTAATAAGGTTGTTGATGTTAATAGTTCGGCCAAAAAAGCTTCAGATATATGTACGCAAAAACCAAATTTTATATCCAAATCTCAGGCATATTTAAAAATAAAACGTAATTTAAAAGAATTTAAACAGAAAGTAAAACGTAGGGACACAAACATTAAAAACATGAATGACTTGATAAAACGTTTGAAAAACAATAATAAATCATCTGTATCCCTTGAAGAAACTTTGAAAAATAATTTTCAAGGTTTATCGCTAGAATTGTCTAAAAATGAATCTGTCAATTCTAAATGTGCAAAGAGTCAGAGAAGATATTGAAAAGCAATGTAAAAATTTGCCCTTACTCTTTATTTTTATTCCCCTTAGGCACTCCATTTCGTTCGTAATAAACTTTGCCTTCCTCACAGCAGCACAATTAGAAAGTGGTTGTCATCAGTTAATTGTAAAGTTGTTTTTTTAACTGAAGTGTTTGAATTTTTAAAACAAGAAAATTTCAAACCTGATTGTTTGTATTTAAAAGACGTTGCGTTAATCTTTGATTCGATGGCCATAAGAAAAGCACTTGAATATATATGTATATGATGAAAAAAATGGTCTTTCAAATAGTCTCGTATACAATAAAATTCCAATCCAATTGCTTATTTTTTTGTAAATAAAGTAACAGCAAAGCTGCATAAACAATTTATTTTGTTAGCAGTTGAAAATTAGATAAAATTGGAATTAAGATTAGATCAATTACTTGTGACGATTGTCCAACTAATATGTCAACTTTTATGCCCGTTTGCACCAGTTCTGGTTAAATGTGGCCGTTTGCTAACCACCGTTAAAGTTAACCATAGGGCTAAACAAGACTTGCTTTGCACCGCGCGTTACAAGACCCAATGTTAACTAACCAAAGGTTAATACACGCGTTGTTTGGCAACGTCGCAAATTTGAGGGTATTTGATGATAGCCGTTGGTAGCATTGGTGTGCGCACATGGTTTTGTGTACCAAACAGAGACTTTAATTAAAGTCGCTGGTACCAAAGAGGTTAGAGACAGCTGAATCTGCTGTTTACTCTTCGTTCAGTGAGTACATTTTAGCGCATCAAACGAAAGCGACTCTTGATTACTTATTACCTTGTTACTAGTGATGTAAGTATTGTTGCTTTAATTGCAGTCAGTTTTTTAAGTTATGGAAGGCAGAGGAAAAAAAAGGATGCGTGCACCAAACTTTTCCATTGACGAAAAGTTGCGAATTTTATACGTTATAGAAAAGTATAAGGATGTGGTTGAGAACAAAAAAACCGACGCTCTAACGTGGCAAGAAAAAAATGCAGCGTGGACTAAAATTACTGCTGAGGTAAACTCAAATGGTAGTGTACCTCGCACAGTGGAAAATATTAAAGGTTTCTTTGAAAACCAAAAAAGAAGTACTAATAAAAAAGCTGCAGTTGAAAAAAGGCAGTTGAGGCGAACCGGGGGAGGCAGCACAACTGCTATTGTAGATGATCCCACATTTGGGATCACTATGGAAATTTTAAATAAAAAAAATATTTATGGAT
The DNA here is from genome assembly GCF_036711695.1 of Zophobas morio. Classification (NCBI taxonomy): domain Eukaryota; kingdom Metazoa; phylum Arthropoda; class Insecta; order Coleoptera; family Tenebrionidae; genus Zophobas; species Zophobas morio. The sequence goes on along the minus strand of NW_026972192.1, from coordinate 210,763 downwards.
TACAAAACCTTTATGATGGAGATGGCGACGATTTAGATCCTGGCAATTCAAAAGTAAGAATAAAGTTATTTATGTGGTGGTGTACAATAAATATATAAAAATATACATATTGTAGGTTGATGAACAAACATTCCAAGGCGCAGCAAGTACTTGCGAAGAATACGAAGATACTTTACAGGGGCCCTCTATTAATTCAAAGGTAACGTTATAAAGCAAATATTGCAAAAATGTAAATGTTTACATTTTATACTTTCAGGTTGAAAACTCGACAGATTGGGGCAATTCATGCCCAGCCCAGTTGCAGGCTCCAATGAATCCCAAACTGGCGGCACTCATTGACAGGCAAACACAAAAACAAATTGAAGTCCCTGCAACTCCGTCAACGTCAACTTCATTTACTAATAAAAAAGTAAGTTGTAGTTTTTCTTTTATTAAAATTTAACAATTATGCACATTACAGCAAGAAAATACATCACACTCAAGGAGAAGACCATCTTTGCACTCTTCAACAAATGTGGCCAGAAAATATGAAGAAGTGGCAGAAAAGAAAAAAACATTATATGATATTCAAATTTCCATTTTTCGAAAATTTCAAGAGCAGCAGGAGGAAATGGCTCGTAACTATCAGCATGATTTAGAAGAGAGAAGAAAACATGACGAAAAGATTCGTTCTCTACAAATTCAAAAAGAAGTGTTGGACATTGAAATAAAAAAGGCCCAATTAATAGCTCTACGGAAAGGGATAGAAAATGAATAACATTATTAGTGTTATTAATATTGTATTTTATAAGTATTAATGCTAACAAAATGCTAACTATAAATTAATTCATAAATTTCCAAAATAATTTTGAATCAGAAAATCCCTCGTTCCATCCACATGCCTTCGGTTCCTAATATCCCCAGGTGCAACTATTTGCCCATCCTGGATTAGCCTTTCTAGCTGCTCTTCATTAACCAATTCAGGAAGAGGTGGAGGCACATTATCATTGTGGCGGAGTGCCAAATTATGTAAGACACTTGCAGCTACAATGATAATTAAACATGTGTCAACTTTTAGCCTACACCCATAAGCTAGTATAGGGAATCTTCTCTTTAAAACGCCAAAACATCTTTCGATAACATTCCTAGTCCTAATGTGGCTTTCATTATATAACTGCTCTGGAGGTGTTCTCGGATTTAATAGGGGTGTCACTAAATACTTCCCATTTGCATAGCCACTGTCACCTAAAAATGTTATAAATAAATTTGAAGGTAAAAAAGTAATAGGTCTTATATTTTACCAAGAAGTAGACAATTAGGATATACATTGTCCTCAAAATCATCTTTAATACGGCTATGGTTAAAAATATTAGAATCATGGGCAGACCCTGGCCATCGAGCAACAACATTCATTATTTTCAAATTGGCATCACAAATCACTTGAGTGTTGATAGAAAAGTACTGTTTTCTATTGCGATATATTTCTCCATCAACTCCACCTAAAATTTACAAATAACTGAAAATTTCAATAAAATATATGAAAAACATTACCGGGAGATTGAATTTTTACGTGGGTACAATCAATGGCCCCTACAACTTTTGGAAATCCGCTAATAGAAAAAAAGTTCCGTTGATTTTCACTCATTTCGTCATTTGTACTAGGAAATTTTATATGTTGTCGATACAATCTTGCAATTGCTTCGGAAACTCTTTTCACAATTCGTGACACTGTCGACAAATGCATCCCCATAAAATCAGCTATGTTCTGAAGGTGTCCTCCTGTCGAAAACACTCGCAAACACGTCAAAATCTGATTCATGGGCGAAACAGCATTATTCCTAAAAGCAAATTCGATTGTTGTTTTGGTAACAAATATTTTTACATAGGTAATATTCTTACATATCAGATGGGAATTCCAATTCACGTTCAATCGATATTAATAGATCGAGAACACACGCTCTGGACAGTCGAAATCGACGACGAAAAGCTGCATCGTCCAGAGTATCAAAGTGGTTATGACGCGTATAAAGTTGTCGAGGCAAACCATTGAAGATGAAGTCGAGTACTTCAACATCCTCCACATCCTCCTCATCCTCATTAATTCTTATTTCAATTTCCATCATTTTTCTTTTTTTCTACACAACGATATGGCTCACACACCAAAGACGCCACTTGCCACACTTGTAAGATATATTTAATAAGAGCTGCACAGCTGATCACGCGCCGCCATCTTTACAAATAGTGTCTGTTAACTTAACCACCGCTTAACCACCACCCAATCTGCCGATTAAATTTGGTCGTCGTTAGTTCGAGTTAACTTACGGTTAGTACGCGGTGCAACGAAATTAACAAAATAACGGCCGGTTAAATTTTAACCAGAACTGGTGCAAACGGCCATTAGACTTTTGGGTTGCGATTTGTCTTCTGACGACAAGATGATTACTAAATTTTTAACCCAAACAACAATAATATAGATATACATTGCATTTTGTATCCGTGTCATATTTTAAAACTTTTACGAAATACATTTACAGAAATGTCAATATCTTCTCCTGCAGTCCAAATTTCTTTTAAATATATTCAAAAGTTACATGAGTTCCAAGAGCAGGAGGATTGAAAATTGGCAAATTCATTGTCAATAGCTCAAATAAATTTTTATAAAAAAATGTTATTGCCAAACATGAAACAGATGAATTGGTTTCAACTTTACGAAAGACTGAATTTTCAATACTCATTGATGAGTCGGCAGATATTTGTGATAAAAGACATATGTGCTTATTAGCCCGTTATGTTAATCCTTGTTAGGTGCAATAGAAACGAGACTGCTAGAATTAATTGAAGTCAATGCTATAGACTGTACAGCGCAGAAGTTATATACAGAATTTAAAAACTGCCTTAACATATATGAAATTCCTCTAAAAAATGTAATTGGAGTGTGACATCTGTATTGTGGAGAGTTTAGTTCATCCACCAGCAAAAGGAACCATAACGTATCTGATTTGAATTTCATTTTACGACCTTTCTATAATTTGGAAAATTCGTTGTCACCTGCTTCAACGACATCATTAAACAGTTTGGCTGCCGATGAAATCTAAGATTATCTGATAATAGTTTAACTTCTATCTCTGTTCGACTCCTTCACAGTCATCTACATCGTTAAATTAAATTATATCCAAAGAACACCAGAATTTTTTTCTAGATAAAGCACTAAGTAGAGTGCTTTATCTAGAAAAAATTCGGTTATTTATTTATTAGTACTAGATTTTGTACCTGTTCCCTACAAAAGGGAAAATGCTTTCATTGGTAATCCCACAGCAAGGAATGAACCAACTACTTTTAATTTTGTAAGTTGATTTACATTCTTATATTGTTCTGTTCTGTATTTTTTGTTATGGCAAATAACATTTACTATGCTATTATGTTTCGCTAAAAACGTCAGTTGTTGCAAACAAAGTCCTTTGAAACGTCATTAACCCTACCCTACAGAACAATCTACTATCAATCATTGTTGAAGAAGAATTGCGAACCCATTTGGATAAAAGATGAAATAAATTATTTTTTAAAACCATTAGCTTTGGAGAAATAAAAACTTTTTTATAGAATTCCTTGAAGACGGTTTATTCAACTCGCACGCCATATTAAACAGTTATTTCCAATTGAAAGATTAATTGATACATTATACAATGTACATCAACGTGAACAGAAAATACAAAAAGTGTGAGCTTGGAAAAAAAATGTATAAATACCACAATAGTAGAAAAACATTAAGGCAGTCTGGTATTTTAGAGAATAAAGGCGACAGCAGCAGTACGTTTTCTTTTTTAAACAATAGAAATTTTATAATGTACCAACTGTATTTATAGAAACCTCGGAAGAGGAATCGAATGCAGAAGACGATAACTATGAGAATATCGTACAATGGTTAGAAATAACTACGAATTGTGGCCACAAGTGATTGAACATTGGAAGGAAACATCGAAGACTAGGCTAAAAAAGTACAACGAGAATCAGCCTACAATATTTGAATATCTAACAATATTCCCTGCACTTAAGAGACCTCTTGGATACACTTTAGTACGCAAGCTATTGGAAATTATTATTTTGTACGAATATATCTTGAATTTCATTTACATTTATGTTATAACATGAAATTTATAATTGCGTACCCTTACCTGTTTAGGTTAGTGCCTAATAGATTCATTCACATTCGTGCTAGCGTGTTGTTAAGTTCACTTAAGTTTATGTTTCCCTGTGTTATTGTTTGCAATTAAAAAACAGTTCTTTTCAGAACTAAATAAATTATTTTTTTTATTTTTAAGGTAAATAAATGGCAACTGTCTAATAAGCAACAAAAGAAAACACAGATAACTTAAGCGTTATGAATAGATTCGTGTTTTGTGTTTATTGGGTTAATTCAAACAATTTCTTTAAAAAGGTCCATCATTTTCAATGCAAATTCATGGTGTACACGGGAAGAGGTCACCTGAAAAAGTCGTTATCTATCTTTTAGATGGCATATTAAATGTTGGACATTCTTTATACATGGGCAATTTTGACAATAGTCCGGCTCTTGCCAAAACGTTGCTGAAACAAAACACTCATTGGACAGGCACACTCTCCATAGACCGAAAAGACTGTCCAGCTTAAGACAAAGAAAAGAGATTGAAGATGTTCAGACGGGGTATTAGTGGCAAATGGAAGGATAAGAAAGATGTGTGTTACATTTCTAGCGAGTATGATGATACCATGTTAAATGTTGCAAGCAAAAGAAGAGTTATTAGAAAAAAACCTTTGCCTATAATCCGATATAATACATCCATGGCAGGAGTAGATACGCTGGATCAACTACTATCATATTATCCACGTGAACAAAAACTAGAAGGTGACCGAGAAAAGTTTTCATTCATCACTTTCAAATGATGGGTAATCAATGCTCATCGTCTCTGCAATAAATCTTTCGATAAAAAGATGAACTTGTGTGATTTCAGAATTGCGGTAATAATCAAAATGTTACCAATACCAACTCTGGTTCTGGAGAATAAGCCAAAATTTGATGCACATTATTTGGTCAAACGTGAGGAGAAAACCTCGTCTGGAAAAATAAAGGGAAAAGTTTGCAAGATGCATTACAAAACGAGTGACCGCACGGATACAATATACGTTTGCCAGAAATGCTCTTTATTTTCGTTCTTTGCTTGTGCTTTTGCCTTCCTTGGAGGACCGACTAATTCTATCTTCTCCTTTCCCTAATCCCGAGCTTGTTTGATCACCCTGGAGACCAACGAGTTTCGAGCAGGAAAACTGTAAGGGATGTAATCCGTCGAGGTCAGACTAAATATATTTTTTGATTATTATTATATTTTTTTATTTGTTTGTTAAAGTTATTTTGTTTTGTTTGGTCCATCACATAAGCCAACACTTAAGTTTGGTATATTTTTTTTTAATTTGGTAAAATTAGTACCGGTTGAATTTGATCAAACACTTCCGTAATACAAATAAATTCGCACCGCTGTCGGCAAGAAATTGTATCCTTTTACCAACCGCACTAGTGGACAGTCACTTTTTCACATAAAAATGCCGTCCTACAAAATTATGATGAAACTTTGTAAGTCGGATCTCCAAAGTTATACTACAATTATAAACTTATCAGGACTGTACATTGAAATACCACTACGATGAAGAGATTTTTTTAATGGTTTCAAAGCAGAAACACATGGATGGAGATGATAAAAACTTTTTGGGGTAAACTTGCGAAAGATTAAATAAATAAATAAATAAATAAATAATTTTTATTTGTACTTTAACACTACATTGGTTTTGTACACGTCAAATTTGTAAACATACATTAAGATATGACAACAATATCACATAATTTCATAGATCCACGGACTATCTTTTAGAAAATCGTCTATCTCATAATACGCCTTACTTAAGAGCACTTTTTTAATAGTTTTCTTAAAAATACCTATTTTTAGCTCTTTTATTTGAGCTGGCAGCTTGTTGTAAAATTTTATGGCATAGAATTCAACTCCATTTTGTGTCTTGGTTATTCTACATCTCCTAGGACAAAGTTTATCATTATGTCTAGTGTTATAACTATGTACATCATTATGGCGATTATAATTATCCAAATTACATTTAATGTAAGTGAGGCAATGAAAAATATACAGGCTAGGCAGTGTGAGTATTTTCATATCAACAAATTTATTTCTGCAATCCTCTCTGAAACCTAGTTTTGCCAAGATACGAATTGCCTTTCTCTGTAAACGAAATAACCTATGACGAATGGCAGAGTGACCCCATATAATTATACCGTATGATAGATGTGCTTCCAAAAGCGCGTAGTAAGCCGCCCGGAGAGTGTCATGGCTAACTTGTTCTTTAAGATTATTTAGAAGAAAAATAGATTTCGAGATTTTATTTGCTAAAAAGTTACCATGTACCGCCCATGTAAGTTTGGAATCGAGATATATTCCCAAAAATCTAACTGAATCATTGAAATTTGGTGGGACTTCAATTCTCTTTAAAGTAAAGATAACATTTACCGATTTTTCCATGTTTAGGCATAGATCATTATTATTGAACCACTCCAAGGCCTCCGACCGGGCCAAAGCTCCAGCCCGACAAACAGATTCAATCTCCGACACCTCACTAGCCAGGGTTGTATCATCAGCAAAAAGTGTGGTTTTACTAGTTAAGCAGAAAGGCAAGTCATTGATAAAAATTAGGAACAGCAAAGGACCCAGAATAGATCCTTGTGGAACGCCACGACTAATTGTCAAACACTGTGACAGTTTTCCTTTTACTTTAACAACCTGGCACCTGTTTTCTAAGTATGATTTTAGAAGTTTGACACTTGAGGAATCTAAGTTATACATGTTTAACTTGTCTAAAAGAATTGGATGGCTAACACAGTCGAAGGCCTTGGAGAGGTCCAAAAACGAAGCAACTCCAATCCTACCCCGTTCAAAGCATCTGCCAACAAAATCCACCAATCCTCGTACAGCATCGCTTGTATTACGTCGCTTTCTGAAGCCAAATTGGTCATCTGAGAACAATTTGTTGAGTTCTAAATAATTCTCTAATTGATCGAATAAAATCCTTTCAAATATCTTAGCAAAAATAGGAAGCAGCGCAATTGGTCTATAATTGGTGGGATCCTGTGTATCTCCTTTCTTGTAGATAGGAACTACAACAGCCATTTTTAAACAGTCTGGAAAGACTGAGTGTTTAATACACAAATTGATAAGTTTCGTCAGGGGAGATATAATTAAGTCCTTAATGCCTTTTATTATTTTTACATTAATACCGTATACATCGTTTGAACTTTTGTTTTTTAATTTATCTATAGCCTCCCGTACGTTGATAGGAGACACTTCAGTGAAGTTGAAACTACTGAAATTATGGCTGTAAGTGTTGATGCTAGATAGTAAGTTAAGTGATTGAGGGACATTATTTCTATTATTAAGAATCTTATTTGCCGCATTTACAAAAAAATTATTAAATGAATCACATGATACATCACAGTTCGTTTCTTTATCTACAGTTTCATATTTATTTCTATATTGGTTTAATACTTGCCACATTGCCTTGCTCTTATTAGCAGCTGTGGTTATGGTCTTGTTGTTATAAGCTATTTTTTTTTCATTAATAGTATTTTGATAAAACTTCTTAAATTTATTTCTGGCACGTTTACTTTCTTCAGTACCATATATATTATGAATCTCATGCAACAGATGTAGTGTAGAGCGTAATCTACAAAGCTCTTCGTCAAACCAGTTTACTTTTTTCCGTACATTAAATATAGGTACACTTTTCACAGGGAAAGCAGCATTTACATTTTGTTGTATTAGATCTACAAATCTATTAAATTTAGTATTGGCATCCAAAACATTGGACGTAATAAATCCCCAGTCTACCATTGACAACAACTGAAAAAGATTAAACTGCCCTGTAGGTGTTATTGGTCTTATTATTTTGTAAGAAGTGGCTTGACGTTTATTGTCATATGGCAACTGGAGGTTAAGCCTAACTCCTAAATGATCTGATAAACAAGTATCAATAGGCGCAACAATACAACAACAGGTGTCTATATTAGTAAATACATTGTCCAGGCATGAGTTTTTCCTAGTTGGGAAATTTACTAAATGTTGCAGACCATAACTTTGCATGAAGTCTAAGAATCTATGCTTGATTAATCTGTTGAGCATCACAGCAGCTAAAATATTACTACCGCTTCCAGATAGAAGAGCTATAACAAATTAAACTGAAAGAGTTTTAACATGATCACCCTAAACACACATCCGATTTGGCAAAATAGTGGTTTCGAGTTAATAATGTCGTATTTTGAATGATCTTGGGTTTAAATCCAACGTAGCTCTGTGAGGACGTAGAACGAAGTACACGGGTACAAAATTTCGGGAAGAATAATAAACTCAAAAATAACTTTATAGAAGTTCGGCAAAGAATTCCACAGCGTTATTAACAAATTCATAAACACTATGTGCAAGCGATGTTTAGCAGTCATACGAAGTAAAGGTAGTCCAACTAAATATACTACGTGAAATGGAAAGCGGAAAATCCTGTAATAGTACAAAATTTTAATAATTTTGTATGTACATGTGTTTCTGCCATATCAGTACGTTGGTCTTCTTTTGATACTTGCAATAGGTCGGTAATTATCAGAAAGTGCATTTTTTGAGACGCAAAACCGAATGCTCTCAAATCTTGTAAATATGTTAAGATTATCATACTCATGGTAAATCGTTAAGTTAAATTTATTCGTTTAGCCCCTCCCAAAAAATTGATGACGTGATCTCAAAATTTTTCCGCATAAATCCTCTCTGAAATATGCAAAATATTATGACTGCATACTTGTGGTTCATCGACGCACTTATAGTTTTTAGAATTATTTGTACAGGGTTACTCAAAAAAATAATGAAAGAGTAGATTTATCTTACTGAATAGGATCTAGAATCAGGAACTGCACAACCGAATGCTTTAATCAAAATATATCTGTTTATCCCCCCTCAAAAAATTGATGACGTCATCTCAAGATTTTGCCGAATAAATGCTATCCAAAATGTGCAAAATATTTTGTGGTTTATCATTTCATTAAAAGTTTTTAAATTTCTTATACAGGGTGACTCATAAAAATTAATGAATGAGTCCATCTACCTTGCTGAAACCGGGAATGGCTGACTCCATTTTCCCGAAAATTGGGGATAAGAATAAAATGTAAAAACTAATGCTTTTAAGGAAAGAAAGTCATACCAATTGTTGAGCAAGTTTTTACACATGACCAAATTTCAATAATGAATAAAAGAAGATTAAAAGACTCTTGCAAATTTATGAAATGGTCAAATAATACCACTAAAGCGTTAAGCTTGAAATTTAGTTGTGGTGGGGGCGGGTACGAGGAACTACTGAAACTTCCATCTGTACGAACACTTCAGAGAAGATTACAAAATCTTCGTTTTGGGAGTGGAATTCTTGAAGAAATATTTGATTTTTTGAAATTAAAAGTTGAATCTTGTTCAGTCAAATAAAAACGATTGTGTACTACTTTTAGATGAAATGGCTGTAACTCCAGCGAAGGTGTATAATGCATCACTGAACAAATATTTTTGGGACATAACCTTACCTGGTCATGTTTTAGTTTTTTTTACTCGCTGCGACAACTACAGGTCGGAAGCGAATAATTAGTTGCCCACTATTTTACAAATGATTCACTGGACGGATCTGTCTTTACAATAAAAAAACGCCAGCTCTTTTGGATATAAATATTTTCGGTACAACTTCCACCAATCAATGTGGTGAACTTGGGGTGTAATGGTAGGAAGGCACCATAAGGTAATAATACAATCCCACGTCATATACTCATATCCAAGTAAGGTGAAGATGTATATATTTTTGCGGACGTCCCACATCTTTTTGAAAATATTAAAGCAATGCTAATTTCTAATAAAATTATTACAATTCCTGAAGACATCCAAAAAAAATTTCATCTGAAAAGTGGACAAGTTGTATCAACACACATTAATGAAGTTGTCACCCACCAACAAGACCTTAAATTTAAGTTAGCGCCAAAACTAACTGAAGAAGATTTAATACACAACCACTTTAAACAAATGAAAGCTATGACATCAACAAATGTCAGTCACAGTGTAAGTAGTGCTCTCAAGTTGTTATCAGATTGGTTAAAACAACCTGCTTATCTGACCACTGCTTGATTAATAGATCAAGCTGAACAGTAGTTTTATGACATCACGACATCCGTCATGTGCACTCAGCAACATAGATTTGACAGCATATAAATGAAGCCATTCAGTTTTTAAAAGACTATGGCTTTATTTGGAACAATGAAGGTCCATTCTACAAAAGTATGGAAGCCGTCTCAAACAGCAGTATTAATATCAAGTCAGTCAGTGCTACAATTATACGTGAAATTGCTGGAAAATAAAAAGTATGAATTCGTTTTGACAATTAGATTTTCCCAAGATTATTTGGAAAATCTTTTTTCTGCTTTGAGAAACAAACAGATAATACCCAATGCAATTCAATTGAAAAATCACGTAAAACGCGTATTTAAAAAATCCGCCTCGAAGTAGCTATGATGAAGATCATTCTCGATCTATGCATCGACCAGGAAGAATGTCTTCCAACCCGCGCCGTTCACAGCGAACCAAGAGCTCCAGCTCCCAGCCTTCGACGTCGAAACGACCATGTAAAAAACCCGGTGAGTCCAATTTAAATTTTAGGCATGGAAATCCCAAACCAAAACCAACCACCAAAGTAGTTACACTCCTTTTTTTACCAACGAAAGGGGGGCGTGTAACGAAGCGAATTTTCGCGGGCCGGAAACCGTGACGCGTACCGCGAGAGCCGGGGGTAAATTCGCGATCGCCGCGCCGCCGCGGCAAAAGGAAGAGGAATCTGGTCTGAAGTCTTCGGTAGTGCGGAAGTGCAATGGCGTTTCTTTTCGAAAAAGTTTTTGAGTATTGTAGAGAAGTAAGCAGTTTCGACCCTCAGACCACCGTAAGTACCTTTTTGGGTCGCCTGCCTGTTTTGTACCAGTTTTCGAATCGCCGCCCCCGAGCAAGAAACCGTATCACCGTCACCGGTTTTTTTTTGTCACCGTCAGAAGTCGAAACCGTCGTGCACGCGTCGTTATCGTCACCGCGCTCCCCTAGCGGGTCGCCGTGCCGTCTTCGCGCGATTTCCAGGTCTCAAGGTCGCCGCCTCCAGAGCCAGGAGGAACGACCGTGCCGGACATTTAATTCGTTTCGTTTATTTGTGTTTGTAAAACCGATTTGTAGTTATTTAAGCTGTTCAGTCGTAAGATTTATTAGTTTAGATCGTGTAGCAGGTGGCAGGAAATAAACCCTATTTATTGTTATAAAATATCCTTGCCGTTTTATTTTATTTTTATTCTCATGTTTTCGCCGAGGCTCACCACCTGAATTCCGTGTCTCCGGCTTTAGAGCACCCCGCCGCTCCCTTTCCCGGAGAGGGAGCTGGCGCCCGAGCGACCGCCGCTCCTGACCGAAGGCGCTACCCCCGGCGGCGTGAAGGTCGCCGCATAAGCTTGGTCGGCCAGACGTGTTTCTGATATCAGCGATACTAGTCGACCCAAAGCTTGGCACCCAAGTACGCCGCCACCACACGTTATCGGCGAGATTCCGGACCGTCACCGTCCCGTCCCCTCCGGAATTTCGTCGCACCACTAGTATGTAAATCTATTTATCAAAGGCTTTTTAATGATTAAGTAGGTATATTGAGATAGGTTCACCATTTTTGTAATATTTTAGATGTTTAAACTAAGGTGGCAGGTTATCCTAATGTGGGTTGCAGTTTTAAAGATGGGTATTACGTGCTGAATAACAATTTCTGCTTCCATTAAAAAAATATATTTAAAATAACTTCCTACTTTTTTGTGAATAATCTTATTAGTTAAAGAACTAAAAATTTTAAAGTCTTTGTGGTTTACATCATTTTAATTGCGTTGTTTTTAGACTCCAGACCACGAAGTGGAATGGAGGAAAATTGCAAAAGATTTTAATGAACTATGGGTCTTACTGTTATAACTAGAGAGGATAGAACAGCATTAGTCCAGTCAAATTAGAGATCAACTTCGGAATGAGAGATAATAAGCTGAATTTTGGTATATACCTTCATTTTGGAGTTCTAAAAGTTGTGTCAAAAGACTTATAAAATCTCGTGTCTGCGTCGTGAGTTACTCCAGGTCAAATGTCAAAAAAAAAACTGTTTTTCGCGATTATCTCGGTTTCTACTGCTCCAATGAAGTTAACATTTATCATAATTGTAGAGCACAAAATTTGTCCCAAATTTGAAACATTTTTTGATGCGGTCAATCGTTTTTGAGATAGAGGGCGGTGAGAGCGCAGCGCTCATCCATACGTACTATAGTGCAGTAAAGAGGCAAAATGTATTATTCTACATTTTATGTAATTTCAGAAACCACCACAAAACAAAAACTGGTTCAAGTTGAATTTGGATTTGGAGGAAAAAAAACATGTGTGGTGGATTGTCGAAGAGTCATGAATAATAGTTTAAAGAAACGCAAAGTACCGTTTGCCAATGAAATTGAACCAATTTCTGCTGATTCTGGAAATAAAGGCACAAATGAAACCACAAATGATTCGTTAAAGGCTGTTAGAGCTGAACATTCTTATGCATGCAATTCCCCAAAAATTGCAACGGGAAAAATTACTCATCTGGTGAAATTACTAGAGAGTGAGTGCAAGAAAACAAAATTGCTTGTACAAGATGTGCATCGATTAAAACACCAAAGATACAAACAAGAAAAACACAAACAATTAAAACAGGAAATGAAAAGCTGCCATTGTAAGGTTGTTCAAGAAAAGTTAAGTGAAACTGTCCAGCAAATTATTTCGCTAAACAAAGTGAACAAGGTTAAGCAGCGTCCCCCTTTAGTCAAACAATTTCCAGTTTCAATGAATTTTTATTCATCACATGGATACAATTTTCTACGAAATTTTTTTCGGTTGCCAAATGCAAGGTCCGTTCGTCAGTGGGCCTCTACCATTAATGCAAAAGCAGGGTTTACAAATGAAACTCTTTTGCAAATAAAAGAAGAAGTGACAAATTCACATTACAAAACATATGCTACACTTATGTTTAATGAAATGGCAATTAAGAAACAACTTGATTACAATAAAAAAGAAGGTAAATAACTGTTTTAAATTAACTCTTGTACTTATAATTTATTATATTTTTGTTTGTCCCCAGTCTTTGGCTATTGCGATTTTGGTGAAGAAGTTGACACACTAGAAGGCAATCGTCTAGCAAAGGAAGCTTTGGTGTTTTACTGCAAAGCAATGAATGCTTCATGGAAGTTTCCAGTGGGTTACTGCTTAAATGATGGCTTTACTGCAGAAACAAAAACACTTATTGTGATGGAATACATAAAGAAATTGCAGGAAACTGACGTTATTCTAACAGCACTGGTCCTGTATGTAGTTTTACATATTACTTAGAAATTTATTGGATCAAACTGGAACGTTCAAAGATAATAAAGGTGGAGTAATCCAATGGACATATTTTGTCTTATTGAACAATCTCAAAAAGCATAAGAGTATTCATTGTGAAAACAGATTGCGGGATAAACATATTCATTTTGAAAATCAAAATATGAGAGTTTCTTTGGCAGCGCAAACCTTTAGCAATTCTGTTGCAAATGCATAAGTTTTTTTGAGAGACATCGTTAAGGATGTTGGATTTCAAAACGTTGGACCTACAATTAAATTTATAAAGATTGTGGACCAAACATTTGATATTTTAATCCGTATTAATATTTGGGGCAATGGAACAAAAATGCCCATAAAAAAATATAATAAAGAATTTATTAGAAGTCCCTTGAAATGTGCAATTGATTATTTTAAAGGTTTGCGATTTTCTGATGGGATTTATTCTGGATTGCTACAGTGTCTATGCCAGAAGAAATGGTTTTGCCAAAAGAGCCTCTTCTACAATATATACTTTGTAGAAATCTAAGTCAGAATCATTTGGAAAAGTTTTGCAATTTTGTTAGGTTTGTATGTATATTTTACTCTTTATTATTAAGTCTTCAGCCAGGTTATACGAAATACTGTTGCTTTTTTTGTAAAAGGGACAGCAGAAACAGAACTCTACATTACATAAACAAAGATTGGCCTAAACTCGAATCCTTTGAAGTAGGCAAACATGTTAAATACACACCTTTGATTGATCCTGAGAAAGTCATCATACCCCCTTTACATACTAAACTGGGATTAATGAAAAATTTTGTAAAGCCCATGAATAGAGACGGCGATGCATTTCTTTATCTTAAGTCAAAATTTCCCAAATTCGGTGATGCAAAAATAAGGGAGGGTGTCTTTGTTGGACCTCAGATAAGTTATTCAACGATTCTCAGTTTGATGATGTGTTAACTAGATTAGAAAAGAAGGCATGGAACTGCTTTAAAATGGTGGCTACAAACGTAGAAAACATGTTTTCATCATATGAAAAATTAAAGTGTAAGATGTCCTTAAAAGTGCACTTACACATATACATTTATTCATATTCATTTATTACTACAATTATTACTACTTTATTTATAATACTACTAACAAACAAATATTTTTTTCTACTCCCACTTGTAAATAACTAATTTTGTACAATATGCTCACTGTGTAAATGATTCCTTACGCACAGTTGTGTGTAATGGCCGTGTGTAAGGAATAGGGAATTACTTGTTTTACTAAAAATATGTTGGCAGTACATCTCACCTCCTTATATCATTTATAGTGAATTGGAATAATATGAACAATGTTTTTTTATTTTCAAGATAAATCTAGTTAAGAGATATATTCTACATATATTATTCTTTTTTTTTGCATTAAATGAATCCTTTTTTTTATCTGCAGATATGAACTTTCTTCTTTAGTATATGCGCAGTAGCAGACCAGCGCATTTGACTTTTGTTGACAAAATAGGAAGGTTATGCCAGAGAAAAGTCTAAAGAAGGTATTTTGTGGATTGTGAATCTGATTCCGGTATTGTTTGAACGCTACCAAATATTGTCGACAAAGCTAATGTGGCGACAGATCACCTTGTGCCAGCAAAATCTAAAAAGCGATATGAAATAATCTATACCAAATTTATGGACTGGAGATTAAACAAGAGAGCGAAATCGTTTTCTGAGAACGTTGTTCAAAGCATTGTCCTTATGGGCTATGTATTCAATGTTACGTAGTATGTTAATTATTATAATAAAACTTAATAATGGTTTTTGTTAAAATGTGCTTTTTCTGGTGGTCGTAGAAAAAGTATAGTACATAACTCGAATGCAAACGCCTATTCGCAATTTTTGAACTCGTGCGTAATATGCTGTTTAATGTGATGGAATATACTATTACTACTATAGCACCTGGCCTTGTGTCAACTTTAGGTCGCCGGGGAGGTCTTCCGATAATTTACCCACCGCTTTTATGAAAATTAATCCAACGTTTCCTCGGTTTCGGGATTCGCTTCTTAGAGTTCGCGATACAGATGTTTTAGGTGAGTTTTTGGGACGTTTCCGAACCGCAACCACTTTAATCTGATCCCTTTATAGCAAATAATTTTACTTTGAGTTTATTACCTTTCATTAAGATACGCGTCCACTGAAGAGTTGCTTTCGCGAGAAATCGCGATAGTTCCTTTGAAAGGTTTATCCATTTGAGAGAATATTTCCTATCGTATTGTAAATAGGTTTCCCATTTACGTATCTGTGCCAATACTTCAATAGAGCTAATGATGTCTGAGAATTAAATTTCACTGATGTCTGAGCAAGTTTGAGGCAAGCCAAAAATACAAAGACCTACATTGGAAGTTTTTCAAATTAGGGGATATCGTCATGTGAAGAGTTTAGAATCCATCGAAAAAGCGTCCACTAAAATTTGTTTGCAGTTATTAACAGAAGGTAACAAATTATAATTGAAACTCTTCACTTTCGTACTTACTGTTTAGCATTTGTTTAGTATCAGGATAACAAAATGACATTTTATGTTTATTTACCTGCTGAACTTTCAGAAACCACCATGCATCTTAGGCAAACAAGAGCAACAAATCATGTTGTGATGGTTTCAACTATCAGGTTGAAGAAGCTCTCAAATGGCACATTACAAGCCTTGGCAATCGTTAATAAATGTGTTAATGACAATTTTATTGTTTTCTTTAATTTTTGCTTGTTTTTTCTTTTGTTTCAGGACTAACTTGGAGGATATTTGGAAAAATATAGTATTACATTCTAACAGTTCACCATATGCAAATGCCCTTACTGAGTTAACTGTGGAATTTAAGCAATGTTGTAGAAAGACATTTAAAAAACTGTACCCCTTTTGTTGTATGCAAAGTCACATTTTTGGAGCATCTAGCCCCAAAAATTGATATGGTCAAGCAAAAAAGACGTCATTGGAATAAATATAAAAATGTACGCTTAACACATCATTTAGACAAATACAAGGAAGTAAGACGCTTGGTAAAGACTGAAACACGCAAAGAATATTCCTGTTTTTTTTGCCAGTGCGAAACAGAATTCCAAAAATGTTTGGTCCTTTGTTAATGCAAAGAAGAAGGAAAGCAGGATTCCTGTAACTATGACCTCAGACGATAGCATATTAACATCTCCTGAAGATATCGTAAACGCCTTTGGAAGTTTATCTGCCAGTGTGTTTAGTAAAGAAAAAGAATGTCTGTGATGAGTATTGTGATATTAGTGATAGTATTTGCAGCTTCTGTGATAAAAAGTGATGTGCATCTCTGCATCCCATTACGGCTGTGATAACTTAGTACCTATTTTACACTTATTTAATATCGAAAATTGGGATATTCTTAAGGTTGTGAAAAAGATTAAGGCTAATAATGTATCCGGTCCCGACCATGTTCCAGCGTTTATTGTAAAAGATTGCATTCGTTGCTTTTTAACACCTTTGGTTTTGGTATGTACGCAAGTATTACACTAAGGGTACTGCGCATGCGTTAGGCTTGAATTGTAATGTTCGGCTTCTCAACGCTCTCTCATCCTCCAACCATCGAGCTGTTAACACAAGTCATTTCAACCTTAATATAGAATAATAACCAATGTGCGTATTATTACCAAACATACCATGGCGACGAGGATAAACTGAAGATAAGGTCAAAGTAGAAGTGAAGAAAAAAGTCGTGTAGAAGTGAAGAAAAAAAGTCGTAAGTACTATCTCCACAGAAACACGTGGTTAACCAATAAAAGCCATGATGGGAGAGACGAAGCATATTGGGTCAATGGAAAGGTACGACGCATCTATGGATTTTACTATTTATAATGAACTCTTCGAGCAATATTGTGATGCAAACGCTATCGAACCAACAAAAAAAGTTGCAGTGCTGATTAGTTATCTCTCAATGGAAACGTACAAAACGATACGGGACAGGTGCTTTCCGGACATGCCAAAAGACAAAAGCTACGAGGATTTGGTACAGTTGCTCAAGGAACAGTATAGTATCCCGATAAATGTGTTCAGGGAAAGGATAACATTCTACAAGGCAACGCAAAACACCGATGAAACATGTTTAGATTGGCACACGAGGTTAAAAAGATTATCAATAAATTGCGCTTTCAAGTCACTGCAGGAAGTATTAGTGGACAGATTTATATCGGGTATGAGACAAGGAGCGGTGTTAGATCGTCTAGTTGAAGAAGACGCGACCAAGAAGATTGAAGACCTTGTGAAAATCGCGATTACAAAGGAGACGGCGATGGCAAATTCATATAAAGGAAATGAGAATGGAGGAAATATTCACGTCATAAAAGAACAACAGAGAGGACAGAGCAGTGAAAGCCAACCAGAGAAACAGGGACCATCCAGGGCTTGGACAGTCAACAAAAACCACAGACAAAACAAAACAAGCATGAAGACCCAAGAGCGACAATGCGGAAGATGTGGAAAAAACCATGGAGGATTATGCAAGTACATGAAATACAGGTGCAACAATTGTGGCAAGATAGGACATTTAAAATTCATATGTAGAACAAGAGGCAAAGCGGTAAATTACATGGACTTGTGTGAAGAAAACGAACAGGTCAGTAATCAGTATCAGGGGGGTGATGCGATCAACACGATAGATTGTATTAATAGTGTAGGTATAAAGCCGATAAAAATAGTTGTTAAAGTCAATGATCAGTTAGTCACAATGGAATTAGATAGTGGATCGCCAGTGTCAGCTATTAACAGAGTTTTCTATGATCAATATTTGTCTAATGTTACCATGAAAAGCTGTAGTACAAATTTTAGAGGTTATACAGGCGAATTAATAACTACAATAGGAATAGTAAATGTAAAAGTAAACTATAACAAAATGTCGCATTATTTAAATTTTTATGTAATTAGTAATGGTACTGTGAACATATTAGGCAGGGATTTTATAGACAAATTTAATCTAATAGAAAATTTTGTAGGAGTGAACAAGTTAGGAGAGGCAGATGTCGCTGAGGTACTAAGACAGGAATTTCCTGAAGTGTATACGGATGAAATTGGAAAATTCAGGTATGCTACGGTGTCTCTGCAATTAAAAACACATGTTATTCCGGTTCATCAACGACCAAAGTCGATACCTCTCGCTTTAAAAGATAAAATCGAAGCTGAATTATAGAGATTGGAACAAAAGGATATCATCTCACCTATTGTTACGAGTGAGTGGTCTTCCTATATTGTACCCGTTGTAAAGCAAAATGGTAATGTCAGAATTTGCGGTAGTTATATTGGGCTAAATAAATGTTTAGAGGATGTGTATTATCCTTTACCAAAAATTGAACAGATTTTTGCATCATTGCACGATAACGTAAAATTTTCTAAAATCGATTGAAAGGACGCTTATCGACAATTTGAATTAGATGAGAAGTCAAAGCATTTAGACACAATATCCACACATAAGGGATTATACAAAATGAATCGTATGCCATTTGGAATTAAATGTGCTAGTTGTTATTGTCAAAAACATATAGAACAAATTTTTCAAGGTGTAGATAATGTTTTTGTATTTCAAGATGATATATTGGTAGGTCATAGAGCAAATGAAAATCACATGCTAATATTACGGAAAGTTTTTCAAATACTATCTGATGCAGGTTTAACGGTAAATCTTGATAAGTGTAAATTTAGTCAAGATAGAATTTCTTATTTAGGTTTTGATCTAACAGCGGCAGGATTAACTAAAAATAAAGACAAAGTTAAAGCTATTTCAAATTCACCACAACCAAAAAATATCACACAACTTAGATCATTCATAGGCATGGTAGGATATTATTCTAAGTTTGTACCTAATATCACAGATATATTGTCACCAATGTACAAGTTACTTCAAAGTAACGTCAGATTTCAATGGTCAGAAGCTTGCGAGAATGCATTCTCAAAAATTAAAGAAGTTATTTTATCAGACAATGTGTTAATGTACTTCAACCCCGAATTACCAATAATAGTAACCTGTGATGCCTCTGAAACAGGTATAGCAGCTATATTATCCCACAATGTTAACGGTGTTGAACGTACAGTCGCGTGTGTATCAAGAACTTATAGCAATGCGGAACGGCACTATTCGACGGTACACAAAGAGGCGCTAGCTTGCTATTTTGGTATTAACAAATTTGAGCAATATTTATACGGCAAGAAATTCACTCTAAAAACAGATCAAAGGTCGCTAATTAGTATATTTGGCAAGAAATCAGACATTAATCCTATGTACGCAAACAGGATCAAAAGATATGCGCTTTATTTTTCCAATTTTTGATTGTCTCTCAAGATTGCCTTTAAATTTAAAAGTAGATTCCAGTGAGGACAATGATATGGAGAATATTTTATTTGCTAGTTTAGACTCACCAGTGGATAAGACTTTTATCTCAAGTAAAATAATTTATTTTGAACGATTGGCCAAAGAAAGTAGAGGGGGAGTTAAGACCATACTTCTGTAGAAAATTGGAATTAGACATAATTAATGAGTGCGTATATTATGGTCATCGAGTAGTAATACCAACGTTATTACAACAGACAGTCTTGAAAGAATTCACATGAAGGCATAGTACGAACAAAAGCGTTAGCTCGTTCTTATCTTTGGTTTCCTAAAATCGATAAGGAAATAGAAAACATGTGTAAATCTTGCAATCACTGTTTAATAACTAGATCAAGTCCGCCAAAATCAGTGGCACCATGGCCGAAATGTTCGGAACCTTTTACCACTATTCATATCGATCACTTTAACCTACGGGATCACAATTTCTTGGTAATAATCGACTATTACTCTAAATGGATCGACGCGTATTTAGTTAAAAATAATAGTTAAAAAAACTAAAAAAACACGCTTTTATTGCTAATCGAACTAAAAACTAGAAAATAATTTTTAATGACAGAGTTTAATATTACAGTAGTAGAAGATCAAACAATCAATCATAATAAATCACCTCAAATTAAAATTATAATAAAATTTAAGTTATTAACAGAATAATTCAATTCAGAGTAAAAAGCGTGCGGTGCTTGATATTTTAAATATTACAATCATTCTATTGGCAACTATCTATGAGAGGATAGTTATGAACCGCAGTAAAATGCACCCCACGCTTTTTACTCTGAATTGAATTATTCTGTTAATAACTTAAATTTTATTATAATTTTAATTTGAGGTGATTTATTATGATTGATTGTTTGATCTTCTACTACTGTAATATTAAACTCTGTCATTAAAAATTATTTTCTAGTTTTTAGTTCGATTAGCAATAAAAGCGTGTTTTTTTAGTTTTTTAAACTATTATTTATTTTTCATTTTTTAGTCTGCGACAAATTCATAAATTGGGGAATTAATTACTTATTTAGATTTTTCTAGAAAGAACCACTCAGTGGTCTCCGTAGGATCGAGGATCCTGGCGGTCCTAATAAGGATAATGGGAAACTGTTATCAAATTATTGCATTGTCATCGATCCTTGAGACGTGTGCAAAGTTTCAAGATGATCAGACTTTTAGAAACCGATGAAAATTAAGCTCAAAGATTCCGTTACATACATACATACATAGATACATACAACCCAAGCTAATAAAAGCGTGATAAAAATTTGTCATCGGAGACAACGATAGAGAAATTAAGAGAATGTTTCGCGCGATTCGGTTTACCTGTTACAATCGTATCTGATAATGGCACGTCGTTAGTATCCGACGAAATTGAACATTTTTTTCATAATAATGGTATTAAACATGTTAAAACACCACCTTACAACCCGCAAAGCAACGGTCCAGCAGAATGTAGTGTTAAGATAGTCAAGAATAAACTGAAATCAGCATTAAGTGATTCTAATAATCGTAGTGTTAATATTCAAACGTTATTATGTAGATTTTTGTTAATTCATAATAATATCCCTAATAGTACTTCAAGTGAAATACCAGCTCAATTAATGTTTGGCAGAAAATTACGACTACGTTTAGATTTGCTAAAAACACGATCTGCAATAGTAGAGACGACTTCCTGTAAGAAAATATTTAGAAATTTTGAGATAGGTGACTCAGTCATTATTCGTGATTATAGGAATCTCAACCACAAATCATGGATCAGGGCTAAGATTGCAAAAAAACTTGGTAGAGTGGTATACCTATGTAGATTGCAATTGGGACAATTGTGGAAGAGACACTTGAATCAAATTAGGTCGGCAGTTGCAGAAACCGCAATGTCCGCAGAACAGATAAAAAAAAAGAATAACAAATTTACATTGCAGAGATACACGGGTTTGCCTGTGGGATCCTATTTCAGATCAGATACTCATCCTGAAGACATTCATCCCATACCTGGCACATCAGAGACAACTGCGCCTCCAAACGATATTTCAGATCATGACACTTTATTACCTCAAATGACTCAACAACCATCCATAGTACACCGACCAAAAAGAGATGTTAAGATACCTCCAAGATATAGACAATGATTTTTTTTTTCTCTTCTTATCTTTTAGTCAATGTTAAACGAAAGGAGGGAGAGGGAAAATAGCTAGAGTAAGATGTGATAGTTTAAGAGATTATGTTAGTTAAGTAAAATGTGTAGTTTAAGTGCAATATGTAATTCATAGTACTGTAAGTGTCAACAGAATAGGGGGGGAGATATATGGTATGTACGCAAGTATTACACTAAGGGTACTGCGCATGCGATAGGCTTGAATTGTAATGTTCGGCTTCTCAACGCTCTCTCATCCTCCAACCATCGAGCTGTTAACACAAGTCATTTCAACCTTAATATAGAATAATAACCAATGTGCGTATTATTACCAAACATACCAGGTTTATATTTTTAACTTAATCTTAAAAACATCCAAGTATCCCAGTAGTTGGTTTGTGTCGAAAGTTTGTCCAGTTTTTAAAAGTGGTGATAAAAATAATATTCATAACTATAGACCAATAGCTCTTTTATCAAATTTTGCAAAGTTTTTTGCATGTATTCTGTCTAATGTTATATATTCGCACGTAGTTAATGCTATTTCAAATAATCAACACGGTTTAAATAAAGGCAAATCGACTACAACTAACTTGTTTGAGTTTACACAATTTGTTTCTCAAGCAATGGATGAAAAAATGCAAACAGATGTCATATACATGGCATTAACCAAAGAGTTCGATAAAGTCCATCACTGCATTTTACTTAGCAAACAGTAAAACACAGTCTAGTTCTGCTGTTAAAATCAATGGTGATAAACAGGCGACAGTTTGTTGAATACTTATAATAGTTATGAGTCTCATGCATATTGGTGTCATAGTGGTGTAACACAAGGTTCAAATCTTGAACCGCTTTTATTTATTATGTTTTTAAATGATATCTGTGAATACACTGTGACGAACTTAAGATCATTAATGTTATTAGTTTATATGGCCTGTTTTCACCTGCAAGATAACGTTGACTCGTTTGTCAATTACTATTCCATAAATCAGTTAGTGTCTAGTCCTATTTTCTTAAATTGTAATGTTTTTGTTTCTATATGGTACACCTGTCCGTTGGAAAATAAACCCATTATTATTATTAAACCCATTATTATGACAGACGCGGCATGTTTCTTTGAAGTGTAAAAACAGTTTTCGGTGACACCTACACGACGTATATTAATTTTGAAATATGCATTGAATCCAGAATTTTTTTCTACATCAAAGATGTACCTGCTTTTTTCTCAAATTTTAATAATTAAAATTGTTTGTTCAAAATTTTGGAAATCGGAAAAAAAAATAAAATGTAAATGTGGCGACATTTTCATTCCTGCTCGCATCACATTTAACTCTACAGAATAAAAATTGACTAATTTGTAACATCAAAAACTTCAGAGAAAGTTTAACCCCGCAAATGCTGCCATCTGTAGGTTTTGAATCATACTAAATACCCGTCCCCTGTCGGCTTTAACTCCCTTTCACTCCACACCGGTGGCGGCTCCTCAACGGAGACAGGGGAAGCTGAGCCTCTTCTGTTTTTGGAACTGAGCTTCCTCTAATTTTTTTCGATGAAACAATTTGTGTTTTTGTAGACATTTGTTATTTTTCAGAAGATTTTGTTTGATTTCATTTACTTTCATCATATATGAATCAACAACTCATGTTTGTTCACTGACTGATAAAATTGTTCCTAATTGTAGGCTTAATGTTCTCGCAAGTCAGGACATTTTTTCACTTCTAGTGAATATCCACCTGCTTCGATTATGTGTAGAATACAATCCTCATCAACTAGGAAAAAGTCAGTGGGATCTGATTCTTGCTGACATGAAGGAGACTTTTAATCTACTAATTTTACTAAGAACATAAAAGAGAGATCCCAAAAATTGCTAGAACAATATCAACAAGAACGGCTTGAATATAAGTATGCGTTAAAAACAATTATTATCTAACAATGTTAGAAATGACATTTCCAATTTTTAAAACAGGTACAAAAGAAGAGCATACAGAATAAGGCATCTTTTAGAACAAGTTGTTGCTTATATTAATGCTATTAATGTTCCTGCAAGCCATATAATGAACGCTGAATCTCTTACTGGAGATAGTGAAGAAACAAACGACAGGAATAACTTTTGACACCCCAAGTTTCTAGAGCAAGAACACGTATTGAAAAATTAACTGCAGACAGTTATGGGTAAAATGAACAGAATTATATAGCTTCTTTTAATGGTACATAGAAGACATGGCTCCAGGACCGAAAACATTTAGAAGAAAACGTAGTGCCCAGCTTCCTGAAAACGAATTAATCAAAAGGAAACAAGAACAGGATCATGAAATCCAGCTGAAACGGTTAAAGCTTGAAAAGAGGAAAATGGAAATATAACATACAGCGTCAAAGAATTAGTATGAAGCGAGAAAAACTTGAGTTTGAAAAAGAGAAAATGACAATTACAGAAGAAGAAAATAAACGACGCAACTCCCATAAATGCATGAATTATTTATGTCGTTGATCAACAAATAAAAAAAGTTATGAATGTGAATTGTTTTAATGTAAATATTCATGAATACTAGGCGGTAGACATGCAAATTAATCTGAAACTTGACTTCCATGCATGCAAGCATGACAATTTACTAAAAACGCTGCTACATAATACTGCATTTTTAAGTGCTGTAAGTAAAGTTTATGATTTTTTTTTAATCTACAAATGAAATAACTGAACAGAACTGATATACGAGCTCTACAGTATTTTGATTTGGTAAATTATGAAAATTTTGGAACGTTTTCGAAATAATTTCCTAGTAATTTGCTACAAGAATTTACCAAGCGGTGTTCGTGTTTTGATCAAATATCGCTCAAAAATTAACTTTCTGTTCTTTATTCGGATACACATCTTCTAGGAGAATCTACATCGGTTCAAGAAATGGTATCATTTGTTTATAAAAGCAATTTCACAGGCAGCTTGCCTCAGTTATACAAACCTATATGCGTAGCGAATAAAAATATATAACAGAAACAAAATGTCTCAAAGCCGGTTGTCAAATGTATCGTTAATTGCAATTGAAAAGCGTTTGATAGGTATATTAAAAGAGAAGACCTCATTTTATGAAAATATAATCGATCACTTTGCCAATATGAAAAATCGTACATTACCACTATCCTATTAGAATCTTTAGTTGCAGTAGTGCATAATTTTTAAACCAAGAAATTTGATTTTTATTTGTTATTTCATATTAACCCTAAGAATTTATTTTGATTGTTTTTTTTTTAATATTTATGTATTTGTTATTTTTTTGAGAATTTATTTTTATTTTGTACTTGGTAAGTGGGATAATAGGGCTCCCGGCGGACCACCCACTGAAATCAAAGGTAACGCGCCGCCGCAATACCACAAGGTAGTGTGGAAACTTGCAAATATGATGTAATGCGGTTACCACACGTAAACGATATAAGCAGTAGTACTTTTCAAATTTGACCCTCCTCTGAAGAAAACTTCACGAGCCGCCACTGCTCCACACGTTCAAGAGACGGTAAAACACAACTCCAGACCATTTGTTTTACGACAAAACCACACTTATTATGGGCAAGTCCAACTTAGTCTGTGCCTTTTAGGGATAAAATATTGTGGTTTTGTCATTTTCAGTTACTTTGAGAAATCACTATACACTAACCCAATTGAAATTAATAACGCCTTCTGTAACGGTTTACTAAAACAATTAAAATTATTTTTTCACACACTTTGTGCAACAATGTATTACTGAGGTAAAGTAAGGTCTCTCACGATTAAACAGTGATGATGATTGGAGAGGTTATGCCCAAAGAAGGTATCTTTCAAAGATTTTCCTCTCCACGAAGAAAAAAAAAGCAATACAACTTTTGAAAGAGCGTACGCTTGAGCAAATAAGTAAACATAAGAAATATGACTCTGAAGAAGCAACTGAAAACAGAATGGGAGGACACAATGCGCCAACTCCTAACTGTGAAGTGCAATTATGAACACATCGTGTGCAAGGATTCGGGTTAAGTTAAGTAATGCTGGTCGTCCTAAAAAAGTCAGGCCATTCGACAAGCAGCCTTATAAACTATGGAAGAGAATGATACAAAAGTTTATATTGATTATTGTGAAGACACTGATCAGCAAAAT
The DNA here is from genome assembly GCF_036711695.1 of Zophobas morio. Taxonomy (NCBI): domain Eukaryota; kingdom Metazoa; phylum Arthropoda; class Insecta; order Coleoptera; family Tenebrionidae; genus Zophobas; species Zophobas morio. The sequence continues at coordinate 184,679 of NW_026972192.1, read as the reverse complement.
ACTACAAGTTCATTTTGCTCTACCTGATGTGGTTACACCTACAGATATCTATAATTGTGCACGTACTGTAAATAATCCTGACATACAAAATTGCGATGAAAGAAAACATACTGTAAAGCTCTAAAGTCTTGACAGCAAGCTAGTCACGTGTTTTCTTTTTTGGCAGAAACAGCCAGCGTAGAACAAAATTAAAAAAAAGAACTACAGTTCAAACAGATGCAACATAATCAGAGTATCAACCTACAACAAGAAGATAATCAGAGAGCAAAACTTGAATTTGAGGAAAAGAAAGTCTAAGGGAGAATAATTAATACATCTATTAAAGATGTTGTCGGCTCATGTAAAATTGCAGAGAGTGTATTTAGAGCAAATAACGATAATTTAAAAAAAGCTCATGTCATTAACAAACTCATTGTTTTACCACAAGGACGGTGGATTTTAAAATTATTTTCCCAAATTTAAGAAATCATATTCTTGAACAAGAACCATTAAATAACCTATTTCAGATTGTTGACAATATAAAGAAAGAATATTTTAACATAAGATTAAACCACGAAAATAAATCGATGCCCTAGAATACTGCAAACTCTCAAGATTCTCCACGAGAGACGCATCTGTCATTTTATTCAAATTGAAGAAATTTGAGTGAACATAACCTCAAATTACAAAACATTCTATCACACCAAAAACACACACAAACGAACAAGTGTTGATGCCTTTGGATATGAAAGCGAAGAAACAAAAAACTTAGCTTTGGCGCAGTTGCAAAGAGCTGTTTTGTTGCAGCTGCAAAAGCTCAAACACAATATTTACACCTGAAATTACGAAAAAATATCGTAAATTACCAAGAAGAAAAGGAAATATGTATTGAAGATGAAATGTCATATTACAATTTAAAATAAATTTTAATACAACAAAGAGCTAAATAGAAGTTATTTTTCGCTTATTCTTGTGGATCATTGTATTAGAACAAAATTTAAAGGTAATTAATATAAAATGTCCTTATAATTACTTGCTGTTGGAGAAGATCTACTTAGGCAAGGATTACCAAGGACTATTACGATCATTACACCCTGAAGCAGCTCACAGTATTAACTTCATTGTCTAAAATTTTACCTCTTTCTAATGACATTTTTGGATGCAGATGTTGCGTTTTCAGTAACTCGTCGCAATGACGTTGATTTGAGTTATTTAATAAATTATTTCCAAAATCTACTGGAAAATCCAGAACTGTGTGAAATTGAATGGAGAAACTTAATTGTTTCTTTAAATGCTAATCAAATTGAATATGTGAAAATTTTACCCGTCCACAAAATGTGGCATGAAATTCATAATATGAAAAATTTTGAAAACAATTTTTCATTGAAGAATATTGCTAGTTTAGCCAAATTACTTTTAGCGTTGCCTCATTCTAACGCAGAGTCTGAAAGACTATTTTCTGTTTTAACAGATGTCAAAAACAAAAAAATAAACCGAATTGGAAGTGAGGTACTTAACTCTATTTGCATATTGAGAAGTACATTTCAGAATGATAATATTACATTTTACTTCCTCTTGTCTTGTTAAAGCTCGTTTACTGTCGTCTGAATTAACTCGGTAAATTAGCCTTTACACGCACCCTGCCTGTAAAGCGTTACCGTGGCAGCTTTACAGGCACCGTGCCTGTAAAACGTTATCATGACAGCACCGGAATCAAACACACATTCGCTGCGTCGGCCTTTTTCTTAATCTCACTAATACTGTGCTAATACTAACGTTAAAATCACCTTCAAACTCTTCATCTTCATCGAATTCCACAATTAACAGAGCTCAGAAACAAAATTAAACTATTTAAATTATTAATCGAATTTACAGATTGACAGTTCCGTTATTTTCAAACAATTCAATTTTCCATAGTTACCGGGGCAAACTATGAAAAATGACTGTAATTTCTATGACTGTAATTTCAAGTAAAATTTCTAGAGATGCCAAAGTTGTTCATTTTCAGGATTTTCAGCAAGAGGAAGTAAAACGTTGTACGCGGCTCGCTTGCAACTAGCCTTTACTGGGGCTCAACGGATTACAGAGCTTGCTCCTACGTCGCTCGCCCTGCAAACATTCCGGCTCGCCCGTAAAGGCTAATTTACTAAGCTTGCCACGTAAATAACTATTACCAGTATCAAATTGACAATTTAAGTTAGGTTTTGCCGCGCTTAAAGTCATCACGTATGACGTCAGCTGTGGGATAGACATAGACGTATTATATATATGGACTGCGCCTGACTAGCCAGAATTGTTGTCATGATGAGTAGACAACACACAATACACATTAAGGGCAAAAGAACATTACTTACATAGGCGGGAAACGTGTAACTTTCGTTATGTGTTCATTTTAGTGGCGAAATACATTGGTTTAATCGTTTTTAGTTTATTGTCGTAGTGACTATTTGTTGAGCTTTCGTTTGTTATTTGTAATTAAGACTTTAATGAACGATGGTGCAAAGTTGTAGTGCTTTTAATTGCACCGAAAGGTGGTCAAAAAATTCTGATATATCCTTTCATAGGTTAGTAACAACGAGTAATAGTATTAAAAATATATTTTTAATAAATTAACAGGTTTCCTATAAATCAGGAATTAAATAAAAAGTGGGTTTTGGCTCTGCGCCGCGAAAATTACTTACCTTCAAAAACGGCCATGATTTGTTGCAAACATTTTCGGGAATGCGACTTCGTTATATTTAACGGCAAAAGGAAATTAAAACATGATGCCATTCCTTCAATATTTGATTTACCGAAAAACTTAATAAAAAAACACACAACTAGAGAATCAAAATATATTGAAAGGGAAAAAATAAAATCGACTCAAGATATTTGTCAAAACAGGTAATTTTGCTTAATGTTTAAGGTCTAGAAATTTTTTAAATAAAATAATTAATTTTTCAACAGAGAAATAATGGCAGAGAATTTAAACGTCGCAATTCCAAGCACTAGTCAAAATACTACTAATACCAGGTAGATAGTAAATTAATAAACGCCGGTTTAAACTATATTGCGCTTTATTTTTTTAAGGAAACGACGAGCGCCAAGATACTTTGGCGAATTTAGAGAAAGCAATTTGAAAGACGCAAAAATGGTTAAAAAGATGTGGGAAATGGCCAAACACAACATCGCTTTAAAAAATCAAAAAATTAAATCTCTACGTGTGAAGAATAATAGACTTATAAAAAAAATAGCAACGTTAAAGCAATTGTTACAATATTTAAAGGAGCAAAAAGCATTGTCCCAGGAAAGTCTAATGGTATTAAAGGTAACTTTTTTTCTCATTCTGATCAGCTACTCTGCATTTGATAGTGATATGTATATGTGCTTTTGCTTTAATTTAAATAGGTAACTAAACAGATAAAAAAGTAGGTAGATATGTAGGTATGTACATAGAACTGGATTTTTTCTATCTGAATGCTGTAGAACATCAGCGCCATTATTACTATACTAATATTAGACGGTAACAAATAATTTGTTATGTAAGTATGTGAAACAAGTTAACAAATTAATTGCAACGTATATTTTTAGAATGAACTTTTATTTCAGATATTTTTGGGAATTTATTCTTTTTCTTCTTGCAAACTTATATTTTGTATTTAAAACTTATTCACAGGAAAGTATCCCGCAGTCTGAGATGGAAATTCTTTTAAGGCAACTTAAACAAAATAAGGAAAATAAATACCCACCTCACTTGCGAAGCTTCGCTTTAATGCTGCACTTTTATTCTAATTCAGCATTCAACTATGTGCGTAAAACATTTAATAACTGTTTACCACACCCTGCGTAAGTGGCTCTCCGCGGTTGATGGCTTCCCCGGCTACACTGCAGAATCATTACGTGCTCTTAAAATTAAAGTCAGCCAAGCCAAAGAAAAAGGATACGAATTAATAAGTTCTTGAATAATGGACGAAATGGCTATCAGGAAGCACGTAGAGTGGAATGGGAAAAAGTATCAAGGACTCGTTGACTATGGCACCAATATTCAAAGTGATGCACTACCAGGAGCAAAAGAGGCTTTAGTATTTTTACTGGTAGCTTTGAATTCTAATTGGAAATTGCCAATTAGTTATTTTTTAATTCATGGCATAGGTGCTTTAGAGAAGGCTAATTTAATCAAAGGTTGCTTGAAATTGACTCATGATTGTGGTGCTAAAGTTGTGTCTGTTACATTTGACGGTACTACAACAAATTTAGCTACAGCATCTAATTTAGGCGTAAAATTGGAACTACCAAATATGTCACCTTTTTTTCCACATCGTTTTACCAAAGAGCGAGTTCATACAATATTAGATGCTTGTCACATGATAAAATTGATAAGAAATACTCTTGGCGAATGGGGAGCGCTAAAAGATGAGAACGGAGATGTTATTAAATGGCGGAGAGTTGCGCTCGGATTTACCGTGGTTTATCTGATTTTCGCTGGTTGTCAGAGCAAAGGAATGGGACAGCGGAAGATAATGAAGCAATGAGCGAAGAAGAAATGGTCGAAGAAAACTGTGTGTCCGAAGCAGAAAGTGTATATCAACAGGTGAATCCGATGAGAGCAGCACCTCGATTTGTCATGTCATTTAGGGATGTGGAGGACGCGATTAGATCCTTTTCAGGAGACGATGCGTATTCGGTGGAGTCATGGCTGTCTGAGTTCGAAGAGATTGCAATGACTCTTGGCTGGAACAACCTTGAGAAACTGGTTTGTGCCCGGAGATCAATGAGAGGACTGGCGAATCAATTCGTTCAAAGTGAAAAAGGTCTTTCAACTTGGAGTAAATTCAAGACAACCCTACTGGAAGAGTTCTCGAAGAAAGTGAATAGTGCAGATATACACATGACATTATCTAGGCGGTTGATGAAGAAAGACGAAACTGTTGAACAGTACGTCTTAGTAATGAAGGAACTTGCAGCACAAGGAAGTAATGAAGAGTCTAATATAATAAAAAATAAACAGAAGGTCAGGATTGAAAATCCTAATTTAATTGTGGCGGTCCACATAGAGTGCGAGATTGTACCAAGACGATTTTGAAGTGCCACTCATGCAATAAGTTTGGCCACTTAAAACCAAACTGTCCGAAGAAAACGTATGGGAAAAGTGCGGATCAAGTTAAAAAGAACATAAATTTGTCTCAGGACGGAAGTGCAAGCGTTTTCGTAAAGCGGGCGAAAATTAACAGCCGCAAAGTACAATGTTTAGTCGATACAGGAAGTAATGTTACGTCGGTGAAAAGTTCGATTGCGCGAAAACTCAAACTCCCTATGCAAAATTCAAAAATGACATTGGCTGGATTGGGTTCGACAATAATCACTGAGCACGCAGAGGCAATTAGTATTCAGGTTGATGATGTTATTGCAATGGTGCGAGCTGTTGTGGTGGACGATCCCTCTATGGCATACGACCTGATCTTGGGTGAAGACTTTCTCAATCAACCCCACGTAGTTATGTTGAAAAATCGTAATAATCAATTCGTTCTTCGAACGTTACTGACTCTGAATCTCGTAAAAGATGTGTATAACATTGTGGGCTCATACGAAAATCAGTTAACTTTGGGTGAACTGGATTGTGACGAAAAGAACGCACTTTATGACTTACTAGGTACTTACCGAGATCAAATTGCATTCAACATGAAAGAATTGGGAAAAACTGATGTTGTTGAAATGCATATTCGATGCAGTGTAGAACAACCAGTTGTGTATCTACCTTACCGTCTGCCCGCGCCCGAAAAAGAAATCTTAGGAAATATTCTTCAAGAGCTCAAGGATAACGGCATCATCAGAGAATCGTCATCCCCCTATGCGTGTCCGGTGTTATTGGTCAAAAAAAAAGACCAATGACTACCGAATGTGCGTAGATTTTCGTCGTTTAAACGCCGTGACAATTAAAGACAAGTATCCCCTACCTCTGATAGAGGATCAGATTGATCGATTGGGAGGATATGTTTATTTCACTACTTTGGATTTTGCATCCGGGTACTATCAAGTACCGATAGCTGAAGACCCTATAGAAAAGACAGCCTTTGTCACTCCAGACGCGCATTACGAATTTGTACGTATGCCGTTTGGGTTGTCTAACGCTCCTGCAGGATTCCAACGTCTCATCGACAAGGTGTTAGGGAAGTTGAAGAATAAGGAAGCATTCGCTTATATGGACGACATCATTATACCGTCAGTCACAATAAAACAGGGTCTTGAGCGACTAAAATTGGTGTTAGACGTCCTACGACAAAACAATTTAACGCTTAAGCTGATCAAGTGTTCTTTTCTCAAACAAAAAATTGATTATTTGGGTCAAAAAATTTCCGCTGAGGGCGTGAAACCAGGTAGCCAAAAAGTCGAAGCGGTGAGGACAGACCATTAATGCAGGATGGCCGACTGTTAGAGTTCTTGTCGAATTGCTCTAATTGACGCCCACATTCATCTATCCCCTGGCGACGATCTGCGAAATATGATCCATGTGTCGAAGGCCAAGTTGGCGGATATGCGCGATATATGCATAATGAGTCAGTCTTATGTTTGGTCTTTTCGGGTGTATGACACTGTCTTAAGTTGTTCCTTATATTAAAGTGTTTAGTTACTGAACTGTTTTTATTTGACTATTTACGAAATCTAACAGAGGTATGGTTCATATTTTCGTTTAAAATGGGCATGTAAGCTAATAAGCTGTTCTGTGCTAATAATAAAAACTTATTACAGGTTATGTGGATACGCATGGGATATGCATTGGTCGCTGCACTTCACGAAAACCGCTGTTGCCATGCAAGGTTGCGACGTTGCGAGATTACGAGCAAATTTAGTTAATAAATTATATTTATAAAAATAATAAACCGGATGTATTTCTAATAACTAATAAAAATGGTTAACAAAGCATATAGAATTACTACTAAACCGAAAAACAATTTATTACCTTGTTAAATGTAATTGTGGAGGTAGATAATACTAATATGACAACACCGCATTTACTTCTATGCTTAGACATGGAAAACGAATTTCTATGCCGATTTTTGAACATAGAAACAGCACATTATTGTGCGATTTCGAAAAAAAAAACTACTATTTTATAGCAGCTTTTAACCTCTCTTTTTATATTTCTCCAAGAAACGCGTACATGTCAAATTTGAAATACCAGTTTAAGTTGGAGTAATAAATGTATTTTTATGGTTGCGTGTACACACTTCTACAATTAGCAGTACAAGATTTTGTTAATCTCTTAAATTATTTTTCTGCTTATGAAGACAATCTGGATATTTGCTTGAGGGTGTGCTTTAAATTTTAGGAATTAATATCGTGGAACGTCATGCATCGTTTCCATACAATTTTGAGCTTCTGTTTTATCTTCTAATCACTTGGAATTTCATTTCCAAAAACAAAAATTGTACTTGAAATGATAGATATGAAAGTCATTATTCCGAAACATGTAATAAGGTCAAATGTTACTATGCATGTATTATTTGATATAAAGTAGCTTTTGACATCAGATTCTTTAGATTTTTTTCATGGGTACTTTACAGTTAATAGCATAATCATGAAAATAATTACTTATACCCTTATATAATAATTAATTACATTTATAGCATATCCAAAAAACAAGCGAAAGTTGAAAAACCAGTGTAAAATTTTAATAATAATTATGAGCCCAAATGTTGCTATGAAAATTATTATTTGACTTAAAGTAACTTTTGGCATCACAGTCTTTAGATTTTTTTCATAGGTACTTCACAGAAAATGACAATGATAAATATGTTTTCTTAATTTCTTATATTATTTTTCTACTTATGAAGACGATTTGAATGTGTGCCTTAAATTTTACGAATCCATATCGTGAAATAATACACCACATGAATTTCAGGGGCTTGTTTTCACTAAATTTTGTGTTTCCAGTTTTAATGATAGATTAATTACGTGTTTTCAGATATACGAATCGCACGAGTCCGAAAGTTATCCAACATGCAATCATGAGGCCAAATGTTGCTATGGATGAAAACTATTATTTGATTTAAAATAACTTTTGGCATTAGTCTTTAAATTTTTATCCTAGGTGGTTCATACGTAACATCATTATGAATTTATCTTAGATTTATTTCTCAATCCGACGATATTTGAATCACGATTTGGTATTCTTATTAAAACGAAGGCTACAAATGTAATTATTTCTTGGACTGTGAGCCTGAAAGTTGTTTTGTATGAATCCATATGAGGCCAAAGTGTACTAAAGATGAAAATAATTACTTCATTTGTAGTAACTTTCAGTCCCCTGTATTTTATTCTGTAAGTAGCAAGTACTTTAAATTAATTTGAATTAAATTATCGCTTTAACTGCGACTAATAAATTTATTTTAGTGAATGCGTGTACAGATTTTTTTAATATCATAGAAAATTTTTCTAAATACAGAGAAAACCTGATTCTTTGCTTTGGAATGTATCCAAATTTTAGACATTCATAAAGTTATTACTCTGGTAAGTAAAAAGTAAAAAACAAATACTGACAATTATTCGATTTATTGAAGCAAGAGAATAACACTGAAATTAATGTTTGGTAGCTGCATGCTGTAAAAAACTTTTTATCTGAGGTACTGTTCTGCCTTGTAATTCTGGATTTAGTTCTAAGACTCTTCTACACTCTTCACTCGAAGGATAAGTTTTCTGGTTGATGTAATTTGAAAAAACATTTCTTACAATGGCTTTCTCCGGCGTAGTCCATCGCTTTCGTTGTTGGGGTCCCTCTAAAAAAATTTATGAGAATACATTACAACTATATTGTACCCTGAAAGGTGACTTACTTCGATAGTAAACGTTTTTAATTTGATTGTAGGCCCATGCTTTTAACTGTAGTGGCGTTCGATTCTTGAGACAGGGTTCTTGAAGTAGAATATTTCGACATTCTTCTTCTGAAGGAGCTGTGTGGTTTTTAATGAAATTACCTAATACACGTCTAGCTGTTTGACGTTCCGGGGTTGACCACATCCTTTTACGTTTGTAAGCTTCGCAATAAATAAATATTAATAATTTCGTGTTATCGCTTACCTATAGTTCATTCCAATGTACATATACCTACATGCTTTAATTCTATTTCTTCGTTGCTTATTTCCCTTTCTTATTTGTTCAGAATCATTTGAAATTTCGCTAGCAATCTTGTAACTACTACTGCTGTCTAGATCAGATTCCGGTTGGGAATTATTACTTTCATTTATAATATTTAAATTCGCATTTGTCACTAAAACATCCTATGAGGTTTGTCAAAAAAATATATAATTTACCTTTTGTGCTACTGACGTGTTTTAATGTCTGTGACATTTCCGATGAACAGGATTTTTCATGTGAAACCCCCGGTTGTTCTGTGGATGATGAACAAAATCAATGTTTATGAATTTTGTTAGTATAAAAAAAATACATACTGTTTTCATCAACAGCAATTTTTGTAGTCAAATTCTCATGCAACATTAAGTCTTGTGTTACAATTTCTTGACGATAATACTTTTTATGAGTCTGTTCTTGATCATCCATGAAGTCCATCACTGTTTTTTGTTTCGCATCTTCTAAATTCATAGCTGACACTTGCGTCGCTAAATGTTTTCGTAAGAGTGTAGTTCTAATAGTTTCTGGATGTTGAAGGTGTGCAAGTTTTGTGTATTTTCGCATCAACGTACAAGTTTCTAATATTTTGAATCTTTCTCCAGACATCATTCCGGGAATTCCAAACAAGTACGGATTATCATTTGAAACACCTGCATCTTCTCTATGGTCATGAACGTAATCTAAATACAACTTAACTTTGTTTGGTATCAGTGCAGTTACAACAGAATCCAGTTTGCCTCTGAGTGTTAATTTATAGATGTCATTTTTCAAACTTTTTTCTTCTGGGCTTAAGTTCTCGTAGGTCTCAGGCAAAGAAGTGTTACTTAGTTTTATCATGCTTAAAAAGTCGTCCACCAATACTTTGTGAGTCTCCCTACTTTGCTTTCTGTTGAAAACAGCTATGTATAACACTAACACTTCGGCCAAACTTTTCCAATTGTCAAAATTAAATCCGTTAAAAATTAGTGATTTATAAAATTTGTCTGCTTCCTCTATCAAATATTCTTTGAATTTAGTTACGTCTTCTGTTAATGGAATTTTTGTTTGACGTAAGTTTATTTGTTTTCGTTTATTTTCTAATTCTCGTTTCAGAGCAGGTTTGTTAATCCTTGTCGGGGCTTCAGTATTTAAAAGTTTTAAAAATTCTTTTACACGCTTTTGAAATTCAACTTTATCTTCTTTTATGTATCGACAGTGTAGTACATTGCAACAAACTTTCAGCATATGCACTAACTGTAGCGCTGATTTTGGACTTCTATATACTCCATCGGAAGATGCTAATAATTTTAGAATGGCGTCAATGGCAATATCAAAATATGTTGGTCTGAATAATGTAGAGAAGTACAGTATTTTGGGACATAACGATTTAACTGTTGTGAAATATTTTGTAATAAATCTTAAATGATTTCTAACCCTGTATTCTTGATGCCCTGTATATTTTGATGACAAATAATTGCCGTATAAAATTATTAATTTGTCTTTAATTAACGTATTAAAAATAGTATCTCTTCTCATTGGTGGAAGTATCTTTTTCTTAAGAACGTGATTCGTGAGATGGTGCACCTTAGTAATAGTCATTCTCGAATTTCTTTTTATAGATCTAGTTCCTTGATTTTTCCGTACACTACATTTTCGATGATGTCTTGCCAACGCTTGGTGTGAAAAAAAACCAAAGCAGGTGGAGCATGGCAAATAGTACTCACTTGGATTTTGTACTGGCTGTAATGCGTGTCTTTTCCTAATTAAAATAGGTTGTTCAGTATTTTCAATATTATACTCAAAATTGCCTTTCTTCCGTAAGGCTGAAATCAATCCTAGTCTTGTTGAGGATTGTTTTGGCAGTTGTAGAAATTGTTGTACTTCCTCTCTATCTTCATGAACTAATTCAAAATGTCGGGCAATATTCGTTTTCAAGGTTTTACAAAAAATACAAAAATTCCTTTTTTTGGGATACTTGTTACATGTTTTCTTACCTTAAAAGAACATGTACAGGGTCAATTATCAATAAAATTATTGAAAATAGAAAAAAAGGTCAAGGACTAAAGTTGAGCGGTTCTTTTACATTAAAATTATGTTCAACCATATAGAATATGCGGTTTTGAGACATAACACACAACTTAGTTTATAACCTTGGACGAATTTTTTTCTATTGTGAATGAAATGGCGTACCGCGTGCTTGGTGACTCACCTGTATATACATACACTCGACTTTATTTTTTGTTTAGTGTCAGTATAAAAAAACTTACCGTCAGTTTCATATTTCTCTATAACTTCGTATTTTATCGTTATTTCATCATCATCGTGTTCATAATCTTGTTTAATTTCAGCACTGTTATTAGTTTCACTTCCAACTTCAGAATTTTCGTTAACAACATTTGGGTTGTTTATTATATCGGTGATATTATCTCGTATGTGGTTTTCCACCACAATTTCGTATTCATCCTCTCCAACTTTATCCAAAGAAACGTCATCGATATGAACATCATTACTGTCAAGTGAGTTTTCAAAATTTTGTGTTTCTAAAAGTAGAAATATGAGATATATACATTACATAAGTTTATGTTTATACATAGACTACTCAAACAACCTTGATTTTGGTAAATAACTTTCATTATGCTACTTATTTTAAAATTTTGTTTGTTTCATTTTTATATTATTGCACTTGTTCCTATTATAAGAACTGTAAAAAATGACCTAATGAATGCTTCTAGCAATCAACCTAGCAACCAAACTACGGCTCCACCGTCACTGTCAAGTTTCTTAAAAGATTTTAGTGTAATAGAGCAGTCGGATGTATTTCGATTTAGTATTTTATCAAAAAAACTGCCACGACTCTGTTAATGTCCGTTGTGTGTTTTTCGTAGATGTAAACAAGTAAAAATAAAAAAAATAACGTGGGTTGAGCTGCCTGTGGGTTGAGCTACCTAGGAGGCGCGTCCCCAGGGTTGCGGATAGGAGGAGACCGGCATTGTCTGGGGAAGGGAGGTCTGGGGAGCCTGGTACGACGCCTCAATGATCTTGGCTACCACACAATTGGATACGCAGACAATCTAGTCATTCTGCTAACAGGAAAAAACGCAGATACATTATGTGAAATAATGCAACCTGTTTACTAAGAAAAGGAAAATTGGCACACTACAGATGCCAAAAATATTTAACACAACGCTTCAACTTTCGGACGAAGTCAAATACCTGGGAGTTGTATTGGACTGGCGACTGAATTGGAAGAAGCATGTAGATGATAAAGTGGAAAAAGCACGCTCGGCTCTGTAGCAATGTCGTAGGGTGATGGGAAGGTCGTGAAGTTTAAACCCCAAGATCGCCCTCTGGATCCACACGGCAATAGTCAGACCGATGCTGTGCTATGGAGCTTTAGTTTGGTGACCCAGAGCCAGACAAAAAACACAGCCCTGCAACTTGAACACGTTCAGAGAATGGCGTGTCTCAGTGTTACAGAAGCAATGGGAACCACTCCCACAGCGACTCTGGAGACTCTTCTTTGCTTAGCACCTCTTAACCTTTACATAGAGGAAGCGGCAATGAGGACGGCTCTAAGACTTCACTCTCTGGGAGTATGGATCAAACAAGGCCGCATAACGAAGCACACTCGTATTTTAACGGAGGCGTTCAACAGAATACTCTTGTTAAGGATGGGTTGTGACCGAATGGGCACAAAATTAATATATAAAAAGACATATAGAATATCAATGAATAATAATTCAGAAGGAAGAGCCGACATCGATATCTATGTCGATGGTGCCAAAACAGGTAGTGGTTCAGGAGCCGGCATTTACTCCGAATAACTGAACGCACAAATCAGTGTACCTCTCGGCACCCACACGTCTGTCTTACAAACAGAACTGATGGGAATAATGCTGGGAGCTAGAATCGTTGCTGAACGTGAAATCAGCAACAAATCAATACGCATACTTACCGACAGTAAGTCTGCACTACTTACCCTGGACAGCTGTATGGTTCGATCCGGGCTAGTTTGGGAGTGCAGACAAACGCTTGGGTATGTAACGCAGAGGAATAGTGTAGAACTTTGTTGGATCAAAGGAACGAGCCGCGCGCATGCCCTTCTGGGGACCCGAACCGGCAATCACGCCTTCGGTCACCCTCTCGAACGAACTCGTAAAGCAATATACCCATGGACGCCATGAGCAAATATGGGCGACCTTAAGCAGCTGTCAGCAAAGTAGAGCTTGTATGGCGACACGAGACCGTAAGTTGACGAAATTTTATCTCTCACTTTCAAGGGACAAATTGCGTAAACCGGTAGGATGCCTTAAGGACATTACCAGTTTAACAAACATCTACATACGATAGGGGTGGTAACAGACCCAATCTGTCGTAGATGCAATGAAGAAGAGGGAACAGCTGAGCACATTCTTCGTGAATGTCCAGCCCTAGCCTCCTACAGGGAATCCATACTTGGGGACATCTGGCCTAGTATGGCAAAAATCAGGGAGTTTCCACCCTCTGCATTACTCAAGTAGATTCAAGTAGTTGGGTAGCTTGACGAGTAGAGGAGCGGGAAAACACCCTGAGATGAACTTGGGGAAGGTAAAATGGGCCCAAAGGCGAGAACTAAGTGCCGGCTGGCTACGGTCAGCCCCCATAAATTAAGAATCCAGAATCCAGAATCCATGTACAGGATCAGTTATCAAGCGCGCGTTCCGCGTTGTCAATAAAATTATTGAAAATAGAAAAAAAGGTCAAGGACTAAAGTTGAGCAGTTCTTTAAGTATAATACATTAAAATTATTTTCAACCATACAGAATATGCTGTTTTGAGACATAACACACAACTTAGTTTATAACCTTCGACGAATTTTTTTCTAGTATGAATGAAATGGTGTACCGCGCGCTTGGTGACTCACCTGTATATTACATATGTATATACTCGACTTTATTTTTTGTTTAGTGTCAGTATAAAAAAACTTACCGTCAGTTTCATATTTCTCTATAACTTCGTATTTTATCGTTATTTCATCATCATCGTGTTCATAATCTTGTTTAATTTCAGCACTGTTATTAGTTTCACTTCCACATCCAGAATTTTCGTTAACAACATTTACGTTGTTTATTATATCGGTGATATTATCTCGTATGTGGTTTTCAACCACAATTTCGTATTCATCCTCTCCAAATTTATCCAAAGAAACGTCATCGATATGCACATCATTACTGTCATTGGCAATAAGTGAGTTTTCAAAATTTTGTGTTTCTGAAAGTAGAAATATGAGATATATACATTAAATAAATTTATGTTTATGCATAGACTACTCAAAAAACCTTGATTTTGCTAAATAACTTTCATTATGCTACTAAAATTTTGTTTGTTTCATTTTTATATTATTGCACTTGTTCCTATTTTAAGAACTGTAAAAAATGACCTAATGAATGCTTCTAGCAATCAAACCCCGGCTCCACCGTCACTGTCAAGTTTCTTAAAACATTTTAGTGTAATAGAGCAGTCGGATGTATTTTGATTTAGTATTTTATCAAAAAAACTGCCACTACTCTGTTAATGTATGTTGTGTGTTTTTTCGTAGATGTAAACAAGTAAAAATAATAAAAAAATAATTATTACATAAGTAAAATGAAGACATTTTATCTCTTTTCATTCAATGTTATATTTTTTCAAAACGATTTTACGTTAAGATTTGCAAATGTATTATCTCTGTAAAAAACACAGACTGAAAAACAACCAAACCGACTATTGGACCCTTACATATCCAATACTCTATTGTGACTAAAATATGGAAAGCAAAATTTTTACACAATAGTTTATTTTTCAAACTTTTTCAGTAAGTTTGCGTTACGCAGCAAAATTGGTTTGGAAGTTTGAAATTATATACATACTTTTGTGTTGTGCCATGACAACGTCGATTTTATCCAGCTGCACGTTGCAGTCTTTAAACCGTTGTCGGCGGACCGGAAATGATGATGCAGCCAAAACATCAAATGAGCTACTGCTTCCGGCATCGCTGCAATGAGTTTCTGAAATCACACTGGCACTTGCACTTTTCACCTTTTTCTTTGTTTTTCTTTCTGAAAACAACAATAAAAAAAAAATGATAACATCTGCAACTGCATCGCTGATGGAAAAAACAATTTGAAATTGAAAATGCAGTTGCATAGTTCGTCAATAAACAAAGTTGTAACTTAAAAAGATCTATTACTTATCTACTGTAAAGAGGCTGCGTTAATTTAGCGAAAAATAATTATATATCTATTTTTGACACTGGTGAAATTATTTATTGGTTATGCTTTTCTAAAATCTTCTTTATCCTTCGGTTAGCTGTGGTGTTATAACGTTTTTTCCCCAACACCGAAAAGCGGAAAAAATATTTTTGCTGGCAATTTTCTCCGATCACGTCAGCATTATCTATTAGACAAAGCTAAACTGATTTCAAGTTTCTAGTACTGTAACAAAACAATATTTTCAAACCGATGGATTTTAACTGCTGCTTTGAGTCATGTTTAAATTGAAATAAAGTGCCAAACTTACACAAAAAAATGAAATATAGCCCAGAATATTACGTTATAACCTTATACTGCCTTTGCCATTTCTATTGAAACACCACTTGTTGATTTTGCTTAAAATTTAGCGATTGGTAACAGCTTTCGGTTGATTGACAACGGCTTTTAGTTAGAAAATTACCTGAACATGATCGTTGCCAAATTTACAATTAACAAGTGGTGTTTCAATAGAAATGGCAAAGACTTTAACATATATTATTAAATGTTGTATTACTTACTTGCGTTCCTCATTTTACTTTCACAAACACGATCACATATTTGGTGGTGAGGGTGTGTTAACACACAGCCTTATGCAGCGCCGACTACTGAGACTGACACAGCGAGACTCAACCGCTCAATCCCGATTCCACTGTATTTGTGACTTTGAGAACATGAAGAGTAAAGATACATCTCACAGATAGAGATCCGACGCAGGCGACTGTGATCCTTAATTCAAGAAACGGAAAGGGCTAATATTCGATTCGGTTGACAGTGCACCCACCAAAATGATGACGGTTGAAATGGTTGAATGGTTTAAAAATTTAACAAGATACCATCGTGACCATGTTCAACTGAAATCAAATAATCGTGCAATTTCAAATAATAAAACATGCGTATCCTTACAAATATGTTTTAATAATTAATTTTTTTTTCAGCCGTTTCGACCACGACCACGTATTATTTTTTAAGATTATAGTGAAAGCACCCCTACCCAACCCCAACACATACTCTCGTTTCATTTAGGATATACCTCATCAAATTATACAGACTCCATGTTACAAGCTGCTAATCCTGGATTAACAACCAGGTAGATTAAAGCGACACTGTCATCAGAAGTTCAATATAATCATAAAATTTTATGAGGTATATTCTAAACGAAACAAGTATACAAACACAAATAGGCTAAACGAAATTCGAACTGGTGGCTCAAGCGCGAATCCTCACGTCTGTACTGGGGTCTTCGAATCGAATGAGTGCTAAATGCCTAAAATAACTTTTAGCATCACATTCTTTGCATTTTTTCACTTAACAAATATCAACATAATTATGAATTTCTATCTGAAATTTATTTTTATTTGTCTCCAAAAGACAGGTTTTACAAAATATAAATGATCACTTTAACTTAAACTAACAGATGAATTTAGTTTTGTAGTTGCGTGTATAGATACTTCTACAATTAACAGTACAATTTTTTCTTAATCTTGTAAATTATTTTTTTTATTTTATGAATGTAAAGTTCGAAGATGCGAATATGAGGCCAAATGTTACTACATGGATGAAAGCTATTATGTGGTTTAAAGTAACTTTTCGCATCACATGCTTTAGATTTTTTTCACAGTTACTTCACAGTTAATAACATAATAATGACTTTGTCTTTTAGGTTTATTTCTCTCATCTGCCCACATTTGTATAACAATTTGATGTTATTAATTTGATAATCTTAAAATAACGGCTATTAATATGCAAACAAACATATGAAAATAATTAGCTCATTTATAACAACTTTTAACCTGTCGTATTTTATATTTGTCTAAGTGGCAAATACTTAAAAAATTTACATTATCACTTTAACTTTGAATAAAAAAATATTTTTATGAATGCGTCTACAGATACTTCTACTATTCACAGTTTAATTTTGTCTTAACCTCATACAAAAAGTGTCGTCTTATGGAAAAAATCTGAATCTTTACACTTGGGGGTGTGCCTGAATCTATAGCGCCAAATATTGCTCCACATGCATTTTACTGCCTCGATTTGACCGAATTTTGAGTTTTCGATTTTAGGTTTATCCATGAAGTACTTACTTTCAGATATGTGAAGCGCATGAGTCCGAAAGTTATTCATCATGTAATTATGAGGCCAAAAGTTTCTATGGATGAAAGCTATTCTTTTATTTAAAGTTACTTTTGGTATCATATTGTTTAGATTTTTTCATAGGTACCTCACAGTTAATAATATAATTATGGATTTCTGTCTTATATTTTTTTCTCTATTTGCCAATATCTTTTCTCAAACCAAAATTGTTAAAATTACTGTTAAAAGATGTCACTAGATGCGTGTGAGTCTGAATATTACGTTGAATGTGTGTCATTTCGGCCTCATAAGTCACGGCGAGGCCGAAACTTCCAATTTGAGCCCAAAAGTATATGTATATATATATATATCATTGTTGCACTGGTTTATCACTATGTGTTTCTCATACCTACAGTGATTTTTAGTTACCATAAATTAGTTAATGAATTTTAGAAGAATAAGCTTCCCCTCCTTTCATTTCATCAACTGTAAACCCTGATTAGAATTTCATTATTTCGCTCCTGCAATTCCCAATTCCACACTTTTCCTATCATTACCTTATCCTGCAGATTTCGCCCCGTACTGGAAGACAAAAAAAACAGATTGGACATCTCTGAAAGCGAAAAGGAAGGCATGGGATCAAGCAGTCGAAGAGTTCAACACCATGTCGTCATCTGGACCCAGAACCACCCAGCAGGTCAAATTTTTAGGGTCAAACATGAAAAGAGTGGGCAAGAAGACAGTTGATGCCGTGAATGTATGTATGAGTATGTATGAATGAAAGCTGGCATTACGTTCACACTTTAATGATATGTTCAGAAAAGGAGATAATTAGATGAAGAATGCGACGAGGAAGTAGATGTGCAACAATTAATGAAAAAAAGAAGAGAGGAGAAGGTGTATTTCACAAAATTGTTTTAAATATAAATTTGTTTTTATTATTTTAGAAGCACATAACAAAAACAGATGGAGGAAAATATCAGCCATCCGAGTTTTTGATAAAAACGGTAAAGAGCATCAGTTAAGGGCAGTGCTTGATAGCGCATCAACTTCGCACTTTATTAGCGAAAACGCAGCGCGAAAGTTAGGTCTACAAACAAACAACATTACGTTACCTGTGGTCAGAATTGGAAAAAATTCGACAAATATTAGGAAATCTACTTCTCTTAAAATACATTCATATTATTATAACTGATTCAGTGACACTTTATCGTGTCTAATAATTTCACGAATAACATCAGACTTGCCTGCCATTACATTCGATAAAACTGCTCTCAGTGTTCCAAAAAATATTAAATTAGGGGATCCTCAGTTCAATGTTTCATGTGAAATTGATATATTAATCGGTGCATCTCTATTCTGGAAATTATTATCCATAGGGCAAATCCAAAATTCTGACAATGGGCCAGTTTTTCAGAAAACTTACTTGGGGTGGGTAATCTCGGGAAATATTCCAGTAATCCAACCACCCACAACCGTTTTCAATTTCTCAGTCGCTGCTTTTGACGAATTTGATAACAGGGAGAATAAATGTTTATTGCAGGAGCATGTTGAATGTGAACGGTTATTTAAACAATCAGTAACTAGAAATTCAAGTGATTTGTTTGTCGTAAAATTAACATTTAAAAGTGATCCACCTTCAGTGGGTTTCACAAAACACGCTGCAATAAGCCGTTTAAAAAGTATAGAGCGCAAATTCTTCAGAGATCCCCAACTTAAATCCGATTACACTGCATTTATGCGGGAATATTTAGAAATGGGTCACATGCAAAAATTAGAGGAAGATGATGATGGAACACAGGTTTGTTGTTACCACACCATCATGTTGTGAAGCCAGACTCTGACACCTCGAAAATACGAATTATATTTGACGCATCAGTCAAATCCTCAAACGGGAAATCGCTAAATGACAACTTATATGTGGGAGAATCATTACAGCAAATGTTATTTTCAATTTTAGTTAGGTTTAGAGTTCATCAATTTATCTTGAGTGCAGATTGCGCTAAAATCTGGAACACTGCAAAAGATTTCAAGAGATTTCATTCAACAGAAAAAAATTAAACCTATCAGCTTAATACTCTTACTTACGCGTTTGCATCTTCACCATTTTTAGCTACACGATGTTTGCAAGAATTAGCTAAAACGGAAGCCGTTAATTTTCCAGATTCGTATAAAATCATTTTAAGAGACTTTTATGTTGACGATTTATTAACTGGTTGTGACTCTATGGAGAGTGCATACAAAATTCGCGACGAAGTAACTGAAATTCTCAGAAAAGGTGAATGATGAAGATGAAGCAGATGATGATATAGTTGGATTAGCTGAGATCAACGATACCCTTGGTGAAATGGAATTACAATATACAACTATTACAAACAACACACTCAATGAAGTAATTCCAGATGAACCCTCAACTTCACGTGGTCCTAATAGAAGTAATGTTACTAAAAAGAGAAAACTGTCAGATATTGGTAGTACATGGCAAAAAACTCAACCAACTCAGTTATTATTTTTTGATTCGATACCAATGGTGAAATATTGTGCCTAAAGTGGATTGACAATAAATGTGTAAATGAGACAACAAACCACGACACAATTGAACCATTATCTCAAGCTTCAAGTTGGGATAGAAAAACCAAACAAAAAAAGCAGATTCCACAACCACTTGTAGTGAAAAATTACAACACAACATGGGTGTGGTAGACCAACATGACTGGGATGTGGAAAAATATCCCATCAAGATTAGAGGCAAAAAGTGGTATTGGCCACTGTTTATTCGGATGGTCGACATGGCACTTGTTAATGCTTGGATTGTATACCGAACTGTAAACAAATCTGACATGCCATTGTTGACAATTCGAAGAGCTGTAACAGTTATTTACCTAAAGTTGGGTGCCAGAACTGCCATTGGACGACCAATTACATCAAAGACCAAGACGTTTGACGATGTGAGGTATGATAAGTATGGTCACTTTATGGAAACTCGTACGAAGATATCAACAGCAACAATGCGAAGCAAAACCATTGACCTATTATACAAAATGTAATGTGACCCTAACTGAAATTCTCAGAAAAGGTGAATGATGAAGATGAAGCAGATGATGATATAGTTGGATTAGCTGAGATCAACGATACCCTTGGTGAAATGGAATTACAATATACAACTATTACAAACAACACACTCAATGAAGTAATTCCAGATGAACCCTCAACTTCACGTGGTCCTAATAGAAGTAATGTTACTAAAAAGAGAAAACTGTTTTACATAGAGGAAGCGGCAATGACGACGTCTCTAAGACTTCACTCTCTGGGAGTATGGAACAAGCAAGGCCGCACAACGAAGCACACTCGGATCTTAACGGAGGCGTTCAACAGAATACCCTTGTTGAGGATGGGTTGTGACCGAATGGGCACAAAATTAATATATGAGAAGACATATAGAATATCAATGAGTGATAATTCAGAAGGACGAGCCGACATAGATATCTATGTCGATGGTGCCAAAACAGATAGTGGTTCAGGAGCCGGCATCTACTCCGAACAACTGAACGCACAAATCAGTGTACCTCTCGGCACCCACACGTCTGTCTTACAAACAGAATTGATGGGAATAATGCTGGGAGCTAGAATCATTGCTGAACGTGAAATCGGCAACAAATCAATACGCATACTTACTGACAGCAAGTCTGCACTACTAGCCCTGGACAGCTGTATGGTTCGATCCGGGCTGGTTTGGGAGTGCAGACAAACGCTAAAGTATGTAACGCAGAGGAATAGAGTGGTACTTTGTTGGATCAAAGGACACAGTGGCAACGAAGGAAACGAGAGGGCAGATGAGATGGCGAAGCGAGCCGCGCGTATGCCCTTCTGGGGACCCGAACCGGCAATCACGCCTTCGGTCGCCCTCTCGAACGAACTCGTAAAGCAATATACCCATAGACGCCATGAGCAGATATGGGCGACGTTGAGCAGCTGTCGGCATAGTAGAGCTTGTATGGCGACACCAGACCGTAAGTTGACAAAATTTTATCTCTCACTTTCAAGGGACAAACTGCGTAAACTGGTAGGATTCCTTACGGGACATTACCAGTTTAACAAACATCTACATACGATAGGGGTAGCAACAGACCCAATCTGTCGTGGATGCAATGAAGAAGAGGAAACAGCTGAGCACATTCTTCGTGAGTGTCCAGCCCTAGCCTCCTACAGGGAATCCATACTAGGGGACATCTGGCCTAGTATGGCAAATATCAGGGAGTTTCCACCCTCTGCATTACTCAAGTACATTCAAGCAGTTGGATGGCTTGACGAGTAGAGGAGCGGGAAAACACCCTGATATGGACTTGGGGAAGGTACAATGGGCCCAAAGGCGAGGCCTAAGTGCCGGCTGGCTACGGTCAGCCCCCATAAATTAAGAATCCAGAATCCAGAAGAGAAAACTGTCAGATATTGGTAGTACATGGCAAAAAACTCAACCAACTCAGTTATTATTTTTTGATTCGATACCAATGGTGAAATATTGTGCCTAAAGTGGATTGACAATAAATGTGTAAATGAGACAACAAACCACGACACAATTGAACCATTATCTCAAGCTTCAAGTTGGGATAGAAAAACCAAACAAAAAAAGCAGATTCCACAACCACTTGTAGTGAAAAATTACAACACAACATGGGTGTGGTAGACCAACATGACTGGGATGTGGAAAAATATCCCATCAAGATTAGAGGCAAAAAGTGGTATTGGCCACTGTTTATTCGGATGGTCGACATGGCACTTGTTAATGCTTGGATTGTATACCGAACTGTAAACAAATCTGACATGCCATTGTTGACAATTCGAAGAGCTGTAACAGTTATTTACCTAAAGTTGGGTGCCAGAACTGCCATTGGACGACCAATTACATCAAAGACCAAGACGTTTGACGATGTGAGGTATGATAAGTATGGTCACTTTATGGAAACTCGTACGAAGATATCAACAGCAACAATGCGAAGCAAAACCATTGACCTATTATACAAAATGTAATGTGACCCTACGCAAAAAATGTTTTGTACCATATCATTCAAAATAAGTTTACAGTTTGTTTACTAGATAATTGTATTAGATTGAAAATAGAACTTACATTGTGATCTATTGAACTTCAATTACATTTCTTAAAAATGATCTCAGTAAGTACCAGCGTTCTATTTCTATAAGAAAAAAATTACAAAAACGTGCTTTTTGCATTAACACACGCACATTTGAAAGGTTTATTAAAAAAATGATCACATTTTTAAATTTAAAAAAGTTGGTACTTAACCCTCCTACTACCAGGTATTTTCGTACCCCATGCTCTGTTTTTTGTTTCTAACTTTTTTTGTTTTCAACCCTCAAGTTTGTCAATTTTATTTATTGTTCCTAACACTATACGCTATGTTTTCCACCAGTAACACCTTTTCCAAAATTTATAGTTAGAGAATTAAAAATTACTAAACTCGGTTGGGGCAGTTTTCTACCCCATACGGTAGGATATGTCACAATTTCTGTGCAGTGTAAGAACGTATTATAACCTCAAATTTCGTGACAGTTAGTTGACAGTTCTCTCGTAACACATTTCCAACATGAATAAAACATTTAGAGATCCAAACAATTTAACGTATGAGGAGATGAAAAGAGAGTTGTATAATGACGATGAAGAAGAAATAGCAAACGCGGTATGTTCGCTTCAATGTGACGATGAATTAAGTGATGCAGAATCTGAAATTGTCGAAAGGGTCGATGACGTAATTGAAGCTATTGATTCTAATCATGAAAACATGTAAGTACATTTAAATTTACTAAAGATAATAATAATAATAAGAATGAATTATAAATAATCTGATCAGAATACAAGAAGATTTGCCCAATCTGACTGCATCAACTTCCACTCCGTCTGACTGTTATATGTCAAAGTCGGGATTGTTGTGGGACAAACGTCCTATACGTAAGTCACGAAGAAAGCTCCATAACATCATAAAGACAAAAGCTGGTCCTAACAGGAATGTCAGTTCCGAAGAAGAAGCTTTTCGCTTGTTCATTACAGATGACATCATAAATATCGTTGTGACGGAAACAAATCGTAAAGCAAAAGAATTTTTCCGTATCTGGAACGTTAATCATCCGGACAAATTGAAAGCTTGGTTACCTACCAATTTTGATGAAATTAGAGCATACATAGGCCTGCTTCTAATATTTGGTGCAATGAAAGCTTCAAAAGAGCCAGTCGAACTTTTATGGACTTCTGATGCAGCTTTTCAATTGCCAATAACTGCTGCCACAATGAGTAGAACGCGCTTCCAGCTTTTGACGTCTTTTCTTCGATTTGACAATTTTTTGACTAGAGCAGAGCGTAAAGCTACTGAAAAATTGGCGCCCATTAGAGAGGTTTTTGATATATTTGTAAAACAATGTAAAACCTGTTATACACCTGGAACACATGTGACAATAGACGAACAATTGGTTGGATATCGTGGTCGCTGTTCCTTCCGCGTTTACATGAAGAGTAAACCAGACAGATATGGCATAAAAATCTGGGCTATGGCAGATGCTTCTAATGCCTACACGCTAAATATGCAAGTCTATCTTGGCAAAGTAGGCAATGTTTCGGAAAAAAACCAAGGCGAGCGAGTTGTTCTTGATTTGGTGCAAGACTTACAACCGGGTCGAGGAGTGACTTGTGACAACTTTTTTACTAGTGTATCATTAGTGGAAAAATTGTTACAAAAAAATGTTTCATTCTGCGGAACACTCAGAAAAAATAAACCCTGCATTCCATCAGAATTATTACCAAAAAACTATAAACCTGTGAATTCAAGCATGTTTTGTTTTCGACCTGATTACACCTTAGTGTCATACGTCCCAAAAAAAAAAAAAACAAGCTGTGGTACTTTTGTCTTCGGAACATTTTGAAGATGATGTTGCAGGAGAAGCAGAGAACTATAAGCCTGACATAATCCTTCATTATAATCACACCAAAGGTGGTGTCGATTGCACAGATAAAATGGCTAAAGAATATTCAACAATTCGTGGAACCAATCGATGGCCTATGGTCTTGTTTGGACATTTGCTGGATATAGCAGGAATCAACGCCTTTAGAATATGGGAAGATAAAAAAGGCACTGTATCAAACAAAGTTCTCGATGCCAGAAGATAATTTCTACTGTCACTAGGAAAGAAGATGGTTCGAGAAAACATTATTCAACGATATAGAAACAGCACAAGAATTGCGACAGAGATAAGATTCACAATGGCCAAATTGGTGCCAGAGCTTATGGCAAATGAGAACAACGCACCAGAACAATTGCAGGCATCTAGATGCTCATTTTGCCCAAGAAAACGAGACAGGAAGACAACACGAGCAAAGACCACTCAGCTAAAATCTTTTTGTGTCACATTTGCAAACAATACTTTTTTTTTCTAATTGTCAAATCTTATTTTTATATTCTTAGCACTTTAAATAAAAAAAAATAAATAACGCACAAAACACCAGCCAAAACTTGATGGGGTAATTTTTTACCCCAATGGTAGGATTTGATTGTAAAATGACCCGGTAGTAGGAGGGTTAATGGGTTAAGACACGGTTGCGTATATCTGGTCTGCATGTGGTGAAAATTCTAAGCATTACCTGCAGCAAAATTAGGGAAGGCAAACAAGTTAATATTTTCAATTCTCGATCAGATTTAATCAGATCACGAACTGTTATTAAATCCCCAGTATCTACTTGGATACCAACATCTTTAAACGGAAATTCAACATGTGTTGCGCAGTCATAGAAGCTTTTTGATTTAACAGCAATAAACCTTCAGCAGCTTCATATTCTATTATACTACTTGATCTTTGCACTGCTTTCAGTGCTGTCGTTGTTTCAAAAGTGCTTTCTTGTTTTTTTAATCGTCTTTCACAAAGTTTATCAAATCTTATTTGTAAAATTCGGTTGTTAATTGTTCACCAGTTAGTCGCTGACCATCATAGAGTTCGGACGCTTGTCGGTACATCAAAGGCTTTACCTACTTCCGGCTAGCCGTTTGTGTTTAGCCACCGGACAATAATTATAAGAAAAAGTTAAGAATAAGAGAAGAGTTATGATGGCGGATGCGAACGGTGGTACTGATAAAGTGCTCTGCTGAGTATGCAATAATCCAGCTGTAAGAAAGAAAATCTATTGTGGTGATTCTGGGGTTTGGTCGCACTTAAGTTGTGCGGAAAAGAAAAAATGTTGTGATTTTGGTAGTGCCGCCCAAACTTCAGATATTGAAGATGTAAATTCAGTGAAAAACCTAGTCGCTACAATCAATTCGTTGACCATGATGCTACCGGACGTTAAAAAAGTGGTTGGTGACCTCGTCGAAGAGAACAAGAAATTGAGACAAGAAATCGAACTGTTGAAAGATGAAAAATCCCATGAGCCCTGCGTCCTTTCGGATGGAAAAATTCTCGAAGAAGTTGAAGAAAGGCAGTTTCGGTCTCACAACATCATAATTAGTAATTTACCGGAGTCTCAAGAAGAATCCAATGAAATAAAGGCTGCTGACGATCGCAACAAAGTAGTCAACTTAATTTCAGCTACAGGCATTGGTGAAACTGAGATATTGAAGACTGTAAGAATAGGAAAGATCTCTAATAAACCGCGACTGATAAAAGTGACACTCTCTTCATCGGTTATTGTCCGAGAAATTGAACGGCATCTATGTTAACCGGGATTTGACGAAAATGCAACAAGATGTGGCGTATAAGACACGTAAAGAGTTTAAAGAGAGGGTCAACAAGGGGGAAAAAAACATTTCACTTAAATATTATAATGGTGTTCCTAAAATCGTGACAAAAAACAACCACTAATCCTACAGACAAACACAAACAGTCAATTTTTCAAAACTCTTAAAGGTATATATCAAAATGTCCGTGGACTTAACACAAAAACTACTGATTTTTATTTAAATGTATGTTTAAATCGTCGACGATCTGACAAACAAACGTAAGCGCCAAAATTTAAAAATTGAGTTTTTACCGTCATTTTATTCCTTAACGTAAGCGTCAACGATCTGTGCGTCTAACGTACCCCCAAAAATTCTCGTTTTAATGTTATTTCGATTTAAAATATCCGTAAGCGAAAAATTTCAACTGCGCAGGCTTAAAGAGCGATCAGCTGGTCGGTTACGGTAACGTAAGCGCCAGTTTTCACGAGTGAGTTTGCTCCACTCTTAAAAGGTTTTCTTGTGTGTTGTTGTGTAAGGTAAATGCTCTCAACTACTATTTACAATCATTTTATATGCTAAAGTTTAGTAAAATATTCTGGATGCGTGTTTATTTTAAAGTATCCATTATAAAATTGCATGCTTCTTTTTTGGGGGGATACGTTTGTTGGCAAATATAATGTACCAGCAACGTAACCAGCATTCTCTTATGGACGGCTAATGTAAATTTAAAATTCATTTCTTATCGTTTATACGAGATTATCTAATTTGTTTTTTTTGGTTGGGATGACTGATGTACAAGAGAGAAATGGAATTACATTATAGTTATTCACATATAATTATTATAGAAGTCGATTTTGCAGTAATAATTTCCATTCAGATTGTCGCTTACGCTTTATATAATTTTGTTACAGATTATAATTATAATTATGAACTCCAGAACCGCTAAAATTCTACAATTAGCAGAAAAAAACGTTTTAGAAGAGGCAATGCAACATGATATTTTGCTTCTTCCTGAAAGAATATCAACAGAAATTGAGACAGAGTGTAGCCTTG
Organism: Zophobas morio; assembly: GCF_036711695.1. Classification (NCBI taxonomy): domain Eukaryota; kingdom Metazoa; phylum Arthropoda; class Insecta; order Coleoptera; family Tenebrionidae; genus Zophobas; species Zophobas morio. The sequence continues at coordinate 157,507 of NW_026972192.1, read as the reverse complement.
AAACTAATTTGCTTCTGCTGCCACAGTTATTGGATTTGGACAATGTAGAACCCATGGAAACTGTCACTGATCATGATCAAAGTGACGAAAAGTCTAGACAAGAACAAATAGTAAATGATAAGAAATCTGAACAAAATGCAGAAATAGAAGAGGAAGGATATAGCGAGGACGAAGAAGTAGAACCTGTAAGAGAAGACGAGGATGAAGAAATAGAAGCAGCAAGAGAAGACGAGGATGAAGAAATAGAAGCAGCAAGAGAAGACGAGGATGAGGGAATAGAAGCAGCAGGAGAAAACAAGGACGATGAGATAAAAGCAGCAGGAGAAGACGATAATGATGATGAAGGAAGAGTACGCAGTTTAATAGTATCCAAAAGGTCCAGAAGAGTACAAAAACGAAACTCACGTGAACGAAAATTACTGCCAAATCCGTGCAAAAAGAAAACATGTAAAAACGGGTGCAACAATTTAGAGAAGAAGGGAGACAAAACCTTTTCAAAAATTTTTGGATGCTAGATAGTGCTGCGAAACAAAGAGCCTTCATAAATGGATTGGTCAATGTAGGAGCAGTTAAACGAAAGCGAACGAACAATGAAATTTCAAGAAGATCTCTAACTTATGAACATTTTCTAATGAAAGATGGGATTCAAGTCAGAGTGTGTCAGCAGTTTTTTGTATCCATTCTGGGTATCTCGCAAATGACAATACGCACTGCCATAAGAGGCAAAACAGAGGAATTGCAAGAACTAAGGGGCAAACATAAACCTGCTCACAAAGTGAAAGCTGATCAAAAGCAAAAACTAACTGATTTTGTAAAAGCTTTACCCTTGGTTCCTTCGCACTACTGTAGATCATCAACTAAAAAGCTCTACGTGCCAGCAGATATTATAACTATAACAAATCTCTTCAGGTTGTACCGGAATTCATCGGCAAGGATAATCCTCCTCTCAGCATTGCGACATTCAAACGAATACTAAAAGAAGATTACAATATAGGGATTCATCTACCCCGAAAAGATAAATGCTTCAAATGTACCAGATATGAAAATTTACCTGGAGATCTTAAAACTGAGGAAGAAGAACTAAGTTACCAAAACCATTTTAGAGAAAGAAGCAACTAAAAAATATTTTTTGAAAAAGCAGGGTGAGTCGCAAAAAAATGGATGTCTTATAATAGCCTCATTCGACTTAGAAAAAGTTCTAACAAGTCCTCACGGAAATTCCATGCTCATTGGATTTTCAAGAAAGTACGCTACTTACAACTTTACGGTCTACGAGAGTGGTTTTCAGAATGGTTACTGTTATGTGTGGGCTGAGAAAGATGCTAAACGAGGAGCAAATGAAATCTGTTCGAATTTATATTTATATCTGAAGGAAGTAGATAGACGAGAACGTGCAGAAGATTTGTACTTATTCTGTGCCAATTGCCCTGGCCAAAATAAGAATAACCACATGATTGCCATGTTAAAGTATTTTATTAATGAATCAACGCATATTAAAACAGTAACTTTAACGTATTTGGTAGCAGGGCATACCTACATGCCTGTGGATAGCATGCACTCTGCAATTGAGAAAAAAAGTAAGAACACGGAAATTCAAGCTCCATTAGAATGGATAACCGTGATCAGAAATGCTCGTCTTAAACCAAAACCATACGAAGTAACTCAAGTGGATTTCTCATATTTCTATGACTGGAAAGAACTTGTACAAGTGCGAAATTTCCGTACTGAGGACAATGTAGAAGTTAAATTGACTGATATAAAAACAATTCACTTTGAAAAAAATACTCAAAACATTAAGGTAAAAACCAATTATGACGAAAATGCAGATTACATGAAAGTTTGTTTCAAAATCAAAATTCCCAAAAACGGTTTGAACAAAATATATAAGTCCGAACAACCAATAAATAAAAGAAAACTCGAAAATTTGATGGATTTATGTAACAAATTAGTGATTAAACCCCAATACCATCATGAATACAAATATTTAAAATCTAGTGCTAACGTGGCAGACGTTCTAGAAGAAAGTGACATAGATGATGCCTTGTAAAGCAATGTTGTTTTCCTTTTGACTTACATAATTAAAAAAATAAATCCTTAGTTAATTTTGCATGAAAAATAATTTTGTCCGTTTTTGATAACCACCTTCCTTTTTATTCACACAATTAAAATAGGAAAACGTAACTGCCATCTTAACCGACAATTTGCAGAGATGTGACCTGTTTCAAATAACGTAAGTACAAATAAACAAAAACGTAAGTTACATAAGGTTTTTCACGATCAACGTAAGCGACAAATTTTAAGAAAAAACCCAATTACAATGCTTGAATATCAACAATTACGATTCGAAAAAATCGACAAAAATATATTGTCATTATAGCGACACGTACTTTTAATAAATTTGGAGACATAATGGAAATAAACAGTTTTTCGAAGTTCCTGTAAAATTATGCAAACGGCGCTTACGTTTGTTTGTCAGATCGTCGACGAAATGATACTGACATAATTCTACTAACAGAAACCTGGTTGCACAACGGAGTAGCAGACAGTGAGTTATTTCCTCCTGGTTATCAAGTATTTCGCAGTGATAGGCCAACTAGAGGTGGAGGTGTTCTAATTGCCGTGAAAGATACATACTCATGTACTTCTATAAATTTAGTGTCACCTATACCTGAATGTGAGCTGGTCGCCCCAAGTATTTCATTTGGTAAACAAAAAATTACTTTGCTTTCTGTACACCTTCCACCTGGATTAACATGTAATAGTTATCTCCAATTATTTGAACACCTAGAACTGAATTTAAATTTTTCACACCCGGTGATTATTGCTGGTGATTTTAATATCCCGGAATATGTAAACTGTCTTGATGGTAGTAAATCATCATATGTGTTTGACAACATTTGCCACTTTATGTCGATTGCTAACCTGTCTCAACAAAATGCAGTGCTTAATCATAATTTGCGACTTTTGGATCTCATTCTATCAAACGATCACATTCCAGTTAAAGTGTCAAGACATGAATCTGCACTAGTTTCTGAAGACCCACATCATCCATGCTTAGAGCTCGATATACTAGTTAAAGGTATGGAATTTCGCTTTGTAGAGAACCCCAATTCGGTAAGCCTCAACTTTCGGAAAGCGAACTTAGAAGAGCTATATTTGTTACTGGCAAATACTGATTGGTCAAAAATCGAAGAATTTAGTGATCCAGATTCCGCTTGTAACTACTTTTATAACACATTGCATGAAAAGTTTGTTCAGACAGTTCCACTAAGGAAAGGTAATTCCAAAAGGAGTGACTATCCGATTTGGTTTACTAAACTTATAATTAACATGATAAAACAAAAAAGGTATCACTGGAGTAGATACAGAAAATCCGGACTATTGTATCATCTCGATAAATTTAAAGAACTTAAAAAAAAAATTAAAAGTGAAATACAAAGAGCATATCACGGATTTATACTGACAGCAGAAAATTCCATCAAACGAAATCCAAATAATTTTTGGTCATTTATAAACGCAAAGAGGGGTCAAAGCAGGATACCTGCATCTATGACATGTAACACCAACACTTTGAATTCTCCACAGGAAATTGTAAACGGCTTTGCTCGTCAATTTGCTTCCGTGTTCAGTCATGATGAAAACCATATATGTGATCAGTTCTGTGATAGTGTAAACTCTATTTGTAAATTCTGTGATAATAGGTGCTGCCCATCTTTACGTATTAAACCTGGCTGTGAATATTTCCCTGTTTTACATATGTTCAAGATTGATCACTGTGATATATTAAAAGCAGTGAAAAAAATTAAGTGCAATGGTGTCTACGGTCCTGATGATGTTCCTGCGTACATTGTGGTTGATTGTATTAATTGTTTTCTGTTTCCCATCTGTCATATTTTTAATTTAATTTTAAAAACTACATCGTATCCTACTGTCTGGAAAAACTCAAAAATTTGTCCTATCTTTAAATCTGGCGATAAAAGTGACATAAAAAATTATAGACCTGTTGCACTGATATGCAATTTTGCTAAGCTTTTTGAGTGCATATTATCAGAAGTTTTATATTCGCATGTAGTCAATTTTATAAACAAAGAACAGCATGGTTTTGTAAAGGGAAAGTCAACGGCAACCAATCTATTTGAATTTACACATTTCGCTTCGCAGGCTCTTGATGAAAGAAAACAAGTTGACGTTGTATACACAGACCTGACTAAGGCTTTCGATAAAGTGCATCATTGTATTTTACTTAACAAATTACAAAACTGTGGTCTCTCTTGTAGTTTAGTTCAACTATTAAAATCCGTTATAATGTGCAGGCGCCAATATGTGGAATATAGCAGTTATCAATCAGAAGAATTTTCTTGTAATAGTGGAGTCGTCCAAGGTTCCAATCTTGGACCACTTCTTTTTATTATATTTTTTAATGACGTTTGTGAATACATAAATTGTAAGTTTTGTGTATACGCCGATGATCTAAAAATTGTCAATATTATAAACTCATACTCTGACTGTTTGCATCTTCAACACAGTATTGATTTGTTTGCAGAATATTGTAGCAGGAACTTTCTTCGCATTAACACAGCAAAATGTAAAGTAATGTCAATAAGTAGGAAAAATGTTAATGTGGGTTTCTTTTACAATATTCAGGGTAAGGTACTTGAGCGTTGTAAGCAATTCTTAGATCTTGGAGTTATAATTATTAAACTTTCTTTCGTACCACACATTAACTACATTATACAGAAGGGACTGAAGTTGCTAGGGTTCATTATTAGGAACACCTCTGACATGAGGAATAATTTTACAATTAAATTGTTATTTTATACTTTGGTTAGGTCCAGACTGGAATATTGTTGCTGTGTATGGTGTCCTTGGCAAGTAACATATCGATTACTTAGAGAATGTTTTACGAAAATTTTGTAAATATTTATTTTATAAGACGTACGGACACTATCCAACACCACACTATGAACAGAAAGCATTGTTACATCTAATAAATGAAAACTCTCTTTCAAGCAGAAGATATGTAGCGTGTCTAACGTTTCTACAGAAAATAATATTTGGTACAATTAAAAGTGCTGAACTTCTTGGTGAAATAAAAATAAATGTAAAAAGAATTATTAGTAGACACGCAATCACATTTTCTTATAAAATTCCTAACACATTTCGTCATTACAACTCGCCTTTTCTAAATTGTTTCAGATTGTATAACTGTGTTAGTGATAAATTTGATATTTTTTTTTGATGTCTGTAAACGTAAATTTAAAAATATTCTTCTTATGCACTACAATCAGTAATAGCAATTACCTCAGCTGTCAGTATTTGATTATGTGGATCTTTATTGTTTATTTATTTTTTTTTCTTTTTCCTGTTCTAATTGTAACAGCATACCTTTTTATTTTTTTTTTTTCTTTATTATTACTATTATTACTAAGTTCGCATGTATTTGAATTTTTGTTCCCATAAGGACGTTAAATGTCTGTGGGAAAATAAACTACCATTATTATTATTATTATACACTACCAGTTCTCAAACTCCTTGTTCGCTTTTTTATGTGTTTTCTTTGATTTCTCGGGCAATAGCCACAGAATACTGATGCAACTTCATCTTCCAACATTTTTACCTCAAGAAACACCCAAAACACTTCCAACGTTGAAAAATTGCAAAATATTGCATTGTTTGTTTGTACTTTCCATGACAACAAATTTATTGCATTGAAAGGGACTCGATACTTCATTATTCAATAAAATTTATAATGAAGTTTTTTTACCTAATTTTATAAAATCTTGTATGCAATTTCATATGAAAAGTGTTTTTCCACATTCACGACATGTTTTTGACCTCGACTTCGTCGATCAAATATCTCATGTCTAGAATATGGAAAAAAGTAACTTTTCCTATCTTATTGCACAAATAGCTATTGTCGTTCATTTTCTTTTCCAGAGTCAACAGATGCAGAACATTTTGGTAAATTTTGAGTAGCCACAGCGGTTTTTTTTTTAAACTTAATGAGTGGCAAGGTAAAAATATAACGTTTAGTTTGCTCAATAAAGTTTATTACCTATATGATTTACCTGGGCTCCAATAATCATCCTCTAGAAAATGCAAAGAACAGACCCTCATGTTTTGAAACTTTTTTTCCCATTTTAAGACGTATTTCCCACAATTTTCGCCTATCACAAGACACTTTATTATCAAAGTCATCAATCACTGTAACTTTTTCCTTTCTTGGTTGGGAAAAGATATGAAATCTAAGATGGAGATTTTTATACGTAATTTACCAAAAATTACCGTAAGTGTACATGACAGGCTATGCTGGGGTGTCGTGTGTCTTAGCACAATAGTTTTTAAGCAGCAAAATAAAAAAATTAAGACGTTGAATTTGAGTGTCGTCTGGGAATTTGGGAATGTTTTCTTAGTTCAGTAGTGCAAAACTCATGACTGACAAGCCCCTCCTTTAAGCCCACAAATGAAAAATTATGGCAATAAACTAGGTATTAGATAAAAGCCGTTTACATGTGAAAAACATAACCTTCAAATTTAAAACGTAAGCAAACTCACCTAATAACTGATGTTGGAACGAAAGCATCGCAATGTTCGTAACACAGTCACAACAACACAATTTAATTAATTAAATAAACCGAAGTCGAACGTTTAGGAAAACAACAAACTTCTATAAACAATACTTGTAAGTCCGAAACACGCTTTAACTATTGACCATCCATGGACGTTTTATTACTAGACTGCTCGTATCTGCTCTCAACTGTTGTCAACATGATTAGGCAACACACAATACCCATTCGGAGCAAAAATATCATTGGTGTAAATTGGCGCGAAGCCCATTATAGCAAAAACTCCGTGTACTTCGTTCATTTTGGACTGTTTTCTATAAAATATTAAAATTTTAGTTAAATGGTTATATGTTATATGTATATAATATTTTGTCCACTGTAAAGCAGAATGGTGAAGTCTTGTGTGGCATTTAATTGCCAAAGATACGGACTAGATACCATGGTTTCATTTCCCAGGTTAGTACCTAATTAGAATTACTAATTATTATAATTAATTAGATTATTTTTAGTACCTTAGCAAGGCTAAGGGAAGTGTTGGAATGGGACAGTTTTGCTATTATGACATGTAAATTTTTTTCTATTTCTTATCATAAAATATACTCATCCTAATCGCTACCTACGGCCAAGAATAACCGATATGGTTTAATTCATGATACATAAAAGTAAATTCAAATTCAAATATTCCGCAATCATTTTAAAAAGAGTGATTTTATCATTCTTAAGCGCAAAAGGTGACTAAAAGTATCAGATGCTGTACCTTCCTTATTTAATTTTCCTAAACATCTAAACAAAGCAGTTGTGGAGAGGGGAGCTTCTTTTTCCAAAGAGAAAATTTGAATATAAAAAATAGGTATGAACATATACAAAAGTCAATTCATGTTTGTTTTTTTTTTAATTTTATTTATTTAATTGTGCTTCTGGAGAATCCGTAATTCAGTCTGTGTTTAAAAAATCAGCAACCCGAATCCATACATGCAATTCCAGGAACGAGTCAAGAACGTTGCGAAAAAATGTATCTGAAAATAGGTAAAAAAAAATTCAAATCAGTTTTTCTAAAGTTTCGTTGAAGCACTGTTTTCAGCTCAAAACAATGTTTTAATCGACTCTCTTAAAGCACTGTTTTGTAAGTTGGTAATGACCATCGTGGCAATTTAAAAAAAAAACCGTCGGCAGCTTGTGAGGTTTGGTCGAAGTTTAGCAGACTTTTTATAAAATTTACCCAAAGCTCCTCTGCAATAGGGATAATTTTAGTGTATTTGTTTTAGTTTGACTGTGTTATCCCAAGTGAGTATTACTGGTTGCCTAATCATTTTAGTAACATTACTTTGAAACAGCAATGTGCAGTCCAAGTACATATATATAATAAGTCAATGCCAAGTAAATGCATTTTAACAATTAACGACAAATTAACGGACATCCTGAGGTGCAAAACGTGAAAATTTCTAATTTTGTGCTTTCCTAAACTCTGAACACAAAATTCCTTAGATTATATTTTATGTAGGTAGTAACATAAAAATAACAATTTGTTGATTTAATAGCTATTTATGGTATAAGTGAATAAAAGTGAATTTTATCCAACGAAAAAACAGTTTAGCACACGAGGCGAAGCTGAGTGTGATAATGTTTTTAAGTGGATAAAATTCGGTTATTCACGTGCATCATACAAGATTTTTTCCAATTTCGCAAACTTTTTCAAAAAATTTATTGTTTAGGTAATCCATATTCATAAATATTAATTGTATTATTACTAATATGATGAACATTTGAAGAAGGTAAATTGCCTAAGCTGCCTGTACTTTCGTCACGGTCAAATTCAAACGATGCTCCTGGACTTTCATTAGGATTGTTTTACAGGAGGCGGACGCGTTGCAAATTTTAGTTGAATATCCAACATCCATAGCAACGAAAATTTCAGTAGTACTGCGAATTTTTAGTTTTTTTTTTACTTTATTCGTGTTGTCAATGACAGTGTGAATAAAGTGTTGCTATAAACATTTTATTCATCCTTTCGATTAAACTATCGTTTTAATAGCGAGATTTCACATACAATATGAGCTTTTTATTAGTAGAAATTGGAAAAAAGTTATTTACACAGATCTAAGTTATTGATTTTGTTTTATACAATTGGGATCCCTGTGTAGTTAGAAAGGTCAACGTAATTTGTGACAAGCAGAAATTAATAAAAAAAAATTAGAACTTTTGTAGAACATACAAATGTTGAACCAAAAAAAAAACGGAAAATAGGTGGAAGAAAATATTGGTAGGGTAGGATAGGCTGGAAATATAAATACATTCATCTAATATTATCACTTTCTGCCTTATTATTGGCTTCATATACAGGGTGTTATTGAAAGGTACGTACAACAAAATGGACAGTTCTTTGCGAAGTCTAAGAAGTCGGAAAAACTTATTTTGTGTTATCAAAATTATAAGGGGAAAATTAACCCTTAGCCAGCCTTTTTAGACGCTACTGAAGGATAAGTAGGTAAAATTAATTTATTTTAGTAAATCCTAGCAACTGTAACAATAAAACTTTTGTCAAGACTAAAGGTTGCTATACAAACGAAAGATGATATTTTTATCAGAGGCGTACAACGAATTTGGACATAAATTTTAATAATTTTTATCTCTAAAAGGAGAACAGTTTTACCTGAACTTTTTTTAACTTTTAGCACCTATACTTCGAAACCAATTGCCCATTTTATTTTGTACGTACCTTTCAATAACAGGCTGTATATACAAAATCTTCTTTTTTTATAAAATTTAAAATCAAAAGTTTTGCCCATAATAGCCACCTGGTACACTTCAAACACTAATCTTTTTGATCACTCGGGACACTATATTATTATAAAGTGTATTCCCTAAACACTCACACCGCATAAAGTATTTCAACGTGTTTCAACAACCACTTTGGCATTAGTAAGGATGTAATTTTATTGTAAATCATTATATTGGTTAAATAATTTTTCAGTAGGTACTTACAGAAACTCAAGAAGCCATCTGGTTTGGAATGAAAATTTTGTGATGTTTCACGTGACAAATTCTGAATTCTGTCTGGCGTTTTATGCCATACGAAAAGTATGTGTGAATGTCACCTGAAAAAATTTCAGTTACAGCAATTTTTCACACTCCTAGTTCACACTTAAACTAAATGATTGATATAGGTACGCATATCCATGTGTTTCGTGGACTTGATACAAACTTTCTACCAGAATGAGACGTATTAACGTGTTAAATGTGCTGATAATATATTTTTTCCAGAGTAAGATCAGACTATTTCAATTTCATTACGCTACAACGGGTTTTTTTTCCTCCTTGCAGGACTCTTTTTCTTATTCTTATTCTTATGCTTATTCTCATTCTCATTTTCATTCTCACTTTCATTCTTATTCTTATTCTTATTCTCATTCTCATTACGCGATTTTCTCCTACGTATCTGATCCCTGTTGACCACTTGGTTCTTCGGACGCTGTGAATCAGAGATTGCTTGCAGTTCGACATTTTTGCGCCTCCCGGGGCTGCATGGGTCTGCATTTACCGCTGGAACCGTCGTTTGAGCCTGTCGTCAGACCTCGCTGACGTCTTGAGTGGACAAAGTCAGGAACAAGGAACAAGGTCAGATCGTATCACTTAGTTGACGTAGTTGACATCGTCGTGGTGAACTAGCCTAGTAATTCGATTCGTAGTTTAATAAAGCAAGTTTTTCTTTTTCCTCTCTGTAATGTGATCGGGTGCGTACGTATTACCGTAGCAGCGTAGTAGTTGTAGTCGTACCGATTACAGTGACGGCGATTCGGGATAAGGTTTTGCAATTAGGTACTTAATTTAGGTTTCACTCTGGCAGACGCTGTGCTGGCGTTTAACTGTATCCATTTACTTCTATTTATTTAATTAGAATGAATTAATTATTATTTTTTATATACCTACACAACTCAGATCTACATTTCTTTTTCTATCCGTACATCCGATAGTTCAGGTCGGCTCGCGAAGTGCTCTAGGTCCAAGCACATCCCTCACCGTTTTGTCGAAGGACTTTGGCGCCGAATTTAAAATTAAGTTGCGTTTTGTTTTCCGCTGGTTCAGGCCAAATCTATCCGACACTCGGCCCCTGAGCGCAACAATAGCCGGCACCATTTGCCACCAGCTGGCTCTGAACCGGATTTGTTCGTCTGTGTAAAAATCGCATGGCATGATGTAAGTTTATATGTGTTAGTTTAGACTCATCAGAGTCATGAGTGTGTTTTTGAGATACATTAGAGTTCAATATGTTCTGCAGGAAGGAATTATTCTCTCTTCTTCGCGAAAAACGCGAACAAAATCACTCAGTCCAGAGGGAGCATTTAATTGCTCATCTAATAAAGTTTTACTATATTGAATATAAAGAAACTTTAATTCTTGAATTGCAGAAAAATGATAGACGGCTGTGTTCTAAATTTTCCTCAAGACTTGACAAGTGAAGAAGACATGAAGAGCGATTTTTTATGCAAAATGCCTTAGGGTTGGCAGGACAGGAGGAGAGCAGAAACTCCTACGTCTGTACCTTCGACATCTAAACCTTCAATATCTTCTCTAGTGAGCCGACCTAGAGTATCATTTGAAGTTTAGACATAAAAAAAATGGCAAGTAAGAACCGCTGACAAGGCAAGTGTTGAAGTACAAAAAAAATTCAAGAAGAATTTCGTAGCAAACTTGGGTTGATTGGGGACCAACCGCGGGCAGGAGGGAGCGGAACATCTAACAATGGGAACACTGCAAGGCGATTTTTTGATACTCCTAAAATTTCAGTAGAGATCACTGAAGTATAGGAGAATTTAATCTACAGCTTTTCTGTGATTTTTAAACAAATAGTTGTGGAGAAAAAATACAATTAAAAGCATACAACGAAACAAAGAAAATGTTTGTCGACGAATATGGATGGTTCAACATGCCTATGACGGTACATAAAGTTCTAAGTCATGGGACAATTATTATATCATTAACTTTGCTTCCTATTGGGCAGTTAACCGAGATTGCACAGGAGTCTAGAAATAAAAATATACGAAAATACCGGCAACATCATACGCGGAGATCTTCCAGAATAAACAGCAATCAGGATTTTTTAAATAGGCTTCTTCTGGAATCTGATCTCTTAATAACTTCTTTAAGGTAGGTCCACAGAAAGAAAATTAAAAAAATTCTACCAGAAGTTCATCAACTTTTAAAAAACGAATTAGAAGAAAGTGATACCGAGGAAACACAAGCGACAGTTTCATCCGATGAAACAAATAGTGAAATCAGTTTCGAATATGATGAAATTTAATAATTATGTATATAAGTATTTCTTTTAAGCAGACTGGTTATTTTTATGTTTTGATTGTTTCTTAATCCTTATTAAGGTATATTAATAATATTTATTAAACACTAACAACTTTTAAATATGAAAATTTTTGTCTTTTATTTTAATTATTTATTTTATTACCATATTTCAATAAATTTTCGATCAGAAAATTAGTAAACCATGTTCTAAAATAAAATGAATGCAATTCGACAAAGATCATAAAGTTTTTTAATGAATTTAGGTTGTTTCAGAATTTTGGCCACGTTTTTTTTTATTTGTTTTTAGAAGAAGCTATAATTGTTCGTATGTACTTCAGTTTGCTCTTGTTTTTCTTATTCCTACTTTACGTGAAAACCGTACCCTTACTCATTTAGAGAAAGACAAGATTTTTAAATACAATTATGATCTCATTGATTTAGTGTCACTCAACATTTTTGCAAAACGCGCTGTGACTAAAACAACTCTTTTTACAAACTGTAACCTCTTTTTCTTTGTTTATTATTGCCTTAAAAAGCTATATATTTTTCGTCGGATTTTGAAATTTTCTATTGTGTGTATTTGTTTATAACTTTAAATTTATTGGTACAATTAAAAGGTCTTTGGCCGAATAGCTGTTGAATCTGCTTCGATGAATGTTTTGCCCTCAAATATTGTATTGTAACGTTTCAATTTTGTTGAAGAGATAAACGTTCCAATTGTTTTGTTTCATCCCTCCTTAAAAAAAAAAAGGGTTGTTTTATTGGGGATGCAATATTTTACGTGCCGACATCTAAGACATCATGGTTGCCTGTGGGGACTGTCAAACGACGTCGTGGCACTGCTAATGCGCTGGTACTCCCACCCCGCGAAAAAGAATATTCGAGAGAGTATCGAGCTGATAGGGGAAGAGAGAGGTTCTCGAGAGGCGTTTTGGCGAAGATCCTGGAAGAAGGAAGTGCTAGGACGTAGCCGAAGAGGAGGAAAGAAGTTTTCGAGAAGGTTTTGGCGAAGATCCTAGAAGAAGGAAGTGCTAAGACGTAGCCGAAGAGGAGGAAAGAAGTTTTCAAGACGATTTTGGTGGAGTTTCTGAAGGAAGGAAGTGGAAGGACGAAGAGGAAGTACTCAAGATAGAGATTTTTATCGTTTTGTTCGAAGCAAGAGGTTTAGTTGAGCCGTTTTCGTATCGTCCACCACAGAAAAGAGGAATTTTATCGTTCGTTTTTTTATCACCGCACCCAAGTGAAGAGTTCCTGGAAGAACCAAGCTTATCGTGATGCCGTTGCAGTGAGTAGCTTATTGTCGTCCCTGTTGTTCCCTTGAAGAGACCATATCGAACCGACGACTTTGATTTTCGCTGTTGTTCCTGCGGAGCCGCCGCTAACCTTGAAGTTTTTCTTCGGATCCAGAGGTCTGTGACGCCGCTGTTTCTTTATCAATCCCAATCCAGACGAAGAGGAGCTGCTGATAACTACGGTTACGAGCTAAGTCTACTCTAACGCCTTATAGTTCTAATTTTCCATTTAGTCGCCCGGTCACAGCTATCTTTATCGAAATTCTTGGAAGTTTTTTTGTTTTTTAATTTATCATATCGCAAGATAGTTTGTACGAGGACGCATGAATACATTTCATTTTCTGCTATATTACTTTAATATATTTCAGTGATAGTCCCTTCTGGACGTTAAGGGTAATTTTTTTAATATTAGATGAATTTCATTTAATCAACACTTGTCAATTTTATTATCCGTTGAATATATTTTTAGTTTTTTTTCTGTGTTTTCTTGTGGCTTGATTCTTCTCGACTGTTTACTCGACGTAGCGGAGTAAACTACCCCAACAGGAAGCTACGTGGCGCCCAATACAAAAAAATAATAAGAACTCTCCGAACCGCGACCCGCCCCGGCTAAAGAGCTGCCGTTCGCTGTAAAACCCTCCGAAAGAGGGTTATACAAAATTGACGCACGAACGTGGGGCCAGACTGAGTTTTTTTGAGTTTCGGTGGGCAAGCTTAAGTCACCTAGAGAAGAACCAAACCACAAGGAATTTTATCGAGATATTTTTATCATTGGGTATTTACAATTTCGATTGCGCATAATAGGAAATAGGAGTGGCCGATATTTTCTGATATTTTTTTGTTTTCTTATACTTGTTTCATCGAGTTGTTTCCTTTGTTTCGACTTTTTGAATTATTTTCTTTGAATCATGGAGGGTGTGATGAAACCCATCCACCTATTAAAGGAGGAACTTAATTATGAATTAAGGATCCGTGGCATTGTATCGGAGAGGAAAGAGGCTAGTCAAAAGCGTAAAATTTTGCACCGCATGATGACGCAAGACGCGGATAGAGCCCTTACATTTATCGACCCTTTATATGCGTTCGAAACAGAAAGAATTGCGATCGACAGAACTCTCGAGTCAATTAAAAATAATGTAGATGAGTTTGAGGGCCCGAAATCGGATTCAGCTTTCTTACGTATTGTTTCTCGTCTCATTCATATAACTAATCGAGTACGGCGCATGCCTATTCCGGAAGAAAACCCGGAAGAAGTAGCAACTTTTAAAAATGAGTCCTTAGCCACGTGCGTAGAATTAGAAGCCATAGTATATGATAAGGTCGAAGGTCAGACCACTAATGAATTTGAATCGTCTTTCCTACGCCAAAGTAGTAATCCGCATGATCTCTTAGTTTCGGTCGCGAAGAGTGCGATCGCCCAAGCCCAATCTAGGAAGATAGACATACATAAATGGGGATTAAAATTCGATGGCACCCCGAGCCAGTTAAATGCATTTTTAGAACGAGTAAAAGAATTAGCCGCCGCTCGAGGGGTCAGCGAAGAAAATGTATTTCTTTCCGCGGTAGATTTATTTAGCGGGCATGCTCTCCTATGGTATCGGTCGATAAAAAATACAGTAAAGTCGTGGGAGGATGTAGTCACTGCACTTCGACGAGATTTCTTACCAAGTAATTATGACGACAAGTTATGGGAGGAAATTAAAAGCCGTACACAAGGTCGAGGTGAGCCGATACATATCTACATTGCTATTATGGAGTCGCTTTTCGGTAGACTCTCGCGCCCGGCACTTGAAAAAACCAAAATTAAGATTGTTAAGCACAACCTATTGCCCCATTACGCGAGTCATCTCGCTTTAATAGAATTTGACTCTGTAGCAAACTTAGCTATCGTGTGTAGGAAGTTAGATGAAGCTTCGGCCCAACAAAAAAAATACCAACCACCACCTGGTCCATCTAAATTTTTAGAATCTGATCTCGCGTATATTGACACAGCGTCCAGTTCTTCTCCATCCGTGAGGGAAATATCTTCGTCTGTTCCAAAAACCCGGTCAAAATCAAATTTAGTTTGCTGGAACTGTCAGAAACCAAACCACACCTTTTCTGAGTGCAGATTAACGCGAAAACGATTTTGTTTCCGTTGTGGAAAACCTGGCTGCACCGTGAAATCTTGTACGGTCTGTTCAAAAAACTAACTCACGAGGCGTGCGGAGCTGGTCGCCATGCGTCTCCTTTCACACCAATCAAGACCTATAACGTATCCATTTTATCTAATGAACTTAAAGCACAACCGTTAAAATACACTTCTTCCACAGAATGGGATTCATGGCTGCGTAAAGTCCATAATTTTGTACGTCTCGTTCTGTTCCTCGCTCTCTTACGTGTAGTTCCGAGTCATTGCCAAAAATAACGCCCGTTTTCGTCGAGAAACCTTGTGATAACAGACCTTATCTCGAAGTATTAATCTTTGATTTTCCCGTAGTAGCCCTTCTAGATAGTGGTGCTAATTCTTCAGTCTTGGGTAGTGAAGGCATTCATCTGTTGCACACCTTTAATGTTAATATTAGTCCAACTTCGCAAGCTGAAGTGACTGTCGCAGATGGTACAAAACAAAAAATAATTGGTAAAGTTGAGTTGACTATCAAATTAAATGGGCAATGTCGGTCTCTCCCTATATTGGTAGTACCTACCTTATGTCATTCATTAATATTAGGCAGTGATTTCTGTAAAGAATTTGGCTTGGTTGTCAATTTTTCTAATAATTCTTGGTGTATTAGTAATCAGAGTGTCCAGAAGATCAATACACAAACTATCTCTTCTCCTACCGGTAGTTCTAAGGGTTGGCGACATGGTTTGGAATCATTATCAAATCTGTCTAGTGACGAAAAGTTGCAAGTTGAACGAGTCCTTGAACAATATAAAAAATTATCGCCAGAAGGATGTCTTGGAAGAACCAACAAGATCACACACCATATTGATACCGGTGACGCGAAACCTTTCCGCCAGAGACAATACCAAATGTTCCCGTTTATGTTGAAACATCTGAATCGCCTCCTTGACAACATGCTATCGCTTGGAGTAGTTGAACCATCCACCAGTAGTTGGTGCTCACCAGTGCTTCTCGTGAAAAAGAAATCAACCGGAGAATACCGATTTTGTTTCGATGGTCGTAAGTTAAATTCCGTCACTAAGTTCGATTCTTACCAACTCCCTAGAGTCGACCATATTTTGAATATGTTGCGTGACACCAAATATTTGTCATCCATTGATCTAAAACATGCATTCTGGCAAATCCCCCTAACTCCCGAATCCAAAGAAAAAACAGCATTTTCAGTACCTGGTCGTGGCCTCTTTCAATTTACTGTTTTACCTTTTGGACTTTCGAACTCTGCGCAGTGCCAACAAAGGCTAATGGATTATATTTTAGGTCCAGAACTTGAGCCGAAAGTCTTTGTTTATCTTGACGACGTGATAATAACAGCTTCATCTTTTGAGGAACACCTTGAACTTTTACAAGTAGTTCATGATCGTTTGCATTCCGCAGGACTCACGATTAACATAGAAAAATGCCAGTTTTTTCGCGCTTCTCTAAATTATCTTGGATTTATGATAGACGCTCAAGGACTCAGAACTAGTCCAGAAAAAATAGAAGCAATCGTTAACTATCCTAGACCACGAAATACAACAGAAATTAAACGTTTCATGGGTATGTGTTCATGGTATCGACGGTTTGTTCCTTTATTTTCGTCTCTCATGGCACCCCTTAGCGATTTGATAAAACGCAAAGGCAAGAAGCAAGCCATTGAGTGGAATGACGCCGCAGAAGAAGCATTCCATAATATGAAAAATGCCCTCATTTCAGCACCCATTCTCACATCTCCAGATTTTTCTCGCCCTTTTGTGATACAGACAGATGCTAGTGAAACAGGTTTAGGTGGTGTGCTCACTCAAATTCAAGACGGCGACGAAAAAGTAATAGCGTTCGCCAGTAGGAGTCTGTCTCGCGCGGAACGAAACTACAGTGTAACAGAAAGAGAATGTCTTGCCGTGATATTCGCCATTGACAAATTCAGGCCTTACATAGAGGGAACCCGTTTCAAGGTTATAACAGATCATTACTCTCTCCTTTGGTTGAACCGCATGAAAGAACCATCCGGCAAACTAGCTAGATGGGCAGTTAAATTGGCGCAGCACAACTTCGAATTGCTCCACCGGAAAGGGAAGCTTAACGTGGTTCCTGATGCTCTCTCGCGCGCCCATATCGTCCCTCCACCATTAGTACTGAATGTAGATCTTTTAGGTGTAGATCTGAAGGACCTAGATCCTTGGTACGTAGAGCTACGTCAGAAGGTACAAAGCGATCCTGATAATTTTCCCAGTTATGCCATTAAGGATAATTACCTTTATCATTATCGTCCCTTAGACTTACGAGTTCCACAAACCAATATATCGCCTTGGAAACTTGTTGTACCGTCATCATGCCGAAAAAAAATTCTCGAGGCCAGCCATAACGTCCCTACTTCCGGTCATCTTGGTTTCTATAAGACCGTCCACAAAGTTTCTGAGTCTTACTATTGGCCAAAAATGAGGCGCGACGTTTATCTTCATATTAAAAAGTGTCCAGTGTGTCCTTCGCAAAAGATGCCAAATTACCTTAGGTTGGGTTTGATGGGTGCCCAGAGAAAAATCAAATTTCCTTGGCAATGCGTTTCTATTGACATAATGGGCCCTTATACACGTTCTCGTAAAGGAAACTCCTATCTAATTGTTGCCACCGACTATTTCAGTAAATTTGTTTTGATAAGGCCAGCACGTCAAGTAACCGCGAAAACCGTGGTGGACTTTTTGGAAAACGAAATCTTTTTGATGTTTGGTGTCCCCCAATATTTGATTTGCGATAACGGTACACAATTTACTAGTAAACTTTTTAAAGATCTAGCCGCACAGTACAAAATTCAAAATATCTGGTACAACGCCCGGTACCATCCGCAAGCAAATCCGGTAGAGCGCGTAAACAGAACTATCGGAACGGCAATAAGATGTTTTATTAAAGATTCTCAAAAAGATTGGGATCTGCAAATACCTCGTATCGGTCATGCTTTAAGAACAGCAATCCACGAAGTCACGGGTTACAGTCCTAATTTTCTCAACTTCGGTAGAAAAGTGCCTGTTTCTGGAGAATATTACGGTCATAAAGAAAATCCTAACGCAAATTTCGATCTCGACGTTGATGACGTAAAAACTTTTGCAGCTGAGCTTAACAAGTTACCGGACTTGTACCGAAAAGTCCAGGATAAACTGACGGCTAACTATACAAAAAATGCTAGGATCTATAATTTGAGAAGGCGTCATCACCAATTTAAAGTCGGAGAGAAAGTTTGGAAGAGAAATTTTGTTCTTTCAAACGCCGCAAAAGATTTTACCGCTCATCTCGCTCCTAGGTACCTTCTATGTACGGTTCATAAGGTCCGGTCACCTTTAGTTTATGACCTAAAATATGAAAACGGCACCGACGCTGGCGCCTGGCATGTCAGTCAGTTGAAACCTTATTTCCAGTCGGGTTCTGATATTTCGAACATGTAAATCTTTATAGGTGGAAAGGTTTAAGCAACCCAATAGATTTTCCGCCATTCTTACTATTTTTCGATATTTATTTCTTTCTTTGTTCATTTTTCATTTTTTTGTTATTCCCCCAACGTTCTCATACACAATGACGCATATCAATATTAGCCCGGTAGTAACAACATGAGACTTAAAATGAATTTGACCCTATCTGATTTTGACTTTCACTCGAATTTGACCCACACCGATTATGTCCCTTTTTAGTAAGGCGTCTGGTACGCGCAGATACCGTCCTTGTTACTGCCATAGCGTCATTATGCTAATAAAAATTGACACCTCGCGTTATCAATTTTTTTGTTGGCGAGGGGTAGTGTAACGTTTCAATTTTGTTGAAGAGATAAACGTTCCAATTGTTTTGTTTCATCCCTCCTTAAAAAAAAAGGGTTGTTTTATTGGGGATGCAATATTTTACGTGCCGACATCTAAGACATCATGGTTGCCTATGGGGAGTGTCAAACGACGTCGTGGCACTGCTAATGCGCTGGTACTCCCACCCCGCGAAAAAGAATATTCGAGAGAGTATCGAGCTGATAGGGGAAGAGAGAGGTTCTCGAGAGGCGTTTTGGCGAAGATCCTGGAAGAAGGAAGTGCTAGGACGTAGCCGAAGAGGAGGAAAGAAGTTTTCGAGAAGGTTTTGGCGAAGATCCTGGAAGAAGGAAGTGCTAAGACGTAGCCGAAGAGGAGGAAAGAAGTTTTCAAGACGATTTTGGTGGAGTTTCTGAAGGAAGGAAGTGGAAGGACGAAGAGGAAGTACTCAAGATAGAGATTTTTATCGTTTTGTTCGAAGCAAGAGGTTTAGTTGAGCCGTTTTCGTATCGTCCACCACAGAAAAGAGGAATTTTATCGTTCGTTTTTTTATCACCGCACCCAAGTGAAGAGTTCCTGGAAGAACCAAGCTTATCGTGATGCCGTTGCAGTGAGTAGCTTATTGTCGTCCCTGTTGTTCCCTTGAAGAGACCATATCGAACCGACGACTTTGATTTTCGCTGTTGTTCCTGCGGAGCCGCCGCTAACCTTGAAGTTTTTCTTCGGATCCAGAGGTCTGTGACGCCGCTGTTTCTTTATCAATCCCAATCCAGACGAAGAGGAGCTGCTGATAACTACGGTTACGAGCTAAGTCTACTCTAACGCCTTATAGTTCTAATTTTCCATTTAGTCGCCCGGTCACAGCTATCTTTATCGAAATTCTTGGAAGTTTTTTTGTTTTTTAATTTATCATATCGCAAGATAGTTTGTACGAGGACGCATGAATACATTTCATTTTCTGCTATATTACTTTAATATATTTCAGTGATAGTCCCTTCTGGACGTTAAGGGTAATTTTTTTAATATTAGATGAATTTCATTTAATCAACACTTGTCAATTTTATTATCCGTTGAATATATTTTTAGTTTTTTTTCTGTGTTTTCTTGTGGCTTGATTCTTCTCGACTGTTTACTCGACGTAGCGGAGTAAACTACCCCAACAGGAAGCTACGTGGCGCCCAATACAAAAAAATAATAAGAACTCTCCGAACCGCGACCCGCCCCGGCTAAAGAGCTGCCGTTCGCTGTAAAACCCTCCGAAAGAGGGTTATAGTATAACCAAATTTTTTAAGTAATTCTGTTTTATTTTCTGGTCCGAATTTTCGCTGTGAAGTGGTGTTTTTCTTTGCGATTTTCTAACATCAGAATGACAAGATAAAATCAACCCTTTTTCCCTTACATTTAACGATATTTTCAATAATTTGTCTTTTTACTTTGGCTCTGTGTAAGCCGTACTGGCCTATGGGGTGGTATGTTAGGATCACTCCTCTTCCAATGACAGCGTTTTTGTTGCATAGAAGAGAATAGTTAGATCCCTTTTTAATCTAAATCTTATCGCGAATACTGTAAGAAGTTTGGCATTTCGATCATTGACTGCGGTAATGCCTTGGAAAGTATCTATTGTGTAAAAAATTTTCCGATGGTTTCCGATATCAATAAATATAACACCAGAAATAAAAATGATTTATGTATGTAACCCTAGATTTAGGACTCAACAAGTTGGAAACGGACAACAGAGTTTTCCACTGAAACTGTACAATAAACTTTCAAAAAGTATCAAGAATATAAATAATCCAAGTTCTTTCAAAAGATCACATTTTCTAAAGAAGCACGCCATCTACACGATCTAGCAGTTCCCTTGCTTGGGATATTTGTGTTTAATACTGCTATTTGCCTTGTTGTTTTATGTGTATGGTTCTGTTGTAATATACATATTTACCGATATGTCACGTTTCCGATACTATATTTATATAGTAGGTACTGTTATTATAACTGCATGTTCTAACTCTACGGACATCTCTGACAGATTCATTATAGGGTGCTTAAAAATTTTTGATAATTTTAACCTGTTCTTCTGCGCGTGTTAAAAATTGGTCTAAAGAGTTTAGACAGTACTTCCCTCGCTGTAGGAAAGGTGACGACTGCATGCCTATTACGTTTGAGACACCCTGTATATGCAAATCCAAAAAATATGAATGGAGTAATAGATGACAAGTTCAGACTTGGGCAAACTTTTGAGCCGACGTCATCAAGTTTTTAGAGAGGACAACCAAATATATTTTTACTAAAGATTTATGATGTTCTTTATAGCTTTGAAACTTCTGCAACATTACAAAGCATTCGGGTTAGCAGATTGAAAATTAAATTGCAAAATGTTGTTTTATAATTTTGATTTTTTTTCCAAAAATCTGGACGTTTCGGGTAAAAACTCAATTCGGAGTTGTAAACTACATGTGTGGAACTTTGTTATTTTATACAATTTAAAACCCATTTACTATGTACAATGTTGAAGTGACGTCATCGCATTAGTGTTGGGGATGATTAGAGACATTTTCGTTAGCGTTTTACCATCTACATTATATTCCTAAAATAAATACAAAAATTGACAACAATCGGCCCAGTACTTTCGGAGATTATCTGTCTAATAAAAATTCGTGACGGCAGACAGACGGACAGACGGACCGACGGACAGACAGACAGACGGAAACGGGGGACCTATTTCTTCATCCTGTAGGGTTAATGAACGGTCGAGAAAACGTAAAAGTAGCGAGTCGGCCGATGGACTCGATAACAATATTCCTTCGCTTACGCTCGGGAAGTAAAAATTAAGTAGAATTTTTGTAAATTTAATTTTTTTGGGTTTTTTTTGTTCTCTGTCTCTGGATTTTGGTTGATGTATTGGATTATTAAGTTTCCGATGAATATCTGAGCCTGATATTGCATTGTTGTGTAATGACCAGAAATTTTATATTAAGATATTTCGTGTATTGACAAATATACAGACATGTACATATTAGAAGAATACAAATACAGTTTACAATGTCTGGTGGTTGTAATCTTGTGCTTAGTAACAGAACAAATAAATATCTCATACAGATCTAATTGTGATTATGCTACTATTGCAGTGAAACCTAAGTGCTTAGCAATATGAAAAAAAACTATTTTTACTAGACGCTTAACTGACTGGTTGATTATAATTTTTAACTACTAATTGCCAACCAACGAGTTTTCAGATTCAGCAACATGGAACTTGTACCATAAATTTGCATTCCAAGCTAAAAAGACAAACACTGTAAAAAATATAGGTAAATTTACCTAAGGCTTCTGTAAACTTTACACCTTGAATAGGAGTGAAATTACCGTATTTTTGATGTAAATGCAAATTTCCATGTTATTTTAGGGAATTTTTTGCTTTTAAAAAAAATTTACCCTTATAGAGTTTAATTTCATTCTTTATGGTTAAATTTTCCTTTAATAAGTGGTAAAATTATATCTTAGTTTTAGATTTCCACAACGGCAAAAAAATTTACACTCAATAATGTATTATGTCAATTAGCATCTGAAAAATTATATATTGTATGGAGTGTAATATTCCCAGATTAATGTGAATTTTTGTATTTAGAGGCAAAATCGGACGTTTGTGGACACACCTACTATTCAATCAATAATTATTTATTATTATTAATTAGTAAGTATACTGATCACTGATCAGAATCATAATGAACGTATAAACTGTTGTGTGCGCTATAATGTAAATTTCTATTCGTAGTATTATTGGTATTTAAAATTTTGCCCACGGCCCAGCTTGTAAACTACATACTCCCTCGGTGATTGCATAATGTGCCCTTCTTCGCGTGCAGACAATAAGTCTTTTTTTGATAATTATTCGGAGTATTATTTTAATTTGATATGATCTACGAGTGTTTTAAGTTTTCTGCAGTTGGGGGTTAAACGGAAACCACTATAAGTCACTATAAGTAACTTTGAGAAAACCTTGAGAAAACGTAGGCACAATTAACACGTGTTGTCTGATTAACACAGGGCAAGCGCAAGAGAGCCAATAAGCGAATAGCCGATACCCCATGTAAGCAGCTTTGGTTGAACGGAAACGGTTTTGGTGTTTTTTAACCGTTGTTTATTTATGTGATGTGATTTGGATCATTTGGGACCTTCAAGCAATAAAGGTAAGTGTCTGATTAGCAAGTGGAGTGATCAGTGATCATTCATTGATAGTAATCTTCTCAAAAGCAGTTGTTGCTTGCCTCGTGAATTCTAACCTTACTTTTAAGCGTGCAAAAAGTATTTTATTGTTATTTAAACGCATATTACTATTATTACTTGAAACTGCAGTTTAGGAGATATGCCCTTTTATTACTTAGATACAGATTAGTACAAATATATGTATAAATTTACCATTATCCATTATAAATGCATTTATCACGTAGGCAACACATTTAATGCCCACGTGACGATTGTAAAAGTACAATTTTATACAGCTTCAGCTATTAAAGTTTTATTTTACACTTCTGTAGCTTATCATTAATTTTGTTATGCCTGAAGAAAATATAACAGATAATAAATAAACCACATATAGCTTGTATTTGTCTAGTAGTGAACAGCAATGTCAACAATCGATTGTTCCTAATTAAAATCTTTTTTGATTTTCAGACAGAGAAATGTATGAATGCACTATCTGCAAAGTGAAATTACGTGACCTTACAGCATACAATTCTCATCAATACAGCCATAGAAATTTTAGAAATATTCGATTTTACTGCAAATACCCAAACTGTCTCCATGAATATACCAAATATAAAAGTTTTAAAATGCATTTACATCTTAAACACTCAAATCCGAAAAAAAATCGTACCGATAAGACACATTTCTGCAATGTTAATAACTGTAATTACATAACGAACATCATCATCTGGTTTCTCATATGTATAAACACATTAAAATAGAACAAAGCATAACTTGCCCTTTTGAACAATGTACTACCAGTTGTGCCTTCCAGTCTGTAGCGAGTTTTAAATCACACTTCTATCGGCATCATTACAAGAAACTTAAAAATGAAACTTCTATTAGTGATCATGTACAGAACATACAACCTGATCCACAGTACAATTTTGAGAGTCTTCGTGATAATCTTTCGGGTAACGATAGTCAAGTATTAGATTTTATCTCTTCCAATAACTCAATAAATTTACACTCTATGTACTTGAAATCTTTGGCTTCGACATATTTGATATTGCAAGCTAAATTTTTCCTATCAGATGCTGCACTACAGGCAATTATTGACGGAATTTCTGATTTAAACCAAATTAGTTTGAATAATATTGATCACATACTGCAACAAAATGGTCAGTCAAATATTGCAAAGATTATGCGTGACCAAAATTTGTTTGAAATAGCTCATCGACCTTCCAATGGGATATTGAGATCACCGTTCATATGAAAACAATACTACCGAAATAATTTTAACTTTGTTGCGCCCATGGACGTTTATTTTAAAGAACCGTGTAATGATAAAAAGTTATTTTTTTCGTATGTATCTATCATAGATACCATTAAAGTTCTAATCGGCAATCGTGATTTGTATGAACAGTGCTTCACACAGACTAGATCAAAGGGAGGACTGTTTACGGATTTTTGTAGTGGGGAATGTTACAAAACGAACTCTTTTTTTATTAACAATCCTAATGGTTTACAAATCATACTGTATCAAGATTCTTTTGAGGTGTGTAATCCGTTAGGATCTTCACGAAAAATACATAAAATCGTTGGCATATACATGACTTTAGGCAACATTCCCCCCTATAACAGATCTAAAGTTGATCAGATCCAATTAGTAGCCCTGTGTCTAGATTCACATGTAAAAAAATTTGGTTTTGAAAAAATTTTTAACACCATTATGCATGACATAATTCACTTAGAAACTAAAGGTGTTCAAATTAATGACGAAGTTGTAAAGGGTACATTAGTAGCTGTTGCTGGGGATAATTTAGGGAGCCACCAAATTGGTGGGTTTACTGAAAATTTCAGTACAAGCAATCATCTTTGTCGTTACTGTTATGCAAACAAAAATCAGTTAAACAAAAGAGACTCTATTACATATCGAACTATTTCGTCATATGAAGATGATGTTACAATTAGTACAATGTTAGGAGAGATTACTAATGGAGTTAAATGTAACTCAGTATTAAACCAGTCTGAATATTTTCACGTATGTTCACCGGGTTTGCCACCATGTTTAGCTCACGATAGGGTAAATGTGTACAAGAGTGCGAATATGTATAAGAGTACGCACTGATGATTTCTGCTTATTAGTGCCATCTGGGTAAGATGAAGTTATACCATTCAGAATTTAATGCTAAACCTGAGATAAAGGTGCAAAAGTGACCTGAATATAGTTTATAGTTTGGTCGTACTGACGATTTTATGTTCACACGTTGTGTGGATGTAATTTTTACCGTTCATAGTTTTAGTTTTTTGTAAGGTACGTACCAGTTCTTTTATTTTACAGTAATAATTGTCATTAGTTGTAACTTTTAAGGTGTCGTTATACACTAACAGTTTTACACTTTCTGTCAATCAAAAGCTTTTAACTTTGAAAACATTAGGTTATGTACAAATGTACAAGAGTGCGCAGCGAGGTATTGTATAAGAGTGCGCATTGCTTGCAATACGTAGTCTAATAGTCTTGGAGATACATATCATACGATACTGCATTATTTAACTCTACTACTTTGTACTGCTTCTCAAGTTGTGTGGTGGTGGTTATGGTGATTTTTTTTTTATTTTTACTTCCTGAGCGTGTTGTAATCGAGTCCGTCGACCGACTCTTTATTTTTACGTTTTCTCGTCTTTTCAAGACCCCTAGAGTACGAAGAAATAGGTCCCCCGTTTTATGTGTAGTCTGTAGTCACTTATTCCTATTTATTTTCACCTTAGAAACAAATATTTTTTCATAAAATGTAATGCGTACTCATAAGCGTTGAAATGCGCACTCTTGTGCAATGAACTGTCTAAGAGCGCGCATTTACACATCTTGACAAAAATTGAAATTACTCTTAAAATATAGTGGTGTTGGGACGTACAATTAAATATATCTGATCTCTAAACATGTATATAACGAACCTATATCATAAAATTTGTCTATCCAAAAAAATTAAAAAGTTGTTGACAGTTTTCCACTAAGTGCGTACTCTTGTACACATTTACCCTATTTATGAAGGCATCCTACAGTACGATTTCATGCTTTGCATTAATGAACTGATTGCAAAAAAATATTTCACTCTTGACATGTTGAACGAAAAAATCCAGACAGTACGTTTCAATAGTGAAGTTCAATATGAGAACGTTCCTTTAATTAAAAAAGGAGAAAAATTAGTTGGCAGTGCTAGCGAGAATTTAAGATTATTGTTGGTTATACCTTTTGCACTTTATGATATGGAAATCGATAATCCATGTTGGGAAATGCTTTTGTTGTTACGAGAAATAAACAGCATTTTACTTTCTGTAAACATATCTATTGGTCAAGTTGCTTATTTAAAAATTCTAATCAGTGAATATATTGATGCTAGAGTCAATTTATTTCCGCAAATCCCATTAAGACCAAAACATCATTACTTTTCTCATTATTCATATCTAATAAAAAAATTTGGTCCTTTGAAGCATCTTTGGACACTTCGCTTCGAAAGTAAACACCGCTATTTTAAAAGTATCTTGAAGCATTCTCCAAACTTTAAAAACATACTTCATACTTTATCAGAAAAGCATCAGTTTCTTCAAGCTCTTCACGCTTCTTCTAGTGTTCTATTTTTGGATAAAGTTTCTTGTAACGATGCAATTGAGTTTTCTTGTCAAAGTTCCGACCAAGACATGTTGTCGTATGTAGCTAGTCATTGTACGTTTCAGGGAAAAAAATTCATTAGTAAAAAATCTGTTTTTAGAGGAATAACTTATTCAGCTGGAATGTATGTATGTTGTGAAAAAAATCGTTATGATGATTTCGTTTAATGTTTGGTAAGATATGTGGTAGTCAATGAATGTTATGATGACTTATTTTTTGTTGGAAATATGGTCGAAATTTTCCAAAATAAACCCAAAGGTCTTTTTGAAAGTGGCGTAGAAACACCTACGAAGTTGATTGGCTGTCATTTTAACAATTTATTAACACATGAACCAATGATGGTAAAAGTTAGAAACGATAAGATTATATTTTCTTTTAAATCTGCTCCTTTTGAGGAGCTGTAAGGCGACACTACCTATGCTACCAAATATTAGAACACATGCAACACTAATATTTTCGTCTTACGTTGTTGAAACTTGTTTTACGGCTGCTTGATTGTATTGCAAAAATCATATATTTTTCGTTGGTCATGAATTGATAAAATATTTAAGTTTTTTTTAATATGTAATAATTTGTAAAGTGTATAAAATAAATTCATGTTTACCAACCTACTATGATATAACCATATAATCTTTTCTCACACCCGGAGGAATACAAAATCAGGTACCCACTGTACAACATGTAATTAGTGAGTGGTTACCAATCTTAGTGTCATGGCTACGTAAATTTTTTATATTTCAGGTTCTTCACGATGGTTTTACGTTTCAAGATTTGGAATTTGACTCGAACTTTAAAATTGTTTGTTGCAGTAGAAGAGACAAAGGGGAACATACGTGATGCATTAATTGCCAAAGGTTAACCTTTAAACCTAAATAAAATGTATGTTATCTAAAAATGTATTTGTGTATATATAGCTTCCGAGAAGATGAAAATCCATGGTACGTCTCTTGTCCTAGAATCTGATGGTACAGAGATTGAAGACGACGACACATTAATGGATATTAAAAAAGAAACATTAATGTTATTACAAGATAATGAAATCTGGTATGATGGACCTTCCGTATCATTAGAGCCAGTTCACTCCTTTGCAAGCGCTGACACCTTGTCCGTTAATGACTCATCTTTGAGTAGTATTTCAAGAGCATCAACTCCCGATACCGAAAGATTATCTGAAAACACATGGGAAGAGTTTGAAATACCATGGTCCAGAATGAGTTCGTTTGTCATAAAAGATTGTGAAGCGGGGCTAAGGCATAAATCTACTATTACTGAGGTCATTCATTGTATTACTAATGCCTTAAAAGAGATCAGTTCAAATGTTCCGTCAAAAGGTCTTAAAAATACAGCGAAAAAGGTGGTTTTAAAGTATCCCAAAACCTTTCAAGATATTGACGAAGATGGTCATGTTTACGGCGATGGATCTCACTCGATTTTTTCCAAATTAAGAGAACATTTTAAATATGTAAACAGACGCAGCTCTGCTGAGAGGTCTGATGCACCCTCTCCAATTTCACTTAAGAAAAGAAAGAAAATGTTGGCTTCTAAAGCAGGTTGTTCTAATTGGCAACCACATGTTGAAGAACACCCAGTGGACGTTACGGAAAATATTAAAGAGCAGTTAAAAACAATTGATATTAAGTATGTGGCATTAGAGCCAGAGATTCTGGACTTACTCGAAAAGAGCTACCTAGCTCAAAGACTTTTTTTAAATTCGGCTGAACCACCTGCTTTGAAAACTATAAGACAAGAATGGCCAGTTCTTTTGTGTCCTGCTGGGATTTTCTGGCATTACGAAAAATTAATGTCTCAAAATATCAATGTGCTTTATGAGGCTTTAATTACTAAGTCAGAAAAAATTTTAAAATTCGGCAGGAAGAAAAATTACATAAATGATGAATCCCTCACTGATGAAAATGACAAATTCATTAAAGTCATGGTTGTACTTTGTATGTTCTTTTCTGAACCTCCAAATGCCTTATACTGCATAGTACACGTGAGTATTTTTTTAAAGTCTAGTCCGCTCTTATAATAATTTTCTTTAGGACGAGTCTGACATAGGAAAAGGCATGAACGCTCCCAGTATTATAGGCTTTCATAAAGGTTTGGTTTTTTGTATTTTTGTTGTTTAATATTTTGAAATTTATTTCTTAGAAGGAAGCACTGTTTACCATGTCGTGATGGAAAATGAAGTTCTTAATGGGGGTTCTTGTTGTTTTAAAGACGCATTGTTGCAGTTGTTTGCTATATATTATAACTTTAATTTAGAATACCCAAAACAAACTTCAAATACACTAGAATTTATTCAACGATACATGATGAAAATCCATCCCGACGTTGGAACCAAGAATAAGAAGACTGCTTCTAAAATGAAGATCATTTCGTTGATTAACAAGTTGCGCGATGAATAAAAAAAGCCGTAGTAATATGGCAAGAGTTTTTTTTTTTTGTAATTTTTCGAAGTTATTACTATTTTTCATTTATAAGAGAGTTTATATTATTTTTTTAATAAAAATAAAAAATATGTTAAAAAATGTAGTGTGTACTCTTCCTAACTGCACTCCACCAAAATATGGATAACTTCTAAGGTTAAAAAAAAAACTTTGACTTACGCTCTTTAAGTCAAATATATCTTGTTTTTTTACTATCTTTGCAGTGCCTAGTGTTCAAAGTGTAGACCACTTATTATTTGCAACTCATTTTAATTCATACACTCAAACTTTTGCAGTTTTTTAAAGCCACGCTCAAGAGGTACCTGAAGAGATCCAATTATTAACCTGCAGTACTAACAAGAAAAACTGTTATGGTAAATATATAAAAAAGAATATTAATGAAATGAGTTTATGAAAATGCGCGTAAGTATACCTACTTGTAAACCTCTATGTTGAAAAACTATTCACAAAACTAATAGTTTTAAGGTAATGAATACTCTCCTCGCGACACAAAACAATTTTAGATGCGAGCTGTCGAGGTCCTACCAAATCAATGGTTATAAAGTTATAGGAACAGGTATTTTTTCAGTGATGGCGTAAGTTTAATGAAAAAAGAAATACAAATGGAAAAAAATAGGAGGCAACTTTTCTTTTTCTATTATTTGTGTAACTTTACTTACTGTGAAAATTTTACCTAGCGATGTAGAAAATGGGCACAATCGATCGGTAAAAGTCACTAATGCAATTACAAATGAATTTCAATTTTAACTCTTCGTGATGTAACATTGCATTTGTAGGGTAAAATTCACCAACGCATTTACATGCAGCGATGTAATAATACAATGGTTGGGTAAAATTCACCATCGTAATTACATAAAAAATGTAATTACTGTGGTGAATTTTACCCAACCATTGTATTATTACATCTCTGCATGTAAATGCGTTGGTGAATTTTACCCATGTGAATTTAATATTACCTTCCAAAAAAGTAATATTCACGCAATAGGTAAAATTACAACAGTAGTGTAAGTTTACATTAACAATAGGAGTAGAAAAGTTGCCTCCTATTTTTGATGTAATTTTCCCCAAAAATTTTTTACAGTGAATAGCTGAACCCAAACCACCACTCTATAAGTCAATAAAATCATGTACATCTTACTGTTGTCCAGGTTTTCGTGAGAAGAACACCTGACGCACAGGCGATTATAATAAAATAACATGGAACTTGTACCATAAATTTGCATTCCAAGCTAAAAAGACAAATAGCTGAACCCAAACCACCACTCTATAAGTCAATAAAATCATGTACATCTTACTGTTGTCCAGGTTTTCGTGAGAAGAACACCTGACGCACAGGCGATTATAATAAAATAACAATGAAATAACTAAAATAAACATTTTTTGGCGATTTACTTACCATAACTGCTAGTGCCAATTTTGACTTGAATTTCAGCTTCTTCCAATCTAAAGTCACTATTAACTTGTGTTCATAGTCTTCCACACCCCGGCAGAGCGGATTTTTAAAATCTTATAAAGAACTAGTTACTATTAATGTGCTCTGTGCCCTAAGACTACTCGTAGCATTTTATGCTATATATGATATTTCTTTAAATTACTTTCTTTCCGCATTTGCAAGACGTAAAACTACAGATAACATCGAGTAAATGACTTTCGCAATCTAGGAAGACAATTACAATTACAGATAATTATATTTCTAATGATAAATAGTTACAACATACTCTAATTCCAAGTTCATAATTTAGCGAAATCGTTTCGGTAAATCGAATTTTAAAAGGTCTCGTCATCATTATCGTCAAAAATGTTAAATAAAGTCGTCTGTTTTCTTCATTCAGTATGTACCAAGCATTCGAAGACCATTTAAAACAGGTGTTCTCGAGCTAAAGTAGTTACATTAGGTTATAGCCAAATCTTCTTTTGGTCTATAGCTTACCAGCTCTTCTGATTTTTGACCGGAAATAATTACGGCTGTAAAAGTGGACAAACCTGCCAACACAACCGAGCTTATCTGAAGATACTCATTTATTCCGAAATCGAAATTCAGTATCATGAGAAAAAGCAGTAGCTGGCTCATACCTAGAAATCCTCCACACACAGCGAATAGAAGTACATATGTGCTCATTTTTTTGTTAAGATCTGTAGCTATTCTGAAACAGTGAAACAGCTTAAGGTAAAGCTTATACAAAACTGAAGTAGCTACTCATGAAGTCTGCTGGTTCTTTTAATAACAGAAATCATTCCCCGTTTCACGTCTTCTTGAAATTCTTCACAATGTCGGAGTTTATACTCTTTTTTCGAGTTTAAGTTGTCGACATGCAGTAGTAGCTTTTTCATACTTACAATATAAATCTGTATTCTCATGTGACAAGTTGTGTAAACAACTTGATTACAGCCGGCTGTCATTGCTAAAGCCACTAATGGATAACTCAATTTATATATGAAGAAAAGTTCCTTCTTCCTGTTTGGCGCATAATCCTGCATAATATTTAGGGGAAAACATACTTGTTGGATGTTTTCCACGGGAAACATGTACATCACGGCAGCGAACAGTGCGCATATTATATTGACGACAGTGTAAGTGTTCACAGCTTTAATTTCACATTTAATGAATCTGTCAGTTTTTTCGTCTACATTGTGATGTTTCCAAAGTTGAACAGCGTTTAAAGCATCAACATTTAAGTGAGTGGCAAAAATAGTTTGCGCTAGTGTTAATATTACCTAAGAATTCAAAATTTAAATTTCAATTTTAAACGTTTCTTGGGTATGTTTACGTAAAACGCTGCAGAGTAGTAGGGTGCGTATCGAATAAAATATTTTGCTTCAAATACGGTAAGAAAGAGATATGTTTGAATTAATATCAGCACTACATGTATCACGAGCACCAACAGATTTAGTATCCTTACAGACTTTAGTTGAAAAAAATCTATACAGATCAGTCGTAGTAGCCAAAGTTTATCATCTGGAAAAAGATATTTAATACAAAGTGGTTATAATTTTTTTTTTTTTTTTTAGAAAAAAATGGTAAACATTTATCGTTAATATACGATGACATTACCTTTCGGATAGGATAGTGGTTCAAACTCCATTACGTGCAAAAGAGGTAATTTTTAAAAATTAAATTTTATTTCAACGACTTACAGCTTACTAAACCGAATTTAATCTGTCTATAGCTTTCTAATATTAGGTATATTATTTTTCAAAATGGGCGCGAAGGTCAAGGACACGCAAAACCCAAAAATTTACTCTTAAATGTGTAGTTTAGTATTTTTTACACCTCCTTATTTTACTTTATCGACAATGCAATAGTGACTGATCTGTCACTTGAGACGCCAAGAACCGCATTAATTTTGAATCGTTTCTATGAGCGCGTTCTATCGCAATATTTATGATAGATTATGTTCTTACGGAGTGGGGAAGTTAGAAGAACAATTTAAAAGCACCCAGCAGAGATCCTAAAGGAACAGATTTATAAATATGCCCAGGATAAATGGTATGGCAGTGACGAGAGCAAGAGGAATTATCCACCTCAATATTCCTATCACTGTCAGTATAATCCAATTGAACTGGCGTGGGGACAGTGTAAACTATATTACAATAAACATATTCGGGAACACGGTGGTGCTATTGGTGTTGTACAGTCCTTATGGCGGGAGGCTCTTGCTACAGTAGGTGCAGACAAATGGCAAAATTTTATTAGACATTGTGAACGGCTGATCAGGGATGATTGGAAGCGTTTAATGGGTAATGCACCATATGAAGACATACCCCCAATCATAATTTCTCTCGATTCTGATTCTGGATCAGAATGTTTTTCTAATAACTTGTCAGCTTGTCACTTTTTCATTTGGCATTTAATGTCAACAACAATCAGCATTAAGCCCTCAATGCAAACGGCTCTAAAGTCCTTGCTATGTACAGCAGCAGTGTTGAAACATGAGAGTGAAAGCAATGTAAATTCTGTGTTTTCTGTTATATAACATACTATTTAGTTACATTTTCTTTTGTTTACAACATTATAGACGAGTACAACACATATGTACAACAAAACGTGTTGTTTACTGTAACGTCCGCGACCCTACAGTTTTGCGAGGGTTGTGATCTCCGCTAACTACACTGGTAAGTTGTCGACCTTGAAATTTGCTTAAATTTTGAAAAATAATATATAATATGCGTTATTATAGACGAATCAAGACGAATATAAATTATGTATTTTAATTTGTCGAACTTGTTATCGAAGGTCAGTCGTAAGCGAAGTTTAATGAAACAAGTTACTGAGATAATTATGTCAAAATTAGTAAGGTTACGAGTTTTATATTAAAAGACGATTATTTCGACGGAGAAACAAAAAAAAAGGTTTCTCTCCATAAAACATCTTCTATACAGAAATTCACGTGATGAAACATTTAAGAATAGTATATTTCATACCGGGTGTTAAAAGTAAGTGCAGTTAGACGAATGAGACGAAGCCGAGTTCGGATAAGAAGCACGAGCATGATCCTCACTTTCACTACGAGTTGTGAACACTGTTTTTCCTAGGATTATAAACTTTTTCTGTAACAGTTTATTGCAATTTGTCACCATGCCATTAACTGTCATATTTATTATCAAATTGGACGTTCTCCGTAAACGATGATTTCATGTCTTTGATTTGGTGTTAGTCTATGAGTTGATAATTTTGGGTCTGTGCTACTTCCACAATACTTGCAGGGGTACACTGCAACAATGAATGCCGATATCCATGTTATTTCGCATTTTCTAACACTGAAACAAAAAAATGTGCTGCGTCTGATGACAACCCTTGAAAGTTTTAAAAGCTAGCCTACTATTCTTATGAGCGCGTATGTTATAACCAGACTTCGGCATCGCGGAAGTGGTACTCATTGCCGTCTAATCGCTAGCGCTATTGCAGTCGTGGCCTACAACTTCGGGAGTTCTTCATAACAATTACTACTTTTTCTAGGTTTTCCTCAGTTGTACGAGTTCTCCTAAATGTTAAAATGCTTTAAAAATAAAAAAAAACGTCACAATTTTCGTGATGAGCTTGATCAGATAAACCTTGAATTATATCAAACGCCACTGAGGTTGAGACTGCACATAGGCGAGCCAAATTTATCGCCTGACGTCGAACCGTCGTTTTTAACATTTGTGTGATTGATTCCCCATCACTTCGGCTTTGCCTAACTCTGCTAATACTAGAATCTCGAAACTAAAAACGATTAAAA
The DNA here is from genome assembly GCF_036711695.1 of Zophobas morio. Classification (NCBI taxonomy): domain Eukaryota; kingdom Metazoa; phylum Arthropoda; class Insecta; order Coleoptera; family Tenebrionidae; genus Zophobas; species Zophobas morio. The sequence goes on along the minus strand of NW_026972192.1, from coordinate 122,908 downwards.
GATTCCGGCGAATATCGAAGAGAAATTCCCCAGAGGAAAAAAGCAAAAACGAACCACGTTAAAACATACAACTAAACCTACCCCAATTATTCACTATAAAATTAAAACATTCAACAAGTTTTTCAACTAGGCTAGAAGTTGACAAAATAGTACCATCAAACTATAGTAAAATAATCAGAGAACGAGAACATCATGAAACACTAATCGACTCAAAGCAAGTTATTTTTTTGCAAAGGAATCGGATTTCATAAAACGCTCGGTAGTTTATCGGAAGAGGTTTCCCAGCAACTTAAAAGCTGACACAAAGCCCAGAATACCGCCATGAGAACGTCTAAAAATTCTTTCAACTCTTTGTGTTACCTGTTCACACTAAACTCAGGGAAGATCGTCGACAAAAGATGTATAAATTAGATACTTGATACAGCCGAAATCGAGAACTGTTACGGTTTTCGGGTCTTAAATAGGGTACAACTGAATAATTTATTTCTTAGTAATACAAATTTACAGGACTAACTATACTACGAAAACGAAAGAGCGAATAATTCCAAATCAACTTAATTCTACTTATTAATCGATTGAAATGGATCGGACGAAACTCTAATTCTCCCTGTTCGTTCCCGACAGTGGTCTCTATTTAAACCGCCATGCGTTCTTTTAGAGGGTTGCCGCTCGCCGCCTTAGGGATTGTTCTGGAGTCTGGCATCGAGACTTGCGGTACCGCATCCAGGCTTTTCTCTAATCGAACGTCACCGTCACCGATGATAATTGATGGGTCACCACCGTTCATTGCCGTACGTACTAGAAAAGAGGTAGACTTACACAGACACAACATGAAAAATTTTCTAAGTGCAGCTTTCTTCGAAATTCAGCAGAAACAGCAGTGATTCAAGGTGGAAGAATTCGGCAGCGTTAGAGCAGTAGCACAACAGGTGGTAATCTAACTCCCGGTGTTTCCGTTTTAATGGTGTTCACTGCTCCACTAGTGCCATGTCGCTCTTGATTTGTCACTCGTATTGGGTGGTTCTTACTGGTTTAGCTTGTAAATTGTTCTAATTTAAGGGTGCTTTTAGGGTGCGTCACAGTTCAGTTCTCATAGTGTCACACTTTTCGTTGCGGCAGTCCGAATAATTTTGGAACCTTTTTTTTTCTATTTTTTTTTGAAGATTTATGTGTCTGGGTTTCGTTTGTTACTGTTTTAGGTGGATATGGATTTTAATGAATTTAGTTAGAATGTGTGATTTTTATGGATGTGGGATTCTGCGCATGTTAAACAAAATATCTGACAAGCGCAATGATATTTGATATTTGCAAATTTGCGAATTTCGTTATTACCTAATTGTGATTTTCCCGAGAACTGACTTTATGATTGCCTGTCACATTATTAATCAATCTACAGGATGAAAACTTTAACTGAAAACTATAATAATAAATATATTGATCACCTGTTTTGTAAAAATCCATAACAAAGTTCTCTAATGTATTGTAAAAGCGTTCATCGGGCGACTGGCTACTTACATATTTTCAAGGCGGTTCATGACCGTTCCAGTACGAAAAAGTAGATCTCCATTTTCGTCTCTCTGTCTATCTATCTGTCAGTTGTTTGTCATCCGTGGCGTTTTTTACTAGATAAATAATTTTCAAAACTACCAGATTTTAGATTTAAATTATTTTGTTTATTGAAACACACTGGAAGAATATATATAATTTAAAATCTTTGATAGTTGTAAAATCTAAATTAATAACAAAACTGACAAATATGCGCTACAAATCTAAGTGTTGTGAATGTGCTGCTATTTTAGTAAAACCTAAGTACTTAACAATATGAAAATGCACAATTGTTTGAACTAGATGCTTAACGGACTGGTTGATTCTTATTTTTTGCTACTAATTGCTAACAAACGAGTTTCAAATACAATAGCACCAAATTTCTACCATAAGTTTGCATTCCAACTTGAAAAAAATTGGTCGAAGTTTATTTTGACAGAACTTCGCTCGCCCCTGAAGTACAAAAACATATCCAGCTTTTTCGAAAATTTATAAAAGAGGATTTTGCGAAATTTTTTAATTTTTTTTTGACAATACCTACAAGTTAAAATAAAGATATGTATGTTAAAGTCAATGTAAGGAAGCGTGTTGCGCAAATGTTTCAAATGAATTTTACAAAAATTTGGATTTCTAGAAAAATCTGTATGCCTAGAATAAAAATTCAACATGAATTCATAAATTATAAGTGGAGGAGTATACTTTTTATAAAATTTACTAGCGTAAAAGTTTTAGATGACGTCATATTATTGTTGATGGGGGTGATCACACAAATTTTGGTTAGCGTTTTACCATCTACACGATGTTCCTAATATACATACAAAATTTTACAACAATCCTTCCTTAGCTTACGTTCTGAAAGTAAAAATCGATTATGTTGATCGAAAAGAAGTCTTTACAGAGAGTCCCAGCTGTAAAATAATGTTCTTATTCAAAACTCAAACCAGTACATTTTCATTTCAGATTTCAATAAAAACTAACCCTTTTTGGATGTGCTTACATAGAATGCTCCAAAGTAGTAGGGTGCGTATCGAATAAAATATTTAGCTTCAAATACGGTAAGAAAGAGATATGTTTGAATTAGTATCAGCACTACATGTATCACTAGTACCAACAGATTTAGTACCCTTACAGATTTTAGTTGAAAAAAATCTATGCACGTCAGTCGTAACAGCCAAAGTTCATCATCTGTAAAAGAGATTTTTAAAACAAGGTGGTTACAAAAGATCATAAATTAAGTTGGTTTTGAATATTCGTGAATTTTGCTGCTTTGTTGGAAGGGTTTTCGATATGTTTGTGAACAACCACTTTAATAGAAAAAATTACTTTGTCGTCGGGACTGGATTCTGGATTTTAATTATTTGGGGGCTGGTCGTAGTCAGCCGGCACTTAGGCCTCTCCTTTGGGCTCATCAGTACAGTTGCTATTTGGAAGGCGAATCAAAGACAAAATACTAGTAATCTAACAAAGAGTTTTAGGGAAACTAGAATAAGATGAAAGTGGAGAAACAACGTGAAACGTGTTACAACGATCAAATATGTACATCACACCAGTAACAACGAAGAATTGAAATTAGGTGACCTGGTATAGGTATAGGAATAGTGCATCCACGAGATGAAACATCATTAGGTCTTACTGAATCCAAATGTATCAAGGCCACCTAAGGAGAAATCGGCAACACTTACACAAATTACTAAATTGCGAGAAAACAGCGTTGTAGAAGATGTTCTTGAGGAAGCTGAACAAGCCTTACCAACAAATCAGAACCTCTCGAAGTCATCAACGTCCTCTACCGTGATTGGAAATCCAGAACAATCCAACTTTCTCATGTGCTTATTATGTTATCAGTTAATATAGTTAAATCAATGTGGAGGTCAAAAGAGCAAAAACGATCAAGATGGAAGCCTCAAATTGGGTTCTTTTAACTAATAACAAGAAACAAGTGATCATCGGCGACCTAAAAGTTCGTACAGTATTTAGACAAATTTGTGTTTTTTTTTTTATAATTAAAGTAAAACTCATTAAACGTACTTATTTGTTAGTGCTATTGCAATTAGACAAATGTGACACACAAAACTTACTTTTCGAAAAATATGAAAATTCTAATAATAAAAGTAATAATGACATTACCTTTGGGATAGGTTACTGGTTCAAACTCCATTAGGTGTAAATGAAACATATATGAAAATTATTCGATTTTTCTGATGATATTTTCATATAGTATATCTCCTTAAGCGGTTATTCTTATTTGAACGATTTGCTAGTTATTACTAAACTGTATTTGTATGTTGCCCGCGATCTAACATTATACTATATAGCTACCTATATTTTTACATATAGATCAAAAGAAATATAATTAATGTTTTATTGAAGACTAGCCTTAAACGAAACTTAATGAAACAAGCTACTAAGATATTTATGACAAAATTACCAAATTAGTAAGGTTAAGAGTTGTCAAATTAACGACGATAATTCCGACGCAAAAATAGAAAAAATAGATTATGTTGTATTATTTATTTCAAAATGATTGTCGACGTAGATGGCTGTCAAAATTCGAAATAAAGTTGCCAGTACATCAACTATAGTACCTCATTTTGAAATTATGACATTCTTTGATGACATTTCAATTTTCAATTGTCTTGTTAGAAACACATGTGTCAGTCCGTGGTGTAATCTTTGTCATTTTGAATTTCCTTATTGTACAAATTTTTATAATAAAAGTAATGTGGCTTTTAAATGAAAGGATACCTGAGGCAGTTTGCAGTTATCAGAAACTTCTTTCTTTGCATTTTGTTAAAATCATAACCTCAATTAGTAGGCTGTGAAAAGTAATGTTGATTGCATCAAAAATATTTTCAGGGTCATTATTTGTCGTGAATCACCCTGTATATTTAAACTTCATCTTAAAAAAAAACACGAAATTCTGAAGAAATATAAAAAATAAAACTTGTTTTACTGCTCGTTTAAGAAATATTTGTAGCTTTATTTTAGTTCCTAATGTTCCCTGTAAATGAGGATCTTTTTGATGGGATATAGACATTTACCATCCGATGACACAAGTTTAGTTTCTAAAATTCGTTTCAACATCTCGAAGCGTTAATTAACATAAAATAATTCTGTGAAGGCAAAACTGCATAAGCTGCATATAAGTAACCTTTTTATAGTAATTGTCAAAAAATTCCTCACCTATTTTTACATGAAGAAGCTGATTGTTTTACCTATTGAATAATCTATATGAATATTCAGTGATATCTGTTTTTTATCTTTAAAGGGTTGTGTCACGTTTTTAGTTTATGTCAACATGGTTTTAATGTTACTTAATTGTTAAATCGTCATTTGTTCAATAGTGACCAACCTATTTGCCACAAGTGCTTTAAGGCGTTAAACCAAGTCAGTTGTGGTCGCTTGTGTCTTACAGATACTTAAAAAAACGTTGCTTAATTAAAACCTTCACAACAGAGAATTTTGGAAGAGGGTGTAACATGTGCACAAATTTGAATAAAATGCAAACAGAAAAAAAGAAATTTAATTACAAATTTTAAACTATTTATTTTTGGTTGTGGGTACTCTTTCTATTAATTTATTCTAATAATGCGGAAGTTTTTTTTTAAACAGTTTACCATCATGATTTTTTTTTAAGTTTTTGTGAATTTTTTTAAATTTAATACATATATCAATTATTTATGGAAATTTCAGAAAGCGGTTTTCACCACTATTTGTACCTTACAGAACTATATACGTCACCCGGGAAATATTCTCGTTTGCTTTTGTCGAAATTGAGATACACCAAAAGTAGCTTCTTCGATATAAATTTCTTTTCAGAGTATTCCAATTGAACAAAAAAATCGACAATGTTTCCCAGGTTACGTTTAGTGTTCTGTAAGCTGAAAACAGTGGTGAAAATTGCGTTACATTTTCATAGATAATAGACATATTGATTTTTAAATATGCGTGATCAAAAATTTCCCCAAAACGATGCAAAGAAGATGACGACAAACTATTAAAAAACCACCTCTTGTGTGGACAGATTATAATGTTACGTTGTACGGGCGAATAAAACTTGGCGTAGTTAAAACTCAACAATTTATTTCTTACTCGAATTTACGCGACTAATAACTATTGCAGCGATTATATACAAAAATTATTGCGGCGAATTTCACTGGACGCTCTTGACTCCACTAGTTGAATGAATCGAGGTCTTTCTGGAATCCATCGCGACTTCCGTTTCTAGGTCTTTCTTTAACGAACGCCGCTTCGAGCGTTTCTCTGGACGCCGCAATCGAGACTTCCGGTAATCCGCTTGAGGCCTGTCTTTGTGCGAGCGCTGTCTGAGTGACGTCATCCACAAGGTGTCATTATCGCTAGAAAACTCGGAAACTCATAGGCGTCGTATGGGTTTATTTCGTAACAAATATTTAATTCGTATTTAAAATATCATAATCATTAGTCTGTTAATAAAGGAGATATTACGTTCTAAAAATGTATTGAAAATTTCATCAGCCTTAGCACCCTTCGTTGTCTGAAAAAGGTAAACATCAGAAACACAATCATAATATCGACAGTAGTCAAGGTTGTCCCTAATTACAATTTTACTTTCACCATACTGATTCGTCTCGGACATTTATCAGCTTTCATTAATTTTTAATTAATTTATTAGTTATTAGTGTTATTACTGATGAAGTGATGATATCTCCAAATTCTAATCACTAATAAATTAGTAAAGAACTATTATCTGCTTTCATGAATTACACATGGACACTTTAAAAATTCCATTCACTAATAGCGGTCCCTGGAAAAATTCTAATTACCTCATAGCATCTGAGAAATTTAATGTCACCATAAAAGGAAGGGCGGTTTTCGCACCCCCGATATTGAAATAGTTATTTGATTTTCTCATTCGAGGGACTGAAGAGGCTCATTTAATCTCAAGGGACTAAAGTAAAAATAGAATGTTTCCATGACAACGAAATACCAAAACTTCAAAATTTGACAAGTTAACACTATATAATAATAATAGTAAGAAAAAACAAGGCGAATTCATAGATCGTAAATTCATGAATATACTAATTTATGAAATTCAAGTAATGTTTATTGTACAAAATGCTGAGGGGATGCCATCATGTTGTTAGTGGAGATGATAAGACCAATTTTGGTTAGCGTTTTACCGTATACATGCTATTTCTAATATACATACAAAATTTGACAACAATCGGTTCAGTAGTTTCAGAGATTATCTGTTAAGAGATTTTTCCAGCCGCATTTTAATTTGACAAATGGATGGTGGACACGCCGAGATAAATGAAAAAGCTGATTGTGCTTTGGTGCTTTATTCTATTCAGCTCAGCGACTACATTACGAATCACTAAATCTAAGAAAAATATAACAAGAAAACACGAAAACTTAGAAGGAGGTTAGTCCGCCCATTCCCTGGATCTTCGACGGTGGCAGGAGCCGTAACACAACGAATGTCACTCTACGAAGGCCGCTGCCAATTCTTTAGAGAAGTGTGAGGCGTCCAAAATGTGCCGCCGATGATCCTTTACAAAAAACGGGTCGTCGCAAAAGAATACCTCTCCAAAGAATACCGCCGAAAGCAGTACATGTTTACTGCTCTTGTTGGCCTTATATTGCTGCATGGGGATGTCGTACGTTCGGAACCACCTGGCTTCCTTTGTAAGTTCTCTTCGGGTGCCGCAAGGGGTTTATGATGACTGACAACACCGCTGCGAACGCGATAGCATATAAAATGTATTGCTTACAGGTTTTTTACGCTACCAACCTCAAAAGTGTAACGGAAAATAGTTGCTGTTTTGTGCTATTAGAGCTAAGGTATTTCTTGAAGTTCTTTTCATTCCATATTTGTAAATCTTAAAAACACGGATAACATCGAGTAGATGACTTTTGCAATCTAGGAAGACAATTACAATTACAGATAATTATGTTTCTAACAGTAACTGCAACATACGCTAATTCCAAGTTCATAATTTATAGAAATATTTTCGGTAAACCGAATTCTGAAAGGTTTCGTCATCAGAATTCTCAAAAACGTTAAGTAAATTATTTTATTTGTTTCATTCAGTATGTACCAAGGATACGAAGACCATTCGGAACAGGCTTTCTCGAACTAAAGTATTTTAAGTTATAGATCAATCAATTTTTTTTCATCCATAGCTTACCAGTTCTTGTGACTTTTGACCAGAAATTATTACCGCTGAAAACGTGGACAAACCTGCCAACACCATCGAGGCTATCTGAAGATACTCATTTATTCCAAACTCAAAATTTAGTATCATGACAAAGAACAATAGGTGACTCATACCCAGAAACCCTCCACACACAGCGAATAAAATTATATAAGTACTCATTTTTTTGTTAAGTTCTGTAAATATACTGAAACAATGGAACTGCTTAAGAAGGTAAAGTTTCTACAAAACGGGAGTAGCTACTTGTAACATTTGTTGCTTCTTTTTATAACAGAAATCATTCCTCGTTTCACGTGCTCTTGAAATTCTTTATCATGGAGGAGTTTACATGCTTTTTCTGAGTTTAAATTGTCGATATGCAGTAGTAATTTTTTCATACTTAGAACTATGTAAACCTGAATTCTTGCGTGACAAGCTGTGTAAACAACTTGATTGCTGCTGGCTGTCATTGCTAAAGCCATTAAAGGGTAACTCATTTTATACATGAAAAAAAGTTCGTTCTTCCAGTTTGGTGCATAATCCTCTATTATATTTAGAGGGAAACACATTTGTTGTATGTTTTCCGAGGGAAACATGTACACCACTGCAGCGAGCAACGCGCATAGCATATTAACGATGGTATAAATATTGACTGCTTTAATTTCAAACAGAATATATCTGGCATTTTTTTCGTCTACGTTGTGATGTGTCCAAAGCTGAAGAGCGCTTAAAGCATCAACATTTAAATGAGTAGCAAAAATAGTTTGCACTACTGATAATATTATCTAAAAAACATAGAGTTTAAATCCTAATAAAAATTAATACTTCCTGGCCATGTTTACATAAAAGGTTCCAAAGTAGTAGGATGCATATCGAATAAAATATTTTGCTTCAAAAACTGAAAGAAAGAGATATGTTTGAATTAATACCAGCACTACATTTACCGCCAGGATGAACAGACTTAACACCCTTACAGATTTTAGTTGAAAAAAATCTATACAAATCAATCGTAGCAGCCAAAGGTGGTCGTCTGGAAAAGAGATACCTCTTTAATACAAAGGTGGTTATAAATTATTTCGTAAATTTTTTTGTTTTTGTACTATTGCAATCACATAGATTGGACTTACTTTTCTTACTTTTCGAAAAATATGAAAAAAATCATATAAATATAATGATAACGTTACCTTTCGGATAGGATAATGGTTCAAATTCCATTGCGTGTAAATAAAGCAGTTTTTAACACATTTGAAAATTACGTGGGTTTGCCGATGATATTGTCATCTCTATATTTTCTTGAACGGTTATTCTTATTTGAACCACTTACAAGTTTTTACTAAACTGTTAATCTAATGTTATATGCCTTTTTATAGCCAGATCAAAACGAATATAAATTATGTATTTTAATTTGTTGGACTTGTTATTAAAGGTCAGTCTTAAGCGATGTTTAATGAAACAAACCATAAGATAATTATGAGAAAATTAGTAAAGTTATGAGTGCAATTAAATGACAATCATTTTGACTGATAATTAGAAAAATTGGTTAATGTATCTAAATCGTCATTTACTAAGAAACGAAATATTGAAGAAATATATAAATTAATTGTCCTCCTGCTGACATTAGGTGTAAATGAAGATTGTTTTGGTTGTATAGACTTTTAAGTACAATCTGATATGTATGACTAACTGATTAGCTTCAAAGAATTCATTTCATAGTCTCGAATATAGGAGAATTCTAGAGGAGAGCTCGAGAAACTCTAGCTCTAAAAGATTTCATTTTTATTTTTCGTCAGTAGTCGATGCTGTCAAGGCTGAAACGGCATGCGTTTAGTTAACTTTACAGGAGAGATATAAAACTTTAAAACTATACCCTTTTATATGTAGTAAATCAAATAATTTAGCATCTATTATTACATGAAAAAATCTGACTTATTGTTGTTGAAGGTACCCCGTTGTGACTATTGCCGTATGTGGACGTGCATTGTCTTGCTGAAATAGAGGTCGACTCTGAGGTAAGGAACCGCAATCGGCTCCAGTACTGTATCGATGTATCCTCTTGCATTCAAATTTCCCGGAATGAAAACTAGAGGGGACCTTCCACCCAAACCATCACACGTTGTGTGAGAGCTGTATGGCGTTCAAGAGCAAAATTCAAATTTCGGCGTTCTCCAGGTAATCGCCTCACCCTCCTACATCCATCGTGAGCCCAAAGACAAAACCGAGATTAGTCTGAGAACACTACCCGCTTCCATTCGTGGCCCCAATTTGCTCGTTCGTTGCACCATTGCAACCTACGAGCACGATGTCTTAGTGTCAACGGGAGGCAAAGAAATGGTCGATATGAACGCAACCCAAACGACCTTATTCGGCGCATTATGCTCCAACGCACCCATCCAATCAGTTGCAATTGCACAAGTGGTAGAACGTCTGTCTCGTAGGGCAGCAATTCGGAGATGACGACCTTCGCGTGCTGACGATCTTTGAGGACGAGCAGATCCACAAATTGGTTCATACACACCTTCCTCAGACCACCTCCTCCAACACTGCGACACCGTTGAAACACTATGGCCTATGCGGTCCGCAATTTGCCCTTTTGAAAAACCGGCTTCTCTCATACCGACAATGCGGCCTTTTTCAAACTCATTCAGTTGATGAAAATGAACCGACTCACGACGTTCTGGCATTTTTCACTTTATTTTCTACGCGATAGCCCTAAAATTTTCTACACGACTAACGCAAATTGTTAGCGCCATCTATCAGTGGCGTAAGAAAGAGAGAGATGTGTGCGGTTTGAGAGTACAAGTACGATTTTTAACGTGCACGTGAAAAAAGGGGCGCATAGTAAAACCCGAGTGAAACCCGCTGGCGCCAGCAGAAGACAACCAACCCCGAGTCTCCTCACCTTCTACGAACACAACGCATCTGCAAGGTAGGATTTTCATCCCCGTATAAATCTGATCTCATCTCTCTAATAAATTGGCTAATTGCCTCGCTCGCAACACAAATCAACTAGTAAAGCAAAATTCTTTATCGTATAATAGGATTTCGCTTAAAAACTGTTTTGATAATTTTATATCTGTTCTCCTCAGCGTGTGACAAAATTAAGTAGAATTGTTTGTCACATACTTTTTGTTTTTTTTTGTCTTTTATTTCTGGATTTGGTACATCTGGCATGATTAAGTTGCCAATCAATATTTGAATTTGATGTTGCTTTGTACAGATAATGACCAGAAATTTTAGATTTAAATTATTTCGTTTATTGAAACACACACTGGAAGAATACAAATAATTTAAAATCTTTGATACATATTTGTAAAATCTAAATTAATAACAAAACTGACAAAGATGTGCTACAAATCTAAGTGTTGTGAATGTGCTGCTATTTTAGTAAAACCTAAGTGCTTGACAAAATGAAAACGCTCAACCGTTTGGACTACACGCTTAACGGACTGGCTGATTCTTATTTTTTACTACTAATTCCTAACAAACGAGTTTCAAATACACCAGTACCACATTTCGATCATAACTTTGCATTCCAACCTGAAAAAATTCGTTTTGTCAGAACTTCCCTCACCCCTGAAGTACAAAAACATCTCAAGCTTTTTCGAAAATTTATAAAAAAGGATTTTGCGAAATTGCTTATTTTTTTATGAGAATTCCTCCAAGTTAAAATACAGATATGTATGTTAAAGTCAATGTAAAGAAGAGTGTTATGCGTATGTTTCAAATGTTATATTATAACATTTACTATTGTAAAAGTTTTAGATAGCGCCATATTATGTCTAATTTGATAACAATCCTTCCTTAGCTTACGTTCGATAAAAATCGATTATGTTGATCAAAACACAAGTTCTTACAGAAAGTCCCACCTGTAAGATAATGTTATTGTTCAAAACTCAAACTACTACAGTTTCACTTTATGCATCTATAAAATCATGTCTTTTTGTTGTCCAGGTTCACACCTCAGGCACATGCGGTTATAATAAAAATAAACGGTGAAATAATTAAAATGGGAATTTTTGGCAATTATGTTACAGCAAAACAGTAACTGTACTGCCAACTTTCTCTCGAATTTCGCCCTTTGCTCCCGCCAACCTAAAATCACTTCTGTTCTTCCACACCCTAGTATATAGTGGATTTTTAAAATACAAAGAAAGGGTTACTATGCTGTATGCCAAATGACTACTCGTAACATTTTATGTAAGTGCTATTTCTTTAAGTTATATTATTATTTTCATTCCAGATTTGCAAGTTGTACAAATACGGATAACATCGAGTAGACGACTTTGACAATCTAGGAAGACAATTACAATTACAGAAAATAATATTTCTGCGAGCAAATCCAACATACACTTATTCCAAGTTCATAGTTTAAAGATATATTCTCGGTAAACCGAATTTTAAATGGTCTCGTCGTCAGTATCGTTAAAAATGTTAAGTAAATTCGTCTATTCTCTATGTTTAGTATGTACCATGAATACGAAGACCACTTGGAACAGGTTTTCTCGAGCTAAAGTAGTTACATTAGGTTATAGATACATCTTTTTTTCGACTATATCTTACCAGTTCTTCTGATTTTTGACCGGAAATGATTACGGCTGAAGATGTGAACAAACATGCCAACACAACCGCACCTAACTGAAGATACTCATTTATTCCAAAATCGAAACTCTGTATCGTGAGAAAAAGCAGTAGGTTGTTTAGACCTAGAAATCCTCCACACACAGCGAATAGAATTACATATGGGGTATTCCATACCAAATCGACCACTTTTTAACCCGACCCCTTTTGATATGCCTGAAAGTTTTTCTTCCTTTTCTATCCTATAAAAGACGTTTCTCAGAATTTTTTCAATTTTTTTTACCCGACTCAAAAAAAGTTATGAATTTTTGAAAAAAACCGCTCATTTTTTTTTGAACTGCTAGAACTTTTTCAAAAATTGACCGTTTGGGACCGTTTTTTTTTCAAAATTTTTGTTTTTAAATGTACTTTTCGGAAAAAAATATACCAAAATTTTTAAAGTTCATCTTATAAGAAATTTTTCAGTTTTTTGAGAAAAACCATCAAATTTTCGAAGTTCGCCATTTTTTATTTTTTATTTTTTTTTCTCATAAAAAACTTCAATCAATTCTCCAATTATCCCCACTAATCCCGGAGTGGGCCGATTCTTTTTTCTATTTTTTTTATTTAATTGAAAAAAAAATCTTTTCATTTTCAATAGTAAACAATTTTTTTTTTTTATCTATATTATTTATATTACAAAAGAAACATAATTAAATGATTTTCAGGTAATATATTTTTTATTTATAATATATATATATATATAATATAATAAGGATTACAACATCGATCGAATTGCTTATTTGATGCCATAATGTTTCGATGAAATTATTTTGATAAATGTAGATAAGTATAATAATCAAAATAATTATCGCTTCTAAAACAATGAATCAGAAGAATGTTCATAAACTAGAGAAAATTGTTCTTTTTATTAATCAAATATAATGACAATAATCTTTAATTCAATACTAAAACGCACTGAAGATTTATGGGTTATGTTCTAACTCTCAATTTAAGACAACCGTATAGATTTATGGATTAGAACATACTTGCGTGTATCGAATAAACTGGCTATAGGTAAGTCTGTAATTGTCATACCCTAGTTTATCGATCCGATTGACGTATTAAGATTTGAATCTCAGTCATATTAATCGTAGATTAAGATTATAAATAAAAAATATATTACCTGAAAATCATTTAATTATGTTTCTTTTGTAATATAAGGAGTGTTCATTTTATTAAACGGACACCTTTAAAGTAACGCCACTTTTCTAATTTTTAATCTAAATTATTCTAGTTTTTATATATGAAAGCTTTAAGTTGTATCTATTAAATGCCATTTTTGTTTTCAAAATAACATTATTTCTTTTTAAAATGAAGCGAATCGCCATTGGGGCAAGAAAATTATCTTTGCAAAAGTGATGCTACGAAAAATTTCCGTTGGGGGGACTGCCTAAAATAACTAAATGTTCAAAATCAGCAATGTTCCAAATAATCAAAAAGTTTGGGGAGTTTAATACTTTAGAAGATTTGCTCAAATCCTGACCGAGAAAAGGCCCGCTTAACGAAAATATTGAGGAAAACATCATTAAACTGCTAAAATTAACGAAATGTATGTCTGTGTGGGAAATACCGAAGAAGCAAGGTGTTACCGTAGGTATTGTACAAAATATAAAGACTCGGAATAACATTAGAACGTATTAAAGCAAAAAATCCCAAAAAGAAGCGAAAAGCAGCGCACAAAGTTTAAAAAAAAAGCAGGAAGTTATAAACAATTTTGGTCAGGAACAAAAATCGTTGTGTTTTGATGGACAACGAAACGAAGGTTAAAATGGACTGCAATACACTACCCGGCTCCCAGTTTTATAATGCAGTTGTAGGGGAAGATGTCCTCGATGACATGAAAACAAAAAAAAATTGAAAAGTTTGGGAAAAAAGTCTTAGTGTGGCAACCGATTTGATCTTGTGGGCTAAAAAGTTTTAGTTTTTTTTTACGATTGGAACAATTCGGGGCGATGATTACAGGAAAGAATGTATAAAAACGCGATTATCGCCTGTTTATTGCAAACATCATAACCCTCCATTGTTTTGGCCAGATTTGGCTTCGGTTCACTACGCTGGTGCCACTCAGGAGCTTCTTAATGCCAATAATGTACAGTTTTTAAAAAAGGAAAATAAACCACCCAACTGTCCTGAGCTTCGTCTACTTGAGCGATAATGGGCAAATATGAAATCAGTGTTAAGAAAAGATGGCCGTACAACATCATGAGTTGGAGATTTTAAAAAAATGTGGCCTCCTGCTATGAAGAAATCACAAACAAACCTGTGCAAACAGTGATTCGAGGTATTCGCGCAATAGTTAGAAAATTGTATAGTTTCTGAATATAATTGATTAGAGAATAAGAATAATTATTTCATTTAACATTGTTAAACATTTTTATAACAAAAAAAAAATAAATTAGCCCAAAGTACTCGAATTAGTAGCAATTTTTCAGTGTCCGCTTTATAAAATGAACATTCCTTAAATAATATAGATAAAAAAAAATTTTTTTTCTTTTGAAAATAAACAAATTTTTTTTTCAATTAAATAAAAAAAATAGAAAAAAGAATCGGCCCACTCCGGGATTAGTGGGGATAATTGGAGAATTGATTGAAGTTTTTTATGAGAAAAAAAAATAAAAAATAAAAAATGGCGAACTTCGAAAATTTGATGGTTTTTCTCAAAAAACTGAAAAATTTCTTATAAGATGAACTTTAAAAATTTTGATATATTTTTTTCCGAAAAGTACATTTAAAAACAAAAATTTTGAAAAAAAAACGGTCCCAAACGGTCAATTTTTGAAAAAGTTCTAGCAGTTCAAAAAAAAATGAGCGGTTTTTTTCAAAAATTCATAACTTTTTTTGAGTCGGGTAAAAAAAATTGAAAAAATTCTGAGAAACGTCTTTTATAGGATAGAAAAGGAAGAAAAACTTTCAGGCATATCAAAAGGGGTCGGGTTAAAAAGTGGTCGATTTGGTATGGAATACCCCATATGTACTCATTTTTTTGTTAACATCCGTAGATATTCTAAAACAGTGAAACAGCTTAAGATAAAGCTTCTACAAAACGATAATAGCTACTCATGAATTCTGCTGCTTCTTTTTATAATAGAAATCATTCTTTTTTTCACGTCTTTTTGAAATTTTTTATCCCGTAGCAATTTGAATGCTTCTTCTGAGTTTAAATCGTCGACATTCAGTAGTTGCTTTTTCATAGTTACAACTATATAAACCTGAATTCTCATGTGACAAGATGTGTAAACAACTTGATTGCAGCTGGCCGTCATTGCTAAAGCCAATAAAGGATAACTCAATCTATATATGAAAAAAAGTTCGTTCTTCCAGTTGGGCGCATAATCCTGTATAATATTTAGGGGAAAACATACTTGTTGTATGTTTTCCGAGGGAAACATATACATCACTGAAGCGAACAGCGCGCATATTATGTTGACGACAGTGTAATTGTGTACTACTTTAATTTCATCTTTGATGCATTTGTCGGTTTTTTCATCTATATTGTGATGTTTCCAAAGTTGAAGATCGTTTATCGCATCAACACTTAAATGAGTAGCTAAAATAGTTTGCGCTAGTGATAATGTTACCTAAAAATACAAAGTTTAAATTTCAATATCCTTAAACGTTTCTTGGGTATGTTTACGTAAAACGCTGCAGAGTAGTAGGGTGCGTATCGAATAAAATATTTTGCTTCAAATACGGTAAGAAAGAGATAAGTTTGAATTAATATCAGCAATACATGTATCAGTAGCACCAACAGATTTAGTACCCTTACAGATTTTAGTTGAAAAAAATCTATACACGTCAGTCGTAACAGCCAAAGTTCATCATCTGAAAAAGAGATTTTTAACACCAGGTGGTTACAAAAGATCATAAATTAAGTTGGTTTTGAATTTTCGTGAATTTTGCCGCTTCGGTGGAAGTGTTTTCGGTATGTTTGTAGACAATCACTTGAATAGGAAAAACTATTTTGTTGTCGGGACTATTATCCAAAATATCCAGAAATTCACTCGCAAATTAAAAAGACTGACCAACAGGACAATCACAGAATTTTTTAACAATGTATTACTAAAAAAATTGAAAAACAATAACGCAGAGCATTTCGACAGTTAACGTCTTCCCAAACTTCGCTGAAGATTACCGGTTCCGCTAATTAGCGGCAGTCCAGAATCCCAGCCAAATGATGAGGAAACAGAAACATTGTTAAACTCCTAAAAAACATGTCAAAGAAAAACTGTGATCTATGTTTAGTCTTGTTGTTTTGTAGAAATTCTTCTATATCACATCCCCAGTACAGTTGATATTTGTAAGGCGAATCAAAGACAAAATACTAGTAATCTAGCAAAGATTTTTACTGAAACTAGAATAAGATGAGAAGCAACGTCAAACAGGTTACTTGAAAATTCTAATAAAAAAAGTAATAATGATAATGACATTACCTTTGGGATAGGATAGTGGTTCAAACTCCATTAGGTGTAAATGAAACAAATATGAAAATTATTCGATTTTTCTGATGATATTTTCATACAGTATATCTCCTTAAGCGGTTATTCTTATTTGAACGATTTGCAGGTTATTACTAAGCTGTATTTGTATGTTGCCAGCGTTCTAATATTATACCTACATAGCTACCCATATTTTTACAGATAGATCAAAACGAATATAATTCATGTATTATTGAAGACTAGCCTTAAACGAAACTTAATGAAACAAGCTAGTAAATTATTTATGACAAAATTACTAAATTAGTAAGGCTAAGAATTGTCCATTAAACGACGATAATTGCGACGCAAAAACAGAAAAAATCGTTTATATATTATTTATTTCAAAATGGTTGTCGACATAGATGGCTGCGAAAATTCGAAATAAAGTTGCCAGTACATCAACTATAGTACCTAATTTTGAAATTATAAAATTCTTTGTTGACATTTCAATTGTTTTGTCAGAAACACGTGTATTATTCCGTGGTGTAATCTTTGTTGTTTTGAATTTGCTTAATGTACAATTTTTTATGCTAAACGTAATGTCGCTTTTAAATGAAAGGATACCTGAAGCAGTTTGCAGTTGTTATCAGAAACTTCTTTCTTTGCAGTTTGTTAAAATCATAACCTCAATTGATAAAATTGACATCTTAGTTACTTTTTTCTAAGTAAATCTAAAGGTATTACTACTACTACTACGTCGACAACCATTTTGAAATATTATAATATGTATGTATATCTAAAACTTCATCTTAAAAAAAACAGGAAACACTGAAAAAATAGAAAAAATAAAACTTTTAAGTCGTTTTGAAGTCGTTTGATGTTACTGTTAGTAAAGGTGCTGTTAGTCATAGACTGTTAGTTATCAAACGTGAAAGCGCTGCCAACCCCAGGGACTTAAAATTACCATGGCATAATACCAACCTGACGTTTTAACAAGTGGTTTTATCCATTTGCCGACGACTATATATTGAATTCACGTTCGGTAGATGTAACTAGATTTGGTAACTTTTTTTTAAGCTATATAACGGCGGACATAATTGTTCTAGTGTATAATGTTATAACTGGAATGTCAGAACGTAGGTATCAAAAATGTGACATGTAAGTAGGTAAATGTCAAATATCGAAAATGTGATGGTTTTGTGGTAATCTGCTGAATCTATTTTTGAATCATGGAGAAAATTGCATCCCTCTAAAAAGCCCAAAGAGCAACCCGCATGTAAAATTTTGAATCTTTTCCCTTCAATAGGAGGACAAGCTTTGATGTCATCGTCATGGATCCACAATTTTACCAGGGATCCGTTTTGTTATATCTATAGCCCCTAGAAATACATAGTATCGTCACCGTGGAGCAAACCTGGCGGAAACTTAACAAAAACAAAAATTATTAACACCATTTGACAGACCGCGAAATTTAAAATGGTTTTATGTTGGATTTAAAGTTTGTAGTTTATACAGGCTGACTGCGAAATACATGCAAAAAAAAATGGGGAATAGCTCACAATATGATTATGTCACTGGCAAAAATTCACGGTCCTAAGTGGTAGCAGTGTCTAGAAAAAATTATTTGAAATTAAATGTAAATTGTTATACGCGCCGCTGGTAATGTTTCGTGACCTACATAATTACTGCAATGAATGGACAGGGGACTCGGAGTAAGAACCAAAAAAGTAACTTTATCCGGCACTTTTTTAATCGCAACGTGAAAACCACGAAAAGGGCCAGTTATTATCGAGCGGTGGTTGAAATCGGTGTATGCTCCAGTTTTCTAATGCAGAGTGTGTCGATATGGTAATTTGTGTGCGCGAACATTTGCATCAGTGGTACAGCATCTCCGAGATCATGGTACCTTTAACGTCAAGCTCACGATCGTGGTCGTGATGGGACAGAAAGAAGAAATTGGATTTTCGCAGCTTGTAGTGCATCCTACATTAAAAGTACACGGTCACAACCATACCATGTTGACAAAGTGCACGGTTTGGAGCCCACTGATTGTCCACGTTGTATAACTCACTTTTTGTCCGATGGAACTCCACATAGTCGTCAACAAGTACGATTTCAAGAGACGGTTTTCGAGAAACGTGTATTGGTTGGATGAAACAATTCGTTTGTGGAAATCAACAGTGTCCAGAAATTATCGAAGAGCTTCAACAAGTGAAAGTGGCAGCCGCTACTCCAGTGTTTTTTTACCTATCAACAAAACTCTTGCGACGCGCTGACACTTGTATTGCTAGTCAAGGACAACATTTTCAACATTTCTTGTAAACAGGTAGTAGCATTCTAAGTTGCTCTTATTTCTGTTCCAATAAACAATGTAAAATCGTTGTGACAAGGACCAAACATCCGTCAGAATCAAAATTACCAAAAAACTTTCACACTGACCTTTAACGATGAATGAGTAAATGAATGAACGAATGATAAGCAGCAAAAAGTCGGTTTTACTTTTAATTGAAACTGAAAGTGTTTAGGTGGTTTTTATTCGAACGTTTTTCCAACTCTGTTTACAAGGTGGCTCAGTGCCTTCGTATCGAGGGTGGTTCATGGGGGTTTTGCCCCATTCGATTTTTAATTTATTTTTTCTATATTTCGGCTCTACTAGGGTGGGGGATGCCGTGGTTAAAATATTTGCATATATTTCGCAGTCACCCTGTATACGTTACCCGGGAAACATTGTCGTTTGCTTTAATTGAAATTTAGATACACCAAAACCAGTTTCTCCGACATAAACTTCTTTTCAGAGTATTCCATTTCAACAAAAAAATCGACAATATTTCCCGGGTTACATCTAAGTTCTGTAAGCTGAAAACAGTGGTGAAAATTGCGTTATATTTTCATACAATTTCCTCAAAACGCTGGAAAGAAGATGACGATAAACTGTTAAAAAAAAGACCTCTTGTGTGGACAAATTATATTTAAAATTTCATAATCATATGTCTGTTAATAAAGGAGATATTACGTTCTAAATATATATTGAAAATCCCATTACCCAAAGGTAGGTCTTAACACTCTTCGATGTCTGAAAAAGGTAAACATCAGGAATATACAATAATAACATCGACATAGGCTTTGGATCTTAGGTTAACCTTAATTAGTGTTATCGTTTCTCCCTTTACCAAACTAATCAATATCTGAATTAACAAAGATATGTTCCCGATGTTTTAAAGTTATCAAAAGTTATACCAATCCATAAGAAGGGATCGTTGATTTCAGGCCAATTTATTTAATTCCCATTCTAGGCAAAATATTAGAGATTATTTTAAAAATTAGTAATCATTTTGAACACATCAATAACTTATTCAATAAAGATCAGTTTAGTTTTCGTCGCAATTCGTCAACAACCCTACCTATAAACAGATAAGTGATATAGTCTTAAATCCCTTTGAGAACAAAGAGTATGCACACGCTTTATGTCTAGACTTAACAAAAGCGTTTGATTGTGTTTCACATAGCTTACTTCTAAAAAAATTAGCCTATTATAATTTAGACAACTCATGTATTAAATTGTTAGAATCGTACTTGCATGAACGTAAACAATTTGTTCATTTTAATAATGTAAATTCGTCATGTTTAACTGTGCAGCAAGGAGTACCCCAAGGGTCGGTCTTAGGGCTGATTTTATTTTTAATCTTCATTAACGATTTATCTGACTGCGCTCATGATACTAACTTTATATTGTATGCAGACGATACAACACTCATAGCTACTTCCCCTAATCTAAAACACTTCATAGTAACATTAGTGTAGTGGAGTTGAGCGTAAATGCTTGGTTTATCTCTAATCGACTATGTTTTAATAACGAAAAAACTAAGCAAATTTACTTTGGTCTTAAAGATTTAGAAATTATAAATAATAATAAACCAGTCCAACTATTAGGAGTTTTACTCGACATCAAGATGACGTGGGAGGTTCATATCACTCAATTAGCGAAGACGGTTTCCCAAAGGTTGTATGTCATGCGTCGTTTGCAATATATTATATCTACATCCACTATAAAACTGCTTATTTTGGCTACATACACAGCAAAATCTGCTACGCAATCTTAGTTTGGGGTCATTCTTGTCATCTCTACAAATTATTTGCTAATCAGAGAAAGTGTGTATGTATTATGAGTAAATTGAATTATAGAGACGATTGCCGTAACGCTTACAAAATGCTAGGAATAATGACTGTACCTTCTATATACATTTTCTCCTGTCTCCTGTATGCAAAAAGAAACAGCGATCAATTTAGAGGGCTTGATCATGTATATGATACAAGACATAAAAGCTTACTTCAACCCGAATTTCTAAGGCTTTCACGTACAAGAAATGGTATACGATTTTTTTTGTCATCAGCTGTTTAACAGTCTTCCACTAAGTCTTAAAGACAAAAGTTACGCCAGTTTTAGATTTTGTGTAAAAACCTTATTGATTGAAAATACTTTTTATTCATTAGAAGAATTTGTAAAATTTAATTTTCACTACTGTACCTACTTATATTTGACGTATGAAAAATTACTATTACTATTACTATTACTAAATAACGTAATTTGCGGTAATGGAAATGCTACCAATAATACATACATAAATGAAAACGTAGATTGTTCAATATTTAATTTTGCCCCATCACTTCTTGTGATGTGGAACGCACGTTTTCAAAGCTTAAAAGTGTTTTAAGCGATCAAAGGTGTAAATTTACAATCGAAAATTTAAAGAAATATATAGTTTGCTTTTGTAACTCATTTTAAATACGTGAATTAATACTTTATTTTTTGTTAAATGCGACTTCCTTTAATTTTTTGCGATAACTCAGAATTAATGGACGTAACTATAGATGGTTCGTTTATTTTATAATTTTTTTGTTTGTTACACAAAATATTTATTTCCATAATGTTTTGTTTAATGTTTTTTTTTAATATTTTTGATGTGTGCTTTTTCGTTGAGCAAATATTTTTTCCTTCAGGTTGTTATCCTATACTAAGATTTTTATAACCTAATTCGACAATTTTTGGGACCTAAAAATGTCTCCTTTTATTCATTTTTTAACGACCTAAAAGTCTACATCGACAGTGGTCAAGGTCGTCCCTAATTACAGTTTCACTTTCATCATATTGATTCGTGCCGGACATTTATCAGCCTTCATTACATTTTTATTAATTTATTAGTTATTAGTATTATAACTGTTATTTCCAAATTCTAATCACTAATAAATAGTCTAGAACTATTATCTGCCTTCATTAATTACACATGGACATTTTAAAAATTCCATTCACTAATAGCGGTCCCTGTCAAAATTATAATTACGTCATAGCAACTGAGAAATTTAGCGTCACCATAAAAGGAAAGGAGGTTTTTCGCACCCTCGAGACTGAAGTTGCTATTTCATTCTCTGATTCGAGAGACTGAAGTGGCTCATTTAATCTCAAGGGACTGAAGTACAAACAGAATGTTTCCATGACAACGAAATACCAAAAGTTCGAAATTTGAGAAGTTAATATTATATAATAATTTATTTATTTATTTATTTATTTTTATTTATTTATTTATTTATTTATTTATTTATTTATTTATTTATTTATTTATTTATTTATTTATTTATTTATTTATTTATTTATTTATTTATTTATTTATTTATTTATTTATTTCAATACAATGCCCAACGGGCTTAACGCCCAATAACAGGACAAGGTAATATATAAAATAAACTAATTATAACATGTGCAGATAGGTCACTTACGGATGTTCAGGTCGAAATTGTTTTTTTTTTATATCATTTGAGGTTGAATTAAAAATGTCGATATTATCTTGGAGACTGGTGTAATTGGTGAGCATGAAGATGAGAGATGAATTGGACATAATGTTGGTCCTAGAAGAAGAAGATAATAATAATAATAAGCAAAAACAAGGCGAATTCATAGAACATAATTGTAGGAGTATACTAATTTATGAAATTCGAGTAATTTTGTACAAAATGTTGGGAGGATGCCATCACGTTGTTGGTGGAAATGATTAGACCAGTTTTGGTTAGCGTTTTACCATTTATGTGGTATTCCTAATATATGTAGATACAAAATTTGAACACAATCGGTTCAGTAGTTTCAGAGATTATCTATCAAGAGATTTACCAACCACAATTTAATTTGACAACTGGATGGTGGACACGCTGAGATAAATAAAAAAGCTGATTGTGCGTTGGTGCTTTATTCTATTCAGCTCAGCGGCTACATTACGAATCACTAAATCTAAAAAAAATATAACTAGAAAACAAGAAAATTTAGGAGGAGGTTCGTCCGCCGATTCCCTGGATCTAGGAGCCGCAACACAACGAATGTCGCTCTACAAAGGCCGCCGCCAATTCTTTAGAGAAGTGTGAGGCGTCCGATGATCCTTTACAAAAAGCGGGTCGCTGCAAAAGTGTATCTCTCCAAAGAATACCGTCGAAAGCGATACATGTTTACTGCTCTTGTTGGCCTTATATTGCCGCATAGGGATCTCGTACGTTCGGAACCACCTGGCTCCCTTTGTAAGTTCTCTTGAGGTGTCGCAAGGGGTAAGTACTTACGCAAGCGAATTAACAGTAGGTTTATGATGACTGACAACACCGCTGCGAACGATACCATGTAAAATGTATTGCTTACAGGTTTTTTACGCTACCAACCTCAAAAGTGTAACGGACAATAGTTGCTGTTTTATGCTATTAGTGCTAAGATATTTCTTGAAGTTCTTTTCATTCCATATTTGTAAATCTTAAAAACACGGATAACATCGAGTAGATGACTTTTGCAATCTAGGAAGACAATTACAATTACAGATAATTATGTTTCTAACAGTAACTGCAACATACGCTAATTCCAAGTTCATAATTTATAGAAATATTTTCGGTAAACCGAATTCTGAAAGGTTTCGTCATCAGAATTCTCAAAAACGTTAAGTAAATTCTTTTATTTGTTTCATTCAGTATGTACCAAGGATACGAAGACCATTCGGAACAGGCTTTCTCGAACTAAAGTATTTTAAGTTATAGATCAATCAGTTTTTTTTCATCCATAGCTTACCAGTTCTTGTGACTTTTGACCAGAAATTATTACCGCTGAAAACGTGGACAAACCTGCCAACAGCATCGAGGCTAACTGAAGATACTCATTTATTCCAAAATCAAAAGTTAGTATCATGACAAAGAACAATAGGTGACTCATACCCAGAAACCCTCCACACACAGCGAATAAAATTATATAAGTACTCATTTTTTTGTTAAGTTCTGTAAATATACTGAAACAATGGAACTGCTTAAGAAGGTAAAGTTTCTACAAAACGGGAGTAGCTACTTGTAACATTTGTTGCTTCTTTTTATAACAGAAATCATTCCTCGTTTCACGTGCTCTTGAAATTCTTTATCATGGAGGAGTTTACATGCTTTTTCTGAGTTTAAATTGTCGATATGCAGTAGTAATTTTTTCATACTTACAACTATGTAAACCTGAATTCTTGCGTGACAAGCTGTGTAAACAACTTGATTGCTGCTGGCTGTCATTGCTAAAGCCATTAAAGGGTAACTCATTTTATACATGAAAAAAAGTTCGTTCTTCCAGTTTGGTGCATAATCCTCTATTATATTTAGAGGGAAACACATTTGTTGTATGTTTTCCGAGGGAAACATGTACACCACTGCAGCGAACAACGCGCATATCATATTAACGATGGTATAAATATTTACTGCTTTAATTTCAAACTGAATATATCTGGCATTTTTTTCGTCTACGTTGTGATGTGTCCAAAGTTGAAGAGCGCTTAAAGCATCAACGTTTAAATGAGTAGCAAAAATAGTTTGCACTAGTGATAACATTATCTAAAAAACATAGAGTTTAAATCCTAATAAAAATTAATACTTCCTGGCCAAGTTTACATAAAAGCTTCCAAAGTAGTAGGATGCATATCGAATAAAATATTTTGCTTCAAAAACTGAAAGAAAGAGATATGTTTGAATTAGTACCAGCACTACATTTACCGCCAGGATGAACAGACTTAACACCCTTACAGATTTTAATTGAAAAAAATCTATACAAATCAATCGTAGCAGCCAAAGGTGGTCGTCTGGAAAAGAGATACCTCTTTAATACAAAGGTGGTTATAAATTATTTCGTAAATTTTTTCGTTTTTGTACTATTGCAATCACATAGATTGGACTTACTTTTCTTACTTTTCGAAAAATATGAAAAAAATCATATAAATATAATGATAACGTTACCTTTCGGATAGGATAATGGTTCAAATTCCATTGCGTGTAAATAAAGCAGTTTTTAACAAATTTGAAAATTACGTGGGTTTGCCGATGACATTGTCATCTCTATATTTCCTTAAACGGTTATTCTTATTTGAACCACTTACAAGTTTTTACTAAACTGTTAATCTAATGTTATATGCCTTTTTATAGCCAGATCAAAACGAATATAAATTATGTATTTTAATTTGTTGTACTTGTTATTAAAGGTCAGGCTTAAGCGTAGTTTAATGAAACAAACCATAAGATAATTATAACAAAATTAGTAAAGTTATGAGTGCAATTAAACGACAATCATTTTGACGGATAAATAGAAAAATTGGTTAATGTATCTAAAACGTCATCTACAAAGAAACGAAATATTGAAGAAATATATAAATTAATTGTTCTCCTGCTAACATTAGGTGTGAATGAAGATTGTGTTGGTTGTATAGACTTTTAAGTACAATTTGATATGTATGGTTAACTGATTAGCTTCTAAGAATTCATTTCATAGTCTCGAATATACAATACTGAAAAAGAGCCCGAGAAACTCTAGCTCCAAAATATTTCATTTTTATTTTTCGTCACTAATCGATGCTATCCAGGCTGAAACGGCATAAGCTGCGTTTAGTTAACTTTACAGGAGAGATACAAAACTATATTCTTTTATAGTAGTTATCAAATAATTTAGCATCTAGCTTATTGTTGTTGAAGGTACTCCGTTATGACTATTGCCGTATGTGTGGCGTACAACAGCGAAATTCAAATTTCAGCGTTCTCCACGTAATCGCGTCACCCTCCTACACCCATCGTGAGCCCAAAGACAAAACCGAGATTAGTCTGAGAACACTACCCGCTTCCATTCGTGGTCCCAATTTGCTCGTTCGTTGCACCATTGCAACCTACGAGCACAATGTCTTGGTGTCAACGGGAGGCAAAGAAATGGTCGATATGAACGCAACCCAAACGACCTTATTCGGCGCATTATGCTTCAACGCACCCATCCAATCAGTTGCAATTGCACGAGTGGTAGAACGTCTGTCTCGTAGGGCAGCAATTCGGAGATGTCGATCTTCGCGTGCTGACGATCTTTGAGGACGAGCAGATCCACAAATTGGGTCATACACACCTTCCTCAGACCACCTCCTCAAACACTGCAACACCGTTGAAACACTATGGCCTATGCGGTCCGCAACCTTCCTGTCAAAGAGTATGAATCAATACAGTTACTTATGGACATCCGCATATCTCGCACAGAGAGTTCTTCATCAATTAGTTACTGATGAAGGAGCACAATATCTTCTCGCCTCAAATGCATTGATTGTGCACAGTTATGTGGACGATATTGTGACTGGAGCTGCTTCAGTAAAAGAAGCGGAGAAGCTTAAAACAGAACTGATTAATCTTTTGGCTAAAGGTGGATTCGAACTAAGAAAATGGTGCAGCAACCTTCCTGACTTACTGAATTCTCTGCCTGCACAGTATCTAGAAAACCGCATCGTATTTTCGACAGAAGAGTCTGCATTTAAAATTCTGGGGCTCATGTCGGAACCAAATTCGGACAATTTCACATACCATACTCATCCATTTCAAGGTCCTTCCACGAAAAGAACTATTCTCTCTTATATTTCTCAAGTCTTTGATCCTCTCGGCTGGTTGACGCCCGTGTTTTTTTGGGCTAAACATTTTTTACAATAATTATGGCTTCTTCAGTATGATTGGGACGAACCGCTAAATCCAATTCTCCGACATCAGTTGAAGGCATTTGTTGCAGAAATCCACCTTCTCAAACAAATCAAGATTCCAAAAAAATTCCCAAATGATTATTATCAGCAACTCCGATTAATAGGCTTCTGCGATGCTTCCCAAAAGGGGTTCGCCGTGTGTATTAACCTCTGTTTTTTACGTGACAGCTTAAACTGTCACCCCTCACACCGATAAGCATTCCTCGCCTTGAACTCTCAGGAGCACTGCTGTTAGCGAAGTTATTTGTCTTCGTTCGAAAATCCCGTTCGACTTTCAAGATAGAAGAAACTCTACTATACACTGATGCTCAAATCGTCTTAGCCTGACTACAAACTATGCGTCATATTCTAAAACCCTTTGTAGCTAATCGAGTAGTTAAAATAATTGAGCTTACCAACCCTGAAAGCTGGTATTACATAAGCTCTAAAGAAAACTGCGCAGACGCCGTTTCCCGGGGAATGACTCCTCAACAATTATCTACTTTTCCTTCTTGCATTTATGGACCAGAATTCTTATCGCAATCGCCTACCAAGTGGCCCCGTCAAAGAACATCTATCCTTGACACCGATACTCCCGAGAAACGCAAGGACAAGATTGTTCTTAATGTAGGCACCACGGAAGACGTTCTTTGAAAATTCTCCTCACTTGTTCGGCTTCAAAGAGTTTCTGCGTATGTACCAGGATTTATCAATATAATAATTTTTCATCGAGATTTTTTAACATAACATATAAATGTTGTAAGTCTCTGGGCAATCTCTCTGACTGATTCTTTATCGTATAGGATTTCGCTTAAAATCTGTTTTGATAATTTTATATCTGTTCTCCTCAGCGTGTGAAAAAATTAAGTAGAATTGTTTGTCACACACTTTTTGTTTTTTTTTTTGTTTTTTTTTTTGTCTTTTATTTCTGGATTTGGTACGTCTGGCATGATTAAGTTGCCAATCAATATTTGAATTTGATGTTGCTTTGTACAGATAATGACCAGAAATTTTAGATTTAAATTAATTCGTTTATTGAAACACACAGTGGAAGAATACAAATAATTTAAAATCTTTGATAGTTGGAAAATCTAAATTAATAACAAAACTGACAAATATGTGCTACAAATCCAAGTGTTGTGAATGTGCTGCTATTTTAGTAAAACCTAAGTGCTTAACAATATGAAAACGCAGAACTGTTTGGACTAGATGCTTAACGGACTGGTTGATTCTTATTTTTTACTACTAATTCCTAACAAACGAGTTTAAATACACCAGCACCAAATTTCGACTATAAGTTGAAAAAATTCATCGAAGCTTATTTTGACAGAACCTCCCTCGCCCCTGAAGTACAAAAACATATCCAGCTTTTCGAAAATTTATAAAATAGGTTTTTGCGAAATTTTTTATTTTTTTTTATGAGAATTCCTACAAGTTAAAATAAAGATATGTATGTTAAAGTCAATGTAAAGAAGAGTATTATGCGTATGTTTCAAATGAGTTTTACAAAAATCTGCATGCTTAGAGTAAAAACTCAACACGGATCCACAAATTACAAGTGGAGGAGTATGTTATTTTATAACATTTACTGTTGTAAAAGTTTTAGATGACGTCATAGTATTTCTAATATACATACAAAATTTGACAACAATCCTTCCTTAGCTTACGTTGGGGAAGTAAACATCGATTATGTTGATCAAAACAGAAGTCCTTACAGAGAGTCCCAGCTGTAAGATAACGTTATTGTTCGAAACTCAAACCACTACATTTTCAATTTATGCATCTATGAAATCACGTATGTCTTTTTGTTGTCCAGGTCCACACAAAGGGGATCACGACAACACCTAAGGCACATGCGGTTATAATAAAAATTAACGGTGAAATAATTCTCTTCTTCCACATCCTAGTATAGTGGATTTTTAAAATACGAAGAAAGGGTTACTGTTCCTGTGCTGTATGCCAAATGACTACTCGTAACATTTTATGCAAGTGCTATTTCTTGAAGTTATATTATTATTTTCATTCCAAATTTGCAAGTTGTACAAATACGGATAACATCGAGTAGACGACTTTGACAATCTAGGAAGACAATTACAATTACAGAAAATAATATTTCTGAGAGCAAATCCAACATACACTTATTCCAAGTTCATAGTTTAAAGATATGTTTTCGGTAAACCGAATTTTAAATGGTCTCGTCGTCAGTATCGTCAAAAATGTTAGGTAAATTCGTCTATTCTCTATGTTTAGTATGTACCATGAATACGAAGACCACTTGGAACAGGTTTTCTCGAGCTAAAGTAGTTACATTAGGTTATAGATACCTCTTTTTTTCGACTATATCTTACCAGTTCTTCTGATTTTTGACCGGAAATTAATACGGCTGAAGATGTGAACAAACATGCAAATACAACTGCGCTTAACTGAAGATACTCATTTATTCCAAAATCGAAACTCTGTATCGTGAAAAAAAGCAGTAGCTGGCTCATACCTAGAAATCCTCCACACACAGAGAATAGAATTACATATGTACTCATTTTTTTGTTAAGATCTGTAACTATTCTGAAACAGTGAAACAGCTTAAGGTAAAGCTTCGACAAAACTGAAGTAGCTACTCATGAATTCTGCTGATTCTTTTTATAAAAGAAATCATTCCTCGTTTCACGTCTTTTTGAAATTGTTTATTCCGTAGCAATTTGCATGCTTTTTCTGAGTTTAAATTGTCGACATTCAGTAGTTGATTTTTCATAGTTACAGCTATATAAATCTGAATTCTCATGTGACAAGATGTGTAAGCAACTTGATTGCAGCTGGCTGTCATTGCTAAAGCCAATATAGGGTAACTCAATTTGTATATGAAAAAAAGTTCGTTCTTCCAGTTGGGCGCATAATCCTGTATAATATTTAGGGGAAAACATACTTGTTGTACGTTTTCCGAGGGAAACATATACAACAGGGAAGCCAATAGCGCGCATATTATGTTGACGACAGTGTAATTGTGTAATACTTTAATTTCATTTTTGATGCATCTTTCGGTTTCTTCATCTACATTGTCATGTTTCCAAAGTTGAAGATCGTTTAGAGGATCAACACTTAAATGAGTGGCTAAAATAGTTTGCGCTAATGATAATGTTACCTAAAAATACAAAGTTTAAATTTCAATATCCTTAAACGTTTCTGGGATGTGTTTACGTAAAACGCTGCAGAGTAGTAGGGTGCGTATCGAATAAAATATTTTGCTTCAAATACAGTAAGAAAAAGATATGTTTGAATTGATATCAGCACTACATGTATCACTAGCATAAACAGATTAAATATCCTTACAGACTTTAGTTGAAAAAAATCTATACACGTCAGTCGTAACAGCCAAAGTTCATCATCTGGAAAAGAGATTTTTAACACAAGGTGATTACAAAAGATCATAAATTAAGTCGGTTTTGAATTTTCGTGAATTTTGCCTCTTCATTGGAAACGTTTTCGATATGTTTGTAGACAACCACTTTAATAGGAAAAACAATGTTGTCGTCGGGACTATTATCCAAAATATCCAGAAATTTACTCTTAAAATAAAAAACTAACCAATAGGGCAATCACAGAATTTTTGAACAATGTAATACCAAAAAAATTGAAAAACGACAACGCAGAGCATTTCGACGGTTAACGTCTTCCCAAACTTCATTGAATATTACAATTTAAATTGATATTTGGAACGCAAATCAAAGACAAAATATTAGTAATTTAGCAAAAACTTTATCAAAACTAGAATAAGGTGAAAGTGGAGAATCAACGTCAAACGTGCTACTACGATAAAGTACATCACACCAGAATCAACGAAGAATTGAAATTAGGTAATCTGGCTTGGTTCATTCACAAAGTTAATGAAGAAATTGTGCAGACAGGAGATGAAACATCATTAGGTCTTACTGGATCCAGATGTATCAGACCACCTGAGAAGAAATCGGTAAGACTTACAGCAAATACCAAATTGCGAAGAAAGTAGCGTTGTAGATGTTGTTGAAGAAGCAGAGTTATCACTAGCAGTTAATCATGTTAAATCAGTGTGGAGCTCAAAAGAGAAAAAGCAATCAAGATGGAGGTTTCAAATTGGGCTCTTGTAACTAACAGCAAGAAATAAGTGATCATCAGTGAGTTAAAAATTCGTACAGTATTTACACAATTTTGTGTTTTTTTTTTATATACTTAAAGTAAAATTCACTAAACGTATTTATTTGTTAATACTGCTGCAACCAGATAGATGTGACACAGGAAACTTACTTTGCGAAAAATAGGAAAATTCTAATCATAAAAGTAAAAATAATATTACCTTTGGGATAGGATAATGGTTCAAACTCCATTAGGTGTAGGTAAATGAAACAGATATGAAATATTCGATTTTTCGGATGATATTTTCATATATCTGCTTAAGCGGATATTCTTATTTGAACGATTTGCAGGTTATTACTAAGCTGTATTTGTATGTTGCCAGTGTTCTAATATGATACCTATATAGCTACCCATATTTTTACAGATAGATCAAAACGAATATAATTCATGTATTATTGAAGACTAGCCCTACACGAAACTTAATGAAATAAGCAACTAAGATATTTATAACAAACTTACTAAATTGGTAAGATTAAGAGTTGTCAACTAAACGACGATAATTCCGACGCAAAAACAGAAAAAATAGATTATGTACTTATTATTTATTTCAAAATGATTGGCGTCGTAGATGGCCGAGAACAATCGAAATAAAGTTGCCAGTACGTCAACTGTAGTACCTAATTTTGAAATTATGAAATTCTTTGTTGACATTTCAATTGTCTTGTCAGAAACACGTGCATTTTTTTGCTTACTGTACAAATTTTTATAATTAAAGTAATGTCGCTTTTCAATGAAAGGATACCTGAGGCACTGATTGATAAAATTGACATCTTAGTTACTTTTTTGTAACTAAATCTAAAGGTATTACTGCTACGTCGACAACCATTTTGAAATATTATAATATGTATACCTAAAACTTCATTTAAAAAAAAAAACAGGATACACTGAAGAATATAAAAAATAAAACTTGTTTTGCTATTTGTTTAAGAAATAAGTATTTGTAGCTTTATTTTAGTCCCTAATGTTACGTGTAAATGAGGATCTGTTTGGTGATATATAGACTTTTACAACCTGGCGACACAAGTTTAGTTTCTAAAATTCGTTTAAATATTTCGAAGTATTAATTACCACAAAATAATTCTGGAAGCGAGCGTATATATTTTTCGTCTTTTTGGTCGGCGCTGTCAAGGCAAAACTGCATAAGCTCCTTATAAGTAACCTTTTTATAGTAATTGTCAAAAAATCCCGCACTTATTATTACATGAAGAAGGTGATTTTTTTACTTATTAAATATTTTTAACGTGTTTTCTATTCAGTGATTTCTGTTTTTTATGTTCAGATGGTTGTGTCGCGTTTTTAGTTTATAGCAACATGGTTTTAATGTTATCTAATTATTCAATAGTAACCAACCTATTTCACACAAATGTTAAACCAGGTCAGTTGTGGTCGCTTGTGTCTTACAGATATTTAAAAAAAACGTTGCTTAATTAAAATCTTCAAAACAAAGGATTTCGAAAGAGGGCGTAACATGTGCACAAATTTTAATAAAATGCAAACAGAAAAAAGAAATTTAATTAGAAATTTTAAACTATTTATTTTTGCAAAGTGTTTAATCACACCGAAGGCTAGACAATCCTTTGGGAAACTGTGGACTGCAGGTTCGATCTTGTTGGATCTCATTAGTACAGACCATCCCATCGAGTTGTGGGGGTAAACACATAGGTCGCTACACTAACATCTCACTAACACCTATATACCTTTCACTTTCACATCATTACATCTTCAAAATGTAATACCTCCGCCATTAATAGACTTACTGCTGTAAAATTTAAAATATAAATTGCCCACAATTTATTCTAATAATGCAGCAGTTTTTTTTAAACAGTTTACCATTACGATTTTTTAAGTTTTTGTAAAATGTTTCAAATTTAATATATCAATTATTATTTTTTTAAATTTAATACATATATCAATTATTTATGGAAATTTCAAAAAGCGGTTTTCACCACTATTTTTAGCTTACAGAACTATATACGTTACCCGGGAAATATTCTCGTTTGATTTTGTTGAAATTGAGATACACCAAAATCAGCTTCTTTATAAACTTCTTTTCAGAGTATTACATTTCAACAAAAAAATCAACAATGTTTCCCAGATTACGTTTAGAGTTCTGTAAGCTGAAAACAGTGGTGAAAATTGCGTTATATATAATCATAGACATAACCACCACCTCTTGTGTGAACAGATTTTACTTAAAATTTCATAATCATATGTCTGCTAATAAAGGAGATATTACGTTCTAAAAATATATTGAAAATTTCATCAGCCAAAGGTAGGTCTTAGCACTCTTCGATGTCTGAAAAAGGTGTAAACATCAGAAATATACTATCAAAATATTGACAGTGGTCAAAGTTGTCCCTAATTATAACTTTACTTTCACCATATTGTTTCGTGCCGGATATTTATCAGCCTTCATTAATTTTTTATTAATTTATTAGTTATTAATATTATTACTGATGAAGTGATGATATTTCCAAATTATAATCACTAATAAATTAGTCTAAAACTATTATTATCTGCCTTCATTAATTACACATGGACATTTTAAAAATTGCATTCACTAATAGTGGTCCCTGGCAAAATTCTAATTACGTCATAGCATCTGAGAATTTTAATGTCACCACGAAAGGAAAGGGGATTTTTCGCACCCCCTAGACTGAATTTGCTATTTCCTTCTCTCATTCAAGGGACTCAAGTGGCTCATTTAATCTCAAGGGACTAAAGTAAAAATAGAATGCTTCCATGACAACGAAATACCAAAACTTCAAAATTTGACAAGTTAATACTATATAATAATAATAAGCAAAAACAAGGTGAATTCATAGAACATAAGTGCAGGAGTTTTGTTGAAATTGAGATACACCAAAATCAGCTTCTTTATAAACTTCTTTTCAGAGTATTACATTTCAACAAAAAAATCAACAATGTTTCCCAGATTACGTTTAGAGTTCTGTAAGCTGAAAACAGTGGTGAAAATTGCGTTATATATAATCATAGACATAACCACCACCTTAACATTAATTTATGAAATTCAAGTAACAACAAAACAACAAAACAACAAAACGTTGAGGGAATGCCATCACGTTGTTGGTGGAGATGATAAGACTAATTTTGGTTTACATGGTATTCCTTAATATACACACAAAATTTGACAACAAACGGTTCAGTAGTTTCAGAGATTATCTGTCAAGAGATTTTTCCAGCCGCATTTAATTTGACAAATGGATGGTGGACACGCCGAGATAAATGAAAAAGCTGATTGTGCTTTGGTGCTTTATTCTATTCAGCTCAGCGGCTACATTACGAATCACAAAATCTAATAAAAATATAACAAGAAAACAAGAAAATTTAGGAGGAGCTTCGTCCGTCTATTCCCTGGATCTTCGACGGTAGTAGGAGCCGCAACACAACTAAAAATGTGCCGCCGATGATCCTCCACAAAAAGCGGGCCGCTGCAAAAGTGTATCTCTCCAAAGAATACCCCCGAAAGCGGTACATATTGCCGCATGGGGATGTCGTATGTTCGGAACCACCTGGCTCCCTTTATAAGTTCTCTTCAAGTGTCGCAAGGGGTGGTGTAAGTACTTACGCAACGAATTAACAGTAGGTTTATGATGACTGACAACAACGCTGCGAACGATACATATAAAATGTATTGCTTACAGGTTTTTTAGGCTACCAACCTCAAAAGTGTAACGGACAATAGTTGCTGTTTTATGCTATTAGTGCTAAGGTATTTCTTGAAGTTCTTTTCATTCCATATTTGTAAATCTTAAAAACACGGATAACATCGAGTAGATGACCTTTGCAATCTAGGAAGACAATTACAATTACAGATAATTATGTTTCTAACAGTAACTGCAACATACGCTAATTCCAAGTTCATAATTTATAGAAATATTTTCGGTAAACCGAATTCTGAAAGGTTTCGTCATCAGAATTCTCAAAAACGTTAAGTAAATTCGTTTATTTGTTTCATTCAGTATGTACCAAGGATACGAAGACCATTCGGAACAGGCTTTCTCGAACTAAAGTATTTTAAGTTATAGATCAATCATTTTTTTTTTGTCCATAGCTTACCAGTTCTTGTGACATTTGACCAGAAATTATTACCGCTGAAAACGTGGACAAACCTGCCAACACCATTGAGGCTATCTGAAGATACTCATTTATTCCAAAATCAAAATATAGTATCATGACAAAGAACAAAAGGTTACTCATACCCAGAAACCCTCCACACACAGCAAATAAAATTATATAAGTACTCATTTTTTTGTTAAGTTCTGTATATATACTGAAACAATGGAACTGCTTAAGAAGGTAAAGTTTCTACAAAACGGGAGTAGCTACTTGTAACATTTGTTGCTTCTTTTTATAACAGAAATCATTCCTCGTTTCACGTGCTCTTGAAATTCTTTATCATGGAGGAGTTTACATGCTTTTTCTGAGTTTAAATTGTCGATATGCAGTAGTAATTTTCTCATACTTAGAACTATGTAAATCTGAATTCTTGCGTGACAAGCTGTGTAAACAACTTGATTGCTGCTGGCTGTCATTGCTAAAGCCGTTAAAGGGTAACTCATTTTATACATGAAAAAAAGTTCGTTCTTCCAGTTTGGTGCATAATCCTCTATTATATTTAGAGGGAAACACATTTGTAGTATGTTTTCCGAGGGAAACATGTGCACCACTGCAGCGAACAACGCGCATATCATATTAACGATGGTATAAATATTGACTGCTTTAATTTCAAACTGAATATATCTGGCATTTTTTTCGTCTATGTTGTGATGTGTCCAAAGCTGAAGAGCGCTTAAAGCATCAACGTTTAAATGAGTAGCAAAAATAGTTTGCACTAGTGATAGCAGTATCTAAAAACATCGAGTTTAAATCCTAATAAAAATTAATACTTCCTGACCATGTTTACATAAAAGCTTCCAAAATAGTAGGATGCATATCGAATAAAATATTTTGCTTCAAAAACTGAAAGAAAGAGATATGTTTGAATTAATACCAGCACTACATTTACCGCCAGGACGAACAGACTTAACACCCTTACAGATTTTAGTTGAAAAAAATCTATACAAATCAATCGTAGCAGCCAAAGTTGATCATCTGGAAAAGAGATACCTCTTTAATACAAAGGTGTTTATTAATTATTTTGTAAATTTTGCCGCCTGATTGACGTCTACACTCATTATAAATGTCAGTCATAACAATAAATCAACCAATAAGGTAGATTTGCTGCCGATCTCCAGGAAATTACAAGTCTTTAAAAATTCATTGACAAAAAAAAATCTAATGTAAGCTAAGTAAAGTAATGCTATTTCATTGTAGGTACATTTTCATTATTTGGTTTTTGTACTATCGCAATCACATAGATTGGACTTCCTTTTCTTACTCTTCGAAAAGTATGAAAAAATCTTCATATAAGTAATACAATGATAACGTTACCTTTCGGATAGGATAATGGTTCAAACTCCATTGCGTGTAAATGAATCAATTTTTATCACATTAACAAATTACGTGGGTTTGCTGATGATATTGTCACCTCTATATTTTCTTGAATGGTTATTCTTATTTGAACCACTTGCAAATGATTACTAAACTGTGAAAAGCGTATATAATGTTATATGTCCTTTTATAGACAGATCAAGACGAATATAAATTATGGATTTTAATTTGTTGAACTTATTATTGAAGGTCACTCTTAAGCGAAGTTTAATGGAACAAACCATTAAGATAATTATGACAAAGTTACTAATGTCATGAGTTTCCAATTAAACGACAATCATTTCGACGAAGAAAAAAAAATTGGTTAACGTATCTAAAACGTCATCTACAAAGAAACTAAATATTGAAGAAATATATAAATTGATTATTCTCCTGGTAACATTACGTGTAAATGAAAATTTGAATGGTTGTATAGACTCTTAAGTACAATCTAATAAGTATGTATGATTAATTGTTTAGCTTGTAAGAAATCATTTCATAATCTCGAAGCCTTAATTAACATGTAATTGTTGTACTAGATTTTTTTTGATAGTGGGTGGGTTAATTTAAGCTAATCTAATATTCTTCGATTTCTGAAGGAAGTAAACATCAAGAATGTACAGTAGTAATACTGTATGGTTAAGGTCCTCCCTCATTACAATTTCACTTTTGCTGTGCTAATTAGCGATGGGTTAATATTATCAACCTTATGAAAAACGTAGTAACAGATTTTCCAAAACCAAATTTTATAAATGATATCTTTAATAGTCACGTTTATAGATAGTTGGAGCATGCACGAATAAAGAACAGATGTTAGAATTACAATAAATAAAATATGAGTCATCAAGGTCGATACAAACCCATGCTTTTCTATTTCCAATAAACGAATCTTTGTGTAGAACGTTTACATGTTTCATCAATTGCCGGGTATTTTTCCACAATAGTAGTGTTATTTAATAGTTGCTACGACTAACACGACGGTCAGTGAATTACTTACCGTTTAAGCAAACGATAAGTAGTCATGTATTTAAGATTATAATTGTATTGATGAGGTGGTTACTTATTTAAACTCCATATCAGTTTTAATATTAAAGTAAAAAACTTTAAAAAGTTTAAATAGTTTATTAGTAGGCACTGCTACACGTGTTCCAGTACACAGTATTGTCTTCGGGCAAAAGTGAAACTTGTTTTAAAAGAACTAAATTATATTTATATACCTGAGTTTAACAATAGCGTTTACAAATTTAACTTCAACAAGGGAGATTTCTTTATCTGGGTTTGATAGTTTGTAGGTAAGCAGAGAAAAATGAAAAATTCGAACCCCACGCCTCTCGCTCTCCGGGCAAGCATTCTAACCACTAGACCACGAGGCCACTCATCTTTCTCTGAGTACCGACGTGTTATTGTGCCACCACACGTTCATTATTTATTGTGTCTCTTGTACCTATTTATTTCCAAACATTCTGGCGCGTTTAATTTTTCGCCTTTATATTCCATGCGTAAAATTTTGAAGTCGTCATTGAAATTGTGGTTTTCTTGAATTAAGTGGTTCGCGTACGTGGAATTTGATTTTTTATTGACGTGTGATGACCTGTGTTCTTTGATCCTATCTTCAAATTTTCTCCCTGTTCGGCCGATGTATACCAGAGGGCAATCACTACAACTAAACATATAGGCTCCAGAATTCGACTCTTAGGTGACCTGTTTTTACTATTGTTTATTAATTTATTTAAAGAGTTATTAGTGCGGAAAGCGATTTTCTAACCTGCATTTTGCAGTATTTTTGGAGTTTTGACAGATAGTTTTCCAAAATGAATATTAATATTATACTGAGTGCTTTCTTTGATTAATAGGTTGGGTATATTAACGCTGATATAACTTTTTTAATTTTCTATTTTAACATATGATCTCATCCAAATAACCATTATCAAATAACCATTATTATTGGCTAGTATTTTAATTCTTTTAAGTTCGACATTAAAGTTAGTTTCAGACAAGGTGATTGTCAACAGTGTGTGTAATATATTTTAGTGTGTTTTAATGGCACATGTAGACGACTAGATAAAGATATGCTACATAATTACATCAATTCGTTACATAGTAAAATAATTTATTGCGATAAATGTTGAAAATGTTTATCATTCTGTTCAAGGCACATGTTCACTCACTTTTTAATTTCAAGAATGTTCTGTAACATCCTTTCGTCAATACTTTGGACCCGTTGTTCAATTGTTCAATTCTGCTCAAATCGTCTCAAATCATCAACAATTGTCTCTTCATCTAAGTCTTCCACGAGATTTCTCTTTGTTGATACTGCCAGTTCGAACAAATCTGTTGATTACATCTCTGGTGTGGGCCTTTAAAGATGTTTCTAGAATTATTAAATCGCGGTATTTGGTCGGATATTCTTGTTTACAAGCGGTTACAGAATACATGAACTCTTCGTTTACGAAGTCCCATTGCGATAACAAGACATAACGATGAAAGTGTCTTCTCAACAGAATAAACCATTTTCAGTCGTCGCTTCCCAGCACAAAAACAAAATTTTCGTACGCAACCACCAATAGTTCTGAACATGACTGTTTTGTTGTTTTGAGCTTCGATCAATGAGAATTAGTGTAAATCGCACTTGAAAAACATTGAATGACAGGTTACAAATGACATTTGACATTAATGTGACAAGTGAGAATTGTCATAATGATGCATAATCACGGGCATAATTTCAGCGACGCGGGATTTTTGAAATCGATGGCCAACTACGCCCTTAGAATCATTTATAAAAGCCCTGCACAATTCCCAGAACGTCTTTGCATCCTTGGAGTCGCAAATTGGCCGCATTTCGATCAATGTTAAACATATAAGAAAGAATACTTTTACCGAAACAACTAGGTTCAATACTCTGTGAGTGTTCTACATAAACTTACTTTCTCTGTTACATTTATTATGTTATTGACATAGCAATGTGTTACTATCACCAAATGATTGGTATTCTCTAGTAAAACCTCAACATATCTTCTGTTTGTTTCTTTATTTCTCTTACTATACCTGTAGCAGTAATCAGTATTCAACTAACAACGTCCAGAAGCGACACGATAATAGAAAATTGTCAAAGAGAAAAATTATACTGTAAATTCTCTTGTCATCGCCTGAACTACACTGACTTTTCGTTTGCTTTGATGCAAATGAGGATGAAATGATCATTAATTTTCGGTTTGAACTATTTTATTAGTTGAAATATACACCATAGCAGCACAATTACATTATTAAAACATTTAATCAGATTGTATGTTGTGTTAATAAAGTAGTAGTAAAATCGAAGTGGTTA
This sequence comes from Zophobas morio, assembly GCF_036711695.1. NCBI lineage: Eukaryota > Metazoa > Arthropoda > Insecta > Coleoptera > Tenebrionidae > Zophobas > Zophobas morio. The sequence goes on along the minus strand of NW_026972192.1, from coordinate 83,148 downwards.
ATAATAAGAAAATAGATAAATATTCGGGCTATAGATATAATAACATCTAGGTTTTAACCACCAGATCTAAGTAAATGTTAATCTAAGGTTTAACTACTGTGATAAACCGACTTTTCAGATGCAGCAGCACTGAACCGATGCCATAAATTTGTCGTCCAACCTAAACAAATAAAATAAATTCTAATGTGTTGATTGAAACAGAGATCCTTACCGCGACTCCCAACTCTAAATTAACACTGTGGTTCAAAAACTCAAAACGCCGCATCTTCATAGTGTAATTCAAAAAAATCATGTATGTTCTTCTGTTGGCCTTGTTCAAGAAGTACCATTCGACAGCACACGCATTGTCTATTACATGAATTGTCTGAAATACAAAAAGGACAGATAATTCATAATGATATAGTGATGTTTGTTACTTCATCTTCCGCTGCTTGCCCCGATAGTATACAAATTGTGTAGAAGAAGCAGATAATAATTGAAAGGCAGCTAACTCGCACCAACATAACATTGTCTCGAACTATAAGATCCTGCAAAACTTACTCTGTAAATGTTATCTCACGTTCTATGCAGAACACTATTCTTTTGTGAAATTCTTTCTGATAGTTTTCGTCATAGATGAGTTTTTCTAAATCGTCTTCATTTCTTTCCAATGGGTCGGTTGAAGAGCGAATGTGTCGACTTACATCATGAGCTGGTAACTCATATGTAAACATGAACATGATAGAGGGTACGGTCATAACGTGAGCTAAGATGGGTAAAGTAAGTTTGTACAAGTAGACCAAAATTTGACTATGTTTTGGATAGTAGTCACAAATTAGCTTAACAGCGAAGAATCTGTCATAATCGCTATCACGGTTATTATTTTCGCTTCCTTCTTAATGCTTTCATCATTTTTGTCACCTGTTGTATCAATTTCCCACAAAGGAATCTCTTTGCCGAGTTGGTTGTAAACATGGCTTTTAAAAAGCACTAATGCCATACTTCCGAGGCTCTGCAAGTATTCAGTGTCTTCAACAACGCGCAAAGAATTGTAGGACTTACTAAAAATATTCCAAAGAAGAATGGCCCGTAGGATGCAAACTCCCTGCTATTGAAAATATATATAATGAAGTACACTTGTGTCAATATCAAGCTACTATGTATTACGAATATAACAAAAAGTATACATTTTACGATTCGGTATTCGAAGATGTCACAGCACCATAGCTTGAGTTCCTTAAAGACGTCGTCTGAAATTAAAAAGGTGATATTAATACAGAGAATAGTATTTAGTTACCTTTCATGAGATTTTTTCCTTGATAGTCCATGCTGTATTCGTCGTCTGATTAGGTCAGCGATTGTCGGTAAACTGAGTTGAGTACGTATTTGAAGAAAATAGTTGTGGATATTGTCACAAATGTAGGTTTATGCAGTACGTGTCTGTGGCTATAATTTTTAACGTACAGTTTTACATCTCCGAGACAATTAAAATTATCGCCATACAGTTTTGTTTAATGTCTTTTAGTTGTAAAGTAGATCACTAATAGCTCAGCTGCAGTGAGTGTAATTAAGAATTAATAAAAGATTAGTAGACGATGTATCATTCTAGAATTTTTATTTTTCCTAGTTTTTAAATCAATCTATTCTAAACAGACAAATGGCTAATTACATGTTTTCTTAATCAATCATTATGAAAAATTAGGTTTTCATTTTTTGTCTGCCTGTCGGTTGTGTAAATATTCGCCTTAATGCGAAGAATATAGAGGATTGTATTGCATTCAATACGAAGTGCAAATAAGTGCATGCATTTGTTGATTATCACTACTAAGTGAGCTCCATATGAAAACTGTGTCTATTTTTGTCTCCATTCTTCCAATATATGTGTATCTTAAAATGTAAAGAATCGCAGTAACTAGCAACTTCAAATATAGAAAGTATGGTAGTAGGGGGATGTGCGGATGGATATCATTTTTAAGTACATAGTTATAGTTTTCCATCAATAAATACAATTAAATTTATCATCATACATTTTTGTTTAATCTCCTTTACTTGTACAGTCGATCACCACACTATTAGTTCAGGTATGATGAGCGTTATTAAGAATGAATAAAAGATTAGAAGTGTCTTGTTATTACTTTAGAATTTTTATTTATTTTAGCTCATTTTATGTTTTCTCAACGTCCTCATCAAATGTTGCACATTTTCGGTAGGATTTATTCGGCAAAATTTTAAGATGACGTCATCAGTTTTTAGGAGGATCGTTAACGCTTTACTATGTCTCCGATAACCTTAAAACGTTTGCAAAGAGCATTCGGTTTTGTAATTTGAAAGTTAAACTGTAAAGCGTTGTTATCAAATTTTGATTTTTTTACAAATACCTGGACGCCTATGGTAACAACCCAACACGGATTCATAAACCACAAGTGAAAGAGTATGTCATTTTATTAAATTTAAATAACATTTACCATTCCAAAAGTTGGACATGTTTTCTTTATTTTTTCAATTTCTCGGTTTTCAGTGTTATAATAGTCTAATTTTTCTTTTTACTTCCCGAGCGTAAGCAAAGGAAGTATTGTAATCGAGTTCGTCGGCCGACTCTCTACTTTTACATTTTCTCGATCTAGGTCTCCCATTTCCGTCTGTCTGTCCGTCTGTCCGTCTGTCTGTTTTATTAGACAGATAATCTCCGAAAGTACTGGGCCGAATGTTGTCAAATTTTGTATTTATATTAGGTATATCATGTAGATGTTAAAACACTAACCAAAATTTGTCTAATCATCCCCATCGCTAATGTGATGACGTCACTTCAAAATTGTACATAATAATTGGGTTTTAAATTGTATCAAATAGCATTGTCTTAGACATGTAGTTTATGACTCCGAATTGGGATTTTACCCGAAACGTCCAGATTTTTGGAAAAAATCAAAATTAGGAAACAACATTTTGACATTTAATTTGGAATCTACAAAACCGAATGCTTTGAAATCTCGCAGATGGTTTAGAGTTATGATAAGCATGATATAATTTTAATCACAACATATTTACTTATTCCCTCCAAAAAATTGATGACGTCACCTCAAAAGTTTGCTGAATAATCCTATCTAAAATGTACAAAATACGATATTGGATATTCATATACAGGGTGATCCAAAAAAATTAATGAATGCATGAAATTATTTTATGGATTTAATCAGGAACTACAAAACCGAATGCTTTGAAATCTTGGAAATGTTTTAAAGTTATCATAAGCATGGCAAATTTTTGATCAAAATATATTTGCTCATCCCCCCTAAAAAATGGATGAGGCCACCCCAAAATTTTGCTGAATAAATCCTATCTAAAATGTACAAAATATGATGAGTCTCTTCTTGTGATTTATCATTCCTTTCATATTTTTTGGATTTGCATATACAGGGTGACCCAACAAACTAATGAATGCGTAAATTTATTTTATTGATTTAATCAGGAACTACAGAACCCAATGCTTTGAACTCTTGCAAATGTTTTAAGGTTATAAAGAGCATAATAAATTTTTAGTAAAAATATATTTGCTTATCCCCTCCAAAAAATTGATGACGTCAGCTCAAAATTTTGCCTAATAATTCTATCTAAAATGTACAAAATATGATGAGTCTCTTCTTGTAATTTATCATTCCATTCATATTTTTTGGATTTGGATATACAGAGTAACTCAAAAATTTTAATGAACGCGCAAATTTATTTTATTGATTTATTCAAGAACTACAAAACCGAATGTTTTGAAATCTAATGTGCAAAAAAACATAATAGGCATGCAGTCGTCACGTTTCCGACAGCGAGAGAAGTACTGTCTAAACTCTTTAGACCAATTTTTAGTGATTATGCAAGTACGTATATTTTAGGAAATATCGTTGTCCCTACAAAATTTTATTGACCAGTTTGTTGGATTTAAATTGTGATTTTGACAGTAATACGAAGAAAAACGTTATGTTTTTCATGAATAAAGTTTCTTCTAGACTAACGTGGCCTATATTTGTTCCTAAATATATAACTCAAACGAGAAGCTCATTTTGTGTATCAATTTGTAATTAGGCAATTACGAACGACAGCGCAATTAACGTTCATCATTTTTCGTCAATATCGTCCATCGTAACACATAACGATTGCAAAGAATTATTCAGTCCAAGCAGTCTGGTCGCTTTCGATGGAAGGTAGCATTTTCCTATTTTTCCTTCATTCTTATCATATTATATCTTTTTCAGTCCAGCTTTGCGTGAATTTGTGTCACTTTTTCACCATAGATATTTTCCGAATAAAAATTTTCAAGTTCTTTCTTTTTTGCATAAAGATTGTTTTGCCGCCTTTGGTTCTACTCCAACTTTACTTGTTTCTGAAAAAATTCCAGTTGAACAATTTTGTTCAGTACGGACCGCTGTACTTCCTCACGTTATATGTAAATTACAAACTTCACGTGAGCACCGCCTCAGCATTTTTTTTTTTAGGAGTTGGTTTGCGTTTTTTGCCAGAAATACACAATCAGTATCGTTACGACATATCTTAAGGGAATTCGAATTTGGAAACTCGACGAAGCTCCTGAAGAAATTCAAGAAAAAGTCAAACGAATCTGGTTTTTCATCACGCTGTACATGCTTCTAATTGTAGTTTTCAGCTTGGTGGTGTCTGTGTCATACGTGCTACCAACACCGAAAGACAAGGAATTCATCTTCATTTTTCAAATCGTAAACTCTTATTTTCCACAGTGGGAAACTCTCTTTGTGCTTGTCATGAAACCCACCATCTTTGTGTTAACCTACACGGGCGCAAGTATTCCAGGTTTCACAATTTTGTATTACTATGGACACGCGAATTTGCAGAAGCTTATGATAATACACTACGTACTAAATATTAACGCAAATTACACTAAACTCGAGTACGTAAGTTCTGCTTGCGTCGAGTACCATCAGATCGTCAAGCAAAGGCTGGTGTTTTGTGTGAAACACCACATTCGTTTAGTCACGTAAGCTACAAAAAATTGTATTCGTAAAGGCAAACATTTTTCCAGGTATGGTCGACGGGCGCTAGAACTTGCAGAAGCGTACGTATTCCCGTACCAAGTCATCGGTACTACTGTAATGGCTAGCATTGTCGTGTTCTGTTTCGCGGTACTGGCTATACAGAGGTTAAAATATCTAATAAAAAGTATAGTTTGAAGGTTCCTTGGCAGGTCAGTATTTTCGGATCGCAGCTCTCGCCGTTCTAGTATCTACCATACTGGTCGGATTTGTGCTTAGCGGACAAGGAATCGAAGATATGGTGAGTTACGTATTGGATGTACTTTTTCAAATCCCGGATTTACAGTGGCAAGATTTATTCAATGCCTTACGTGAAGTCAGCTGGTACCACTGGAACCCAACCAACAAAAAAATCTACCTGATCTTCCTAACAAACTCGTCCAGAGTGTATAAAATCAAGTACACCGAAAACATTTCACTTAACCATAAGTTGGGGTTACAGGTATAAATAAATTTGAGTTTGTTAGCGCAAGATAAGTTGTTTGTTCCAGGTTATACGAGCCGTATTTTCAGCCATATCATTGACATATAATTTACAAAACAAGATGTTATTGCATTGAAAAATTTACTAATTTATTTTAATGTTAAATCATTAAATATCACAAATTCTAAAACAGCTTTACGGTAAAAACGCACAAGAACGTCTTCATACAAATCAGTTAATATATATTATTGATTTACTTATTTATCGGCAAGCTGAGTTTGTTGTGTCCAACGACATGACGATCCTGGATCTTGCTGGTGGTAATAGGATCGTAGACAGGTGAAAATGAATCCTAGCAACCATGAGGAATTATTTCTCAAAATATTAAGTTATAATGAACATGTAATAAATAGTAACTGAAATCTTGATACAACATTAAAACTTACGAGTGCCTAAACGTGTCTTTTATTCTGCTTAAAGATTTGAACGGCATCGACATGGTGGTGAGTTGAGAAGAACATTTACAGGACGACTAAGCACTTTTCGAAATTTGGGAACTTGGAAGGGTGCGACATCAAAAAAGTACGACACGAGAAGTGTAGTTCCAAATACATATGTCTAAAGTACTTTCAGAGACACTGTTATTTGTATAACTACATGCCTGAGGAATCGAATTTTCCAAAGTATGGCAGCATAGCGGAAATGGGAGTGGTGTGCAAAATTTATGCTACGTTCATAAATGCGTTGTGTTTACCACAGAAATTTGTACATTGATAAAAAAAATAAATTTAAATCCAAGCGGAAAAATACGAATTTTCGACCGACGCTAACATGTAGTGTAAATTTGTTTTATTGTTTGTAAATTCACAGTTCATGTTAGGAGTTTAATCGTTAACTAGTTCTATCACAATTTAACAGTCATAAGTTTGTTCAGATAAAAGTACTTGCGGGGAGATTTTATGAAATTCACTTATTCTTTGTTTATCTAATTATGAATAACGTTTCTTGATGCTTATACTTAAGTGTTACGTTATAGTTAACACTTCTTAATTCCTCATACAAGACTGCTAATAGTTCATTAACGGCAGTTAAATTAACCTAACGGTGCCCCACTCTGGAAATGAACCGAGGTATGGGGGGATTAAAAATTTCACCCCTTAATCATATCATCATCACATCACCGAGATATTTTCTCGTAACGTGGAAAGCTATATCACCGAGACATATTTCTCGCAACGTAGAAAATTACATCACCCAGGAGCTTTTCTCGCAACTAATTTCACTTTCGACACCAGTGTTGAAACGGTTATTTAAAAATCGGCTTGGGTAAAATTCAACAATTCATTTCGTACTAACTCGAATTTACACGACTAACTGCACAGCGATTATGTACAAAATAATTCCGGCGCAACTTGACTAGCTTCTCTCAACATTCGCTGGATTCCTTCTCCCATTGTCTGGACTGCACTAATTACCAGGGGCGGCTGGTGCCGGGGGGCACAAGGGCACGTGCCCCCCCAAAATTACAACGTCTACAAACACACTGGACATAGTAAAATAGTAATTTTCAATATTTAAAAAATTATCCTGAAATTTGTGTCATAATTATCAAAACTAATTTTTTTATCTCGCTCCATTTGTATAAAATGTATCAAAACTTACTTCCACTTGCATCTAAAGATGTGTCTTGGATATATGATATGTTATTTCTGATGAAATGCTGATAAAAGCCCGGCACAGAGACACACTCTTTTACAATACGGCGTAACCATCACTTACATATAGATTTTCATCTTTTGACCAGAAGTCGCTACAATGTTATCTATCAAAACTGTATTTCTTATTAACTCGAATTTGCACGACTAACTACTACAGCGATTATGTACAAAATAACTTCGTGGTGCAACTTGATCAATTCACTGACTCGCTGGACTGGACTTCTTGACTCAATAATAATCGTTCCCGAAGGTGGCATCTATTTAAGGCCATACTCTCCTTCTAGAAGTTTCGTGATCCAGGTCTTTCTGGAATCCATCGCGACTTCCGCTTCCAGGCCTTTCTCTAGCGAATGCCGGCCGCTGTCATCTCCGTATACACTAGAAAGTTCTCGACGGCCCATAGGCGTCGTACCGGGGCGGCCTGTGGGTTTATTTCGTAACAATACTATACCTTTCACAATTACTTAAAGGATGCCATGGTTGCTAGTTAATTGATATCTGGTATTTACAACTATAATTATTTTTAACGAGTGTAAGCATTTTTTGTATACTGTATTAACACAAATGTATGTTATTATTATCCAATGCTTTCACTATATACTTTGGATCCATTAAATTTGTTCCAAGAAGTAATACATCGTCCAAATAAAATATGTACGAAACAATTTTCGTACATACCTACGTAATACATATCGATTGTTAATTAACAATTAAATATAAAAACTTGTAATTTTTCCGAAACGATATCTTCGTTGAATATACATTGGAGTATTTTTTTCTCAAAAATGTATAGATGTTATTAAAAAAAGTAAAATGTCGTAGACAAAAACCAATGAACATTAAACAATAATTTTTCAAATCAGGTTGTAGTATAGATTTAAAATTATTTAGTTTGCTTTTTTTAATTTCAAATTAATAGCCTATAGTCTTAATAGAGAATACAATACAAAAAAAATTATTTTAACAAAATAGAGTGTGTTGTTCCAAACCACAAGAATAAAATACACAATGACGAAATCGTAGCTTTTATACAACAACAACCATCATTTCGATAGCAACAATCGTTTTTAATAAAATATTTAAGTCACCCAAATCGGTCTAAATTGATCCATATTAGTCCGAAAAAGTGATTATCTTCCAGGAAATTTCGTAATGATCACGAATCTACGTTTTGCTATATTTCTCCAAATAACGAAACAAAGCGATTTTCCAAAAATTTTCCAGAATAGTGCTCCGAAAATACCACTCCAATTTACTTATCACCTACTGCTATATTAACGAATTTTCCAGAACATTATATGAAAATTTCAAATTTAATTTATTTATCAAAGCACAAATTTCTGTTGTAAACAGAACATTGTTATGAACGTAGCATAAATTTTGCTGTGATGTACCACTGAAATTTTAGAATCGGTTTTCCAGAATTCCACGCTATTCCCATTTCCGCCATGTAATTACCCAGAGGAACGTACTTTGGAAAATTAGATTCGTCAGGCATGTAGTTATACAAATAATAGTGTCCCTGAAAGTATTTTACATACATACATTTGGAACTACACTCTCGTGTCGTACTTTTTGATGTCGCACCCTTCCAAGTTCCTAAATGTCGACAAGTGCTTGCTCGTCCCGTAAATATTCTTTTTCCAGTACTTGCATACGTTAAACTTTAACTTGTAACCCATAGGATTATACGTGTTGCTCAAGAGTTTAAAGACGGTGGTTGTAAACTAACCAAAATTAATTTTGGAAATATAAACCCTCAACTCACCATCATGTCGTTGCCGTCCAAATCTTTAAGCAGAATAAAAGACACGTTTAGGCAGTGGTTGGTACGGTTGTATTTTCGAAACAAGAAATAGGCATCTTTGGCGACGAGACTTTTGTCATAGTAGACCAATTCCAGGCGGTCATAATCTAACGCATACTCGCGCTGAAAACGGAGATTTTAATAGGTGTCAAAATTTCCAAAACTTACTCCTGCGGCTAAACAAGCGACGAAAAGAACGGTGAAACGTAGCAACATGTTTCGCGGGAAGGTACAATTTCATGCAGAAGCAACAGTTTAGCGTTTTTATGTCAGTTTATATTTAATTGCTAATAACGATAATAATGGCGTTTGACCGGACAGGACTATGCTCGTTTCCTTGATAAGGCATCAACATTTAAAACACCCATGCTGAATACAATAGAGATTAAAGAGTGCGTGAGGTTGACAAGAACTTGGTAAAAATCTGCTGTGTTGAATTATCGTCTTGGAAAAACTGCCCGTTAAATTGAAAATATAAGATTGTTGGTAAGAAACAATGATTGGGTATAAAAGAAAAACATTTTAAACTTGTATGTATCTAGATTGCAGTTACTATTTATTACATGTTCATTGTAACTTAAATATTTTGGGAAATAATTCCTCATGTTCTTCACTTGTCTACGCTCCTGTTACCACCAGCAAGATTCAGGTTCGTCAGCACTCATTTTCATCATCATGTACCTATGTCTGCTGGTTGGACACAACAAACTCAGCTTGCCGATAAATAAATAAATATATTAACTGATTTGTATAAAGACTTTTTCTTGCGTTTTTACCGTAAAGCTATTTTAGAAATTGTGATATTTAATAATCTATATTAATAAAAATGAATCGCAGAAATGTATGTACGTTCATAACTTCAGAACGGCTGCACCGAATTGGACGATTCTTTCTTTTACGTGTTCCTTATTGTCAGGACAAGGTTTATATGTAAGAAAATTTATAAAAAATAAGACGGCTAAAAGATAAAAAAAATTTAAAAATTTTGCATGGGAATCGCCACTTCGAATGAATTTGAATAGTTGGCGTTCCTGACGGACCTGTCGCCTAACTGACGTGTCACACAAAACTATTTCTTCCGTGCGATTGTGAAAAGTATTATTGCATTTCAAGTCGTTGTTTGTTTTTTCGTAACAAAAAACGTCATTTATTTTAAGAAAAGTTTTGGTTAAAGTGAATTTAGTTACACATTGCGAAAGTTTCTTATTAATTTTGATCTGCCATTCTATTTACGTATATTCACTTTGTTGGTTTCGACAAAACCTCAAACTTTACCGTTATTCGAGGATTTAATTTGAAGTTTTCAATATTTCAAAATTCTCAAGACAAAATTTACAGATTTGATTGACTGTGAAAATAATTCTGTGTCGTTTTATGAAGTTCATTACAATGCCGAGAAGACGACAAGCTGACATAGGTCCACGAAGTCAATCAAATGTGCGAAGAACTACCTCAAGTGCCAATCGCAATAATTTATTTCATGGGTAATTCGGACAAGGAAGTTGATCAGCGTGGTGCTCATAATCAACATAATCAAACATTGAAGCGAGACATTGGGAGGTATTAATAAAACTGAGTAGATACTCATATTCGAAGTACGAAGTACCTACTTCATTATTACTCTTATATACCTGAGCATCTACCCGATGTACTGTGTATCTACTTGTAAACGTTGTATCGCCCCGGACACAAATTGAACATTTACGCGTTTTGTAAACATTTAATCTAAAAATGAGCATCGGCGTGGCAAATGACTATTTGTCCTTATAAATGATAAATTAAATGTAATAATTTTTTTCCTTAAGAATATAGAGTTAACAAAGTTAGTTGAGTTACAAAAGTCTCTTTTGCTCCACGTTGGCCACCAACGAGCGATTTTCATGATTTTTGTGAAACTTTGCTGGTTTTGAATTTGAATTTTCTGTCCTCGATAGTTGATGCTCAGCAAGAACCACGGGAAGGTCTGGAGCAGATCTCGCTAGGAAAGGAGAGGGCTAGGAATTGTTAATGAGGGATAGAACGTTATACAGTACAATACAACGAAAATACAATACAGGTACCTACAATCTAGCTACAATACAGAATACACTACAGATACAGATACAATTCAGATACAATACAAATGCAAAGTTAGTACCCAATACACCACCGGAAGAAATTGCACCAAAAATTGAGAATGTTGCAAAATGAAAACCCAAGCAAGCACACCGATGGAACTCGGGACGAAATCTATTGGTCGCAGCGCTCACACGCCTAAGGGAGAACGCAGCCGCATAAATCCAAGGTCGTCTTACCTCATTCTCAAAGAACGATGCAACCCAGCGTCTAAGGGCCAAAAGAACCCCCCAGGCCAAAGCGTCTGACGACATGGAGACTTCAAACCCGGAACCAAAGAATGCACTGTTGCAAAATTAATAGACAAGCAAACACACCGATGGAACTCGAAACGAAATCTATAGGTCGCAGCGCTCACACGCCCAAGGGAGAACCCAGCCGCATAGATACAGGGCGGACTGACCTCATCCGTTTAGGATGATGAACCTCATCCGTTTAGGATGATGACCCAGCGTCTAAGGGCCAACAGAGCCCCCACAGGCCAGAGCGTCTGACGACATGGAGAATTCAGTCTCGGAACCAAAGAATGCACTGTTGCAAAATTAAAACCCAAGCAAATGCACCGTGAAAACAAAGCATTTGCACCACTGGAGCTAAATTGGCAAGACCCAAGTTAAGTTAGTAACACATACAATATACAGTAGAAAATACTTCAATTACAAAAGTTACAATATACAAATTTCTCCACGTTTGCCAACAAAGAGCGATGACTGTGCTCGCTCGTTGCTGTTGCCCAGCAAGAACCAAACAATACGAGGAGGTCTGGAGTGCGTCTTGCCATTAAAAGAGAGGACTACGGTTTGATAGCATGGGTGAAGGACACCGTATTTTGTAAATTTGGACGCCATAGTTTAAAAATGATGCATACGGTATTTTGTGAATTATGAACGATGCACTTTGTACATATATTCCAAAGCCGTACTTTATCAGTCCTGAATGCATGTTATTAACAACATATTTCAAAACAAATCGGGCATTTTTGGAAAAATATCCACTTTCCTTCGTGTTCACAGCACGTAACACAAAACATTTTCGCTAATATTTATTAACAATAAATTAGAAATTCGCGAACACGTGCTACTTTTAAGCCAAAACGGAGCTCCAGTGTTGCTGCTACCAGACCGGAATCAAAACTAAACACAGAGAATGGAAAAATTGACCTTTTATCAGGCAGCTCACGTGATAGTGACGTCATCGTACGAAAATTATTTTTCATAATTTAGATCAGAAATTGTACATTTTCGGGGTTAATTTAACAATGTTTAAACAAACTAATTTGTTTTTGCTAACCTCGTGTTCTTAGGAAGATGGATTTCGGTTTAATTATCATATATTGATAGTTATCATATTTTAACATTATGAATTCTATTAATTATGTTTAAATTTTATTTAATTATATCGCGAAAATGTATAGCTTTGACCCACCAACTTCAATCGTTTCGAAAATTTATCCAAATTGTAAACATTGTCGACCAAACGAATCACGGAACCCGATAAATTAAAACTGAAGTCGTACTTACCCTGTTTTCAGTCCTTTTCGGAAAAATATTCATTTTCGTCCGTGTTCACAGCACTAACACAACAAATTTTCCTTAATATGTATTAATAATAAAATTGGAATTCGCTAAAACGCTCCACTTTTTCGCCAAAATGACGCGACGATCTTGCCGCCATCAAACAGAAATTAATACTGAACACAAAGGACCGTAAAACGTGACCTTTATACAGGTAGCTCACGTGACATTGACGTCATCGTACGTCACCATGAGACTGCAAAAATTATTTTTCATATTTTGGCTGGGAAAATGCACATTTTCGGGGATAATTTAACATTGTTTAAACAAATTGATTTGTTTTTAATAATTTCGGGTTTGTAGGAAAACGAGTTTCGGTTTAATTATCGTATATTGATGCTTATCATATTTAAACATTATAAATGATATTAATTATGTTTAAAATTTATTTATTTATATCGTAAAATGTATATCTTTGATCAACCGATTTCAATCGTTTCGAAAATGTCCCCAAAATTTCACGGAATCCGATAAATTAAAACTGAAGTCGTACTTACCTTGTTTTCCGTCTTTTTCGGAAAAATATCCATTTTCGTTCGTGTTCACAGCACTAACACAACATATTTTCCGTAATATGTATTAATAATAAACTAGAAATTCACTAAAACGTTCCACTTTTACGCCAAAGTGAAGCGACGATCTTGCCGCCATCAAACAGAAATTAATACTGAACACCACGGACCGAAAAACGTGACGTTTATACAGGTAGCTCAGGTGACAGTGACGTCATCGTACGTCACGATGAGATTGCAAAAATTATTTTTCATATTTTGGCCGGGAAAATGCACATTTTCGGGGATAATTTAACATTGTTTAAACAAATTGATTTGTTTTTGATAACATCGGGCTTGTAGGACAACGAGTTTCGGCTTAATTATCGTATATTGGTGCTTATCATATTTAAACATTATAAATGATATTAATTATGTTTAAAATTTATTTATTTATATCGTGAAAATGTATAGCTTTGATCAACCGACTTCAATCGTTTAGAAAATTTTCCCAAAATTTAAACATAGTCGACCGAACGAATCACGGAATCCGATAAATTAAAACTGAACTCGAACTTACCCTGTTTTCGGTCCTTTTCAGAAAAATATCCATTTTCGTTCGCGTTCACAGCACTAACACAACATATTTTCCGTAATATTTATTAATAATAAAGTAGAAATTCGCTAAAACGCTCCACTTTTACGCCAAAATGAAGCGACGATCTTGCCGCCATCAAACAGAAATTAATACTGAACACAAAGGACCGCGAAACGTGACCTTCGGACAGGTAGCTCAGGTGACAGTGACGTCATCGTACGTCACGATGAGATTGCAAAAATTATTTTTCATATTTTGGCCGGGAAAATGCACATTTTCGGGGATAATTTAATAATGTTTAAACAAATTGATTTGTTTTTAATAATTTCGGGCTTTTAGGACAACGAGTTTTGGTTTAATTATTATTATTATTATTATTATTATTATTATTAAATTTTTAGAGCAGAGATTGCCATCTATTATGCTCCCACAAAAATAAATTTTCAAAATTTTATAAAATATCTTAAGACAGAAATTCCTCAATATATAAGTCCAACTTGTTTTTAAATACCTCTTTGCTTGCCGTGTCTACGATTTCTTCTGGTAATCTATTCCAATCTTCGCAAACTCTATTTGAGAAAAAGTATTCACGACAGGATATCCTAAACTTATCTTTATTTAATTTTAACTTATGCCCTCGTAGTTGCTTATTTTTATTAAATTTGAAAAGTTTCTCACAGATGTTTGTGTTGTCGTGAATCAGTTTGTGACTCCATATTAAATCATTTCGCCTTCTTCTGAATTCCAATTTCTGAAAATTTAAACGATCCAGTCTGTTTCTGTACGATAACCTTTTAAAACCTGTCACCTTTTTCGTCAAGCGTCTCTGAACTTTTTCCAAGTTATCTTTATCGCGAATAAGCCATGGTGACCAGATGACACTTGCAAATTCTAAAATTGGGAGAACGTATGTCTTATAGAGCTTTGAAAATATTTGAGAACTCGGACGACTAAATGCTTTAAACAGAATATAACTCAATGAATTGGCACGCTTAACAATAGATGCGACTTGAACAGACCAGCTTAAATCTTTAGTTATGATGACACCAAGGTCTTTTTGACAATCTTTAGAAGAGATACACTGATTTCCAATGTAATATGGGAAGTTGGGATTTTTGCGGCCAAGGCGCAAAATATTACACTTATCTCTATTTATAGGTATAAGCCAATCATCACACCAATCATTTATTATATTCAGATCTTTTTGAACCTTACTGTGCTCTACAAATGATCTGCCAAATATTTTGCAATCATCAGCGTAAAAGACATGTTCAGACTTTATTAAGAAACTTAGATCAGATATATATAAAGAAAACAAGATTGGTCCAAGTACAGATCCTTGTGGAACCCCTGACATAACAGAACGCACTGTAGACCTCGAATTACCGACTTTCACAAAGAAAGTTCTATTTGATAGGAAAGCTGCAATCCAGTTTAATAGTTTTCCTCGGATACCTAAATGATCAAGCTTACTCAAGAGACGTCTATGAGGAACTCGATCGAATGCTTTTTCGAAATCAAGATAAACCACATCTACAAGATCAGACCTATCAATATGTGACGTCCATGTATTCAAGCAACTTAAAAGGCATGTGATTACTGATCTATTCGGTAAGAACCCATGTTGGGTCTGTGGCAAAGTACCAGAACTGAGAGAACTAGAAAGTAATTGCTTACAAATTATTTTCTCCATAAGTTTGCAACACGTAGAAGTTAGGCTAATAGGTCTATAGTTGGAAGCAAGAGTTTTATCGCCTTTCTTAAATATGGGTATTACCGATGCAATTAACCAATCACTTGGTAAACAAGAACTATTAAAAGAAATTTGCATAACATGTAAGAGAGGTTTCAATATCTCATTGGCGCAATTTTTGAGAATAAACATGGAAATATTGTCCGGACCGGGAGAGCTGTTTGAGTTAGCAGATAAAATTTCATCTAGAAGCGCATTTTCAGTAAAATTAATTTGCGCTAGCGATTTAGCACATCGAGGTGTTTTAACCAACGGTATGTTGTTGTTGGGTTCATTAACATATATGCTGTGGAAAAATTTCAACAAAGTTTCAGCCGACTCAAGATTGTTTTCGCTTAGTATGCCGTCTTCGTTTCTTACGACTGGAGATGATACTGTAGAAGATACTTTTTGACGGACATATCTATAGACAGCTTTTGGTCCAGACTCTAATAATTTGTTTTCATACTTAGTTTTTGCCATTTTAGTATCAGATATTAACTTATTCGAAAATGTTCTATGCAATTTGAAATCTTTAAGAGACCCTGACTTTTTGAAATTATTCCACAGTTTCCGTTTCTGCTTAGATCGCTGGATTAATGTAGAAGTAATCCAAGGTTTCCGACAATTAATTTTCAGATTGACCATAAATGTATTACGTTTAACTGCGTTAGTTATCAACGAGTGAAACTTACACCAAGATGAACATGGATTATTGTCATCCAGAACGTCAGACCAATCTAATGTTGCAAAGTAGTGTTTTAGATTAGCAAGATTTATTCTACTAATGGATTTTCGTATATGTTTAGGTTTATTCTGGTGTAATACTTGTACCTGAAATTCAACTGTCGCATGATCTGACTTTCCAATGGGTGCGGAAATTGTAAGATTGGAAATTAATTGCTTGTCGTTGGTCAAGACTAAATCTAATGTAGATGGCGTGCACCCAATACGAAACCTTGTGGGACCTGACACAAGTTGAGTGAGATTAGAATTTAAAAGAAAATCCACGAATAAGGAGGTACCGTTTTTAGTATCGATTGGTTTATTCAAGGGCCAATGAATATCAGGAAAATTAAAATCGCCCGCTATTACCAAATTGGAGGTGTCTTCATTTAATGTGGAAAGTGCACTTACTAAGTATGTATCATCTAAGTACGAGGTTTTAGGTGGACGATAGACACAACCCAAGATAATTGAAATCTGAGAACTATATACTTTCAAAAAGATTGTTTCAATATTTGGTACATTTATATCTAATTCGCTGATTTTAAACATTGTAAAGTACAATTTCGAGAGTAATATACACACTCCACCTCCTCTACCGTTTCTATCTGATCTATATAAAATATAATCTGATAATCCAAGGACTGATTCCGGTATCTCTGATTTTAACCATGTTTCAGAGAGCATAATACATGCAGGCTTATTTGAAGCTAGGTAGATTTCAAAACAATGTAGTTTAGCTGTCAGGGACGCGATATTGGTGTACATTATGGGAATGTTGATTACATTAACAGGAAGAGAATCAGCTAAACAATTATATAATTGCTATTGTCTAGAAAACAGGTCAGTTTTAAATTTTTCGACAGCTCTTAAATAGCAGGGACATTGCACATCCCAAGCAGCATGGTTTGTATCCTCAATACATTTTTCATTTTCATTATATTGAACACAGTTGACGCATGAGAGTTTGTCAGTCTTACAATCAGAAATGTTATGGTTTAAACCATCAGATTTACCGCATTTAGGACAAGATTTCTTATTCTTACAATTTTTTGACGTGTGGTTGAACCCATTACAATTATAACATCTGAGAATGTCTATGGCGTCAAACGCATAACAGTAATCGTATCCGAAGAACAAACCACCGGATTTCATAATAACATCGTAAGTCTGCCGATCTACTTGAACAACCATTTGTAAAATGTTAGCACGTTTTTTAGTGGGCCATATCTTAATCACTTTGCATTCTGTATTTAAATTAACAGAGTCATTATTACCTCTTACAAATTGTTCCACACATTCAACAATTTCTTCCGATGTATATTGTTCAGACAATCCCACCAGTTTAATCCTAGGTTGAACACCTTTAATTTCAAGGACATCATATTTCTCTGAAAGATTTTCAACAGCAATTTTTTTAAAGCGAGCATTGTCTTCCTTGGACGAGCAACCAACAAGAATACCACCATCTTTAATATTCTTTACTTTGGACAGAGAAAACTGCGATCCTATCGGATTAATTTTTGATTTAATATCGGATTTCGTTACAGAAACAGGTTGATTACTGTCTTTCGGTTTGACAATTATTGCAGGCTGTGTTTTGTTTTTCAATATGTTGGAATAAGACGACCCAGGCTGCTCCTCTTTCACAGGCTCAGATTTTGCTTTTTCTTTAACTAATTGTGAAATTTCAGCTTTCAGATTATCAAACATACTATTAAGTGATTTAGACATTTCGGAATATTTGACATCAAGAAATTTATTCAGACCTGCCTGATCGATTGAAAAACACTTTCTCGTACAGTCTGAACACTTCCAAGATAGTCCAGAGATAACATTTAAATATTTATATAAATCAGACTCAATGTTGATACAATCAGGGTGGAATCTTCTGTCACATATGCCTGAACAATAAACTGAGGGTGCAGTGCTTTCGATGGCTCCCATACAGGAGCCACAGGGCACTAACATTTTTGAAAAGAACGTAAATACCTGATCTTAATATATTAATGCTAGAACCAATTACATCAACACCAGTTAGGTATTTAAGACACAGGAATTAAAAAAAAAAAAAAAATAATAATAATAAATAAATAATAATAATAACGTAAGCCTCCGTTAAACGATCTCAGTGCGAGGGCTGGAATTAAAAGCCGCGGTAATTCGCCTCCGACAGGCAGCACAGCCGGCCGATAAGAAATTCGTTATCTGGTATGAAAAACTTATCCAAATATTCGATAAAATAACCTTTCAACCAAACAAACGGCAATAACTTTTTAACAACAACTAAGAAGTTGACTAAATTATAACCATAAAAATGGCAAAAATCTAATTAACAAAATAGTACAAGATTCACTACCAAGAGTTAGAAAAAACTCACCATTCAGACGAAAATTGGCAGAGAGATACACACAACTCAGTAGCTCGTCACCTTTTTTCAAATATAATAATAATAATATAATTATCATATATATTATTATTATTAGTTAAACCTTTCCCAACGGGGTAATCCCAATTAAAGGGAAAGAGAAACAAAAAAAAACCAAACGATTAGAGAAGAAATGTGCAAATAATTATGTAATAAAAATAATGTAATTTTAGATGAAAGAATATATTGAAAACAAAAATCAAAACCCAGGAAATAATACCTCATAGTCCATATATTGTAACAATTTTATCAATTATAATTGAAAAATTATCAGTGAAATCGCAGTTCCGAAAAATCAGATTACATACTTTGCAAATGGAATAAATCGGTGATTTTTTAAGGATATTGCTATTACATGGCAGACAGTAGAACAAATCATGTTGACGTGAATTGTATCTAGGAACTAGGAAGTTTAGCTTAGCCAGCAAACACATACTGTCAATTTTGTTGTTGATTAAATTCGTTAGAAATCGTACCCCAGCAATAATTCTTCTAGTGTGTAAGGAATTAATCTTAAACCGATTGAGTAAATGAGCATGATTATAACCTCTAGGAGGATACGCTCTATCTTCACAAAATAAGAGATACTTTAGGAATAACCGCTGAACAGATTCAATGTGTTTAATATGTACTTGGTAAATAGGATGCCACACAATCGCTCCGTACTCTAGTTGAGATCTAACTAACGAAAAGAACAATGTTTTACGGGTCTGTATCTTAGTGAAGTCCTTTGTGTTTCTATAAATAAATCCATAGGTTTTATACGCTTTAGAAACAATATGGTTAATGTGTGGAACAAAGGTAAGTTTAGCATCAAACAGTATGCCAAGATCTGTTACAGAATCCTGTCGTTTTAAATCGATAGCATCTATAACGTATTGAAAATGAAGAGGCGACTTTTTACGACAATACGATATTACCAAGCATTTCTGAATATTCAGAAAGAGACGATTTCTTTGACACCATTGAAAGATTTTATTGAGGTCATTTTGAAGGGCGATACAGTCTTTGATCGATGTTATTATTTTATAAATTTTGTAATCGTCTGCAAAGAGTAGACTATCGGTTGATACAGTATTAGTGATGTCATTAACAAACAGCAAGAACAACAACGGGCCCAAATTCGAGCCCTGGGGCACTCCAGAAGTAGGATGTATTTTCTTGGACGTATGACATTGATATCGGACACATTGGTCTCTGTTTAACAAGTACGATTTAAACAAATTGATGAGAGAATCAGTGAATCCAAATGCTTTTAACTTGTGCAACAATATGTAGTGATCTATTTGATCAAACGCCTTTTGAAAATCAAGATAAACTGCATCAACTTGCTTTCTTTCATCAATTGCCTCGGCTGTAAATTGTGTAAAACAGACCAAGTTCGTTATAGTGGAGCGCCTATCGATAAACCCATGTTGCAGAGGAGAAATGTACATTTTAACCCCAGAATAAATGTGCTTGTATACTATAGTCTCGAAGATCTTGGAAAAATTGCAGAGCAGTGATATGGGTCTATAATTTCCTATATTCGTCTTGTCGCCCTTCTTAAGAATTGGGCAGATAATAGCCGATTTCCATATTGTCGGAAAAGTGGATGTTGTTATTATCAACTTAAATAGATAGTTCAATGGCTGGACGAAAACTGTGGCACAATCTTTCAGCAAAAAACTGGGAACTCCATCAGGACCCATTGTTAATGTATTTTTTGCGTTCCTTAAGGCAGTTAAAATATCCTTTTCTGTTATCTGAGGAGGGGTAATCGAACCTGACTCGCTAGTAAAATCATCAGCCCTACTACAAGACTTGGAAAGAACATAAACAGAGTTAAAATATTCAGCGAAAGCATTTACAATAAGATTTGGCTGGTCAAGATTTCGATTATTGTAGTGCATGGAACTAGGAATACGCGAATTCCCTCTTTTCTTTTGAATATATCCCCAAAAACCTTTTGGATCCCTGTGAAGACGATTCTCAATGTCTGACATATAATCCTTGTACGAGTTAAATATAAGCTGTTTAGAATAAGATCGATAATATTTAAATTGTTCATAAGATTCAGTTGTTTTTAGCCTTTTATACTGTTTAAACGCCAAACGCTTATTATGTAATGCAGAAATAACTTCCAAATTAAACCATTGTGGATAATGCCGTTGTTTTGATTTAATACGTAACTTGGGAACAGTTGCTTGAAAAATTGCATTTAGTTGTTGATAAAATATTGAGCATGCATCATCAACATCTGTTGTATTATATAAAAAAGACCAATCAACATCTAGAAACATATCATACATTCGCTGGAAATTGGCCTTCTTAAAGTTAAATGTTTCAGTCTCAGCATTTATGTTAAAGTAAAAAAGATCGTTAGATCTTATATGTATATTAATGTACAAGGCCGGGTGATGACGATCCTCTTCTACAAAAGGGGAGAGTAGTTTACAGATAGTACATGTAA
Organism: Zophobas morio; assembly: GCF_036711695.1. Taxonomy (NCBI): domain Eukaryota; kingdom Metazoa; phylum Arthropoda; class Insecta; order Coleoptera; family Tenebrionidae; genus Zophobas; species Zophobas morio. The sequence goes on along the minus strand of NW_026972192.1, from coordinate 62,053 downwards.
CATTTGAAAATATGAGATCTAAAATATGATTATGAAAATTACGCAAATAATTATATTGCTGCATATTATGGAACTGCTGAAAATTATTTAGCAGAATACTGAAACCATCAGTAGCTTTATCCACAAAATCAGGAATGTTAAAGTCGCCAAAAACTATTACATCATCGGTATCCGAAAAATTATTCAGAGAGTTAAACGCATCAAAAAATAATTCCATATCCTCAAGAGATGTAGAAGGTGGTATATAGACAACAATTATGAAAACTTTTCTATGATGCCTGGTTATTAATTTTATGCCTACAATGTCGATGTTGGAAATTAAATCGGTAATTGGAGTAAAATCCAAAACAGAAGATCGTAAAGTAGAGTTAACACCCAGAAGGACACCTCCTCCTCTTAACATTTTACTATTTATTATGCTGCGGTCTTTTCGATAAACCACATAGTTGGGTGGAAATAATTCATTACTAAATAAACTTTCATTTGCCCAAGTTTCGGTAATTGCTATGGCGTCAAATTTAGAAGATGCAACACTGTTGAAAAATTCAACAGACTTAGTTCTTAGTCCCCTAACATTCTGGTATGCACAACGCAGACTTTTGATTCGGTGTGGTGCATCATTAGTTTCTATGGTACTATTTAATGTCGTTCTAAAAAATTACTTGCCGAATCAGCTAAAGGTGTAAAACGATTAAATGTTACAACAGGAGGTGTATTCTTGCTATCTAAGGTTGAAAGCTCTGGCAGTGTCACATTAACAATTTGAGGATCTCGAGGCAAAGTAGGTGATAGAACTAAATTCTCCACTACAGGTCTATGGGAGGAATGAACAGCAGCAGGCTTAAAATTAGGAATTTTTTTAAATTCTAAATTCACAGGTTCTGCAAAGATAGCATTTCTTAGTTTGGCCTGAGCAAATTTATAAGCAAAACAATTGTTATAATCAAATGCTGGATGATTGACCTCAACATCAAAACCGTGTACAATCTTTAAGTTCTGACAGTTAATGCATGCCTTAACAAGAGATTTACAAGCACTGGCTTCATGCTGCTCCGCACATATCGGGCATACTTTAGGTCGTGGACATCTAATTTGGGTATGGTTAAAACCATTACACTTAAAACAACGACTAACCTTAGTATCATCGTATACTTTACATATATTTAAACCAACTAACATACCTCCAGCATTCATCACTTTGTTATAGGTAATTAGATCAAGTTGAATTGTAGCTTGGAAGATTTTCTTGTTCTTTCTCAACGACCATAAGTGAAGTAAGCGATATTCAGTCGCATTAGCAAGTAAATCAGGGTTTTGTGACTTAAGATAATCCAATAATGATTCCTTATTAATACAAGATGGTATACCTACGACTTTTATTTTCGGATGTTCAGACCTCAATACAAAAACGTCGTAGTCCTTTGACAATTTGTTGGAAGCAAGTTGTTCAAGTCTCTTCGAGTTTTCCTTATCATTACAACCTACAATAATCGCCCCATCTTTACCTTTTTTAGAATTTGTTACATGAATATTTTCTTGCAGCAAATTAACATTAAGCAATAGGTCTTCTTGTGTTTGCAAGGCTTTTTGCGCATTTTTAGGTTTGATCATTACCTTAGATTGAGATCCAGCGCCAGCTAACTTAGATGCATAGGATTTAACAGCACCAATATTTAACGGAAAATTATCATTAGCATTATCGCCACCATTGTTTACCAAGTTTTTATCATTATTACCTGCAGATAGTACCTTCAACAATTCAGCATTTGATCGTTTTAACTCATCGACTTCCAATTTTAATTTATTTAGTTCAGACAATAATTTAGTATTTTCACCTGAAACAATATTTCCAATAGCAGATCTAACATCGGGATTTCGGAGAACAGCGGCAAAATTAGACGCAATAGAAAGCGGAGAATCAATAAAATAATTATACATTGGCACCTTAAATATACCATTACAATCAGCACACAAAAATTTTACTTGAGAACTATAGCGACGAAGCCGATCACATGTGATTTTGTCTTGGGGTAACAAGCCCATACACGAATAATGAACACAACGGCTACATCCATCACATAGAAATGCAATAGATTTTTCGACAGGCCCAGTACAAACAGGACAATTATCAGAAACAGAGTTCGAAATAGAATTGACGCCCGAAAAAGAGGGCGAATTATTAGGTGAAGACATGAAGTGACGTTAACACATCGATAAAATCGAATAACATAAACAAGAACAAACCGCTAGCTAATAGTGAATATGAAAGTTGAAGATTTAATTAATAAAAATGTAGCAATAGTGTTACTTGGTGACTGTAAATATTCGAAGAACAGCGAGATGATTGATAGCAAATACAAAATTTAAAATAAAAGATTTAGACAAAATAACATTAGAAAAAACCGTTAGTGCCACTTCGCGGCAACCAGTGCCACTAGGGTGACAAAAATTTTAATAAATATTTTTGATTATTTATTAGAACGGCCAGCTAGAAAAAAATACTGCCGTGCCATATGACGGCGCAAATAACCAACAACTAACGAAAAGACACCAAATTAAATTAACTCACAATAACAGGCCTAAAATATGCAAGTGTAATTTTACACAAAGCAATTTAAACTAAATTTGAGATCTGCCGAAGCAACGAGGCCCAAAAAAGGTACGAACCTCGCGAAAACCCCGCGAGAGGACAAATAACAAAAAATAGTGCTGACAGTCCAGTTCCGCAGATGATTATATTTCGATGTTAAATCAACCAGTAAATGATATTAAAATGGCTAAAAGTAAATAGACGCAAATTATAATCTGCAGATAAGCATGATAAAAGAACCCGCTCCAGTTTATCAGCGAAATTTTTTCGGACTAGTGAATGTTCAAAAATCAATTACTCGCGTTCCGATAATCAGATCTCAAAAACAAAAACACCCCTGTACTCACCGTCTCAGGACCTTTAATATTTATGCTTTATATTTATGCTTATCATATTTAAACATTATAAGTGATATTAATTTTGTTTAAAATTTATTAATTTATATCATGCATATGTATAGCTTTGATCAACCGACTTCAATCGTTTCGAAAATTTTCCCAAAATTTAAACATTGTCGAGTGAAGGAATCACGGAATCCGATAAATTAAAACTGAAGTCGTAAGATAATTAGCTTTTATTTATGCATAAATTGTGCAGTGCGTTCTTTCTAACACTGACCATAGAGATTCCCAACTCAAGGTGTCTACCCCATACTAACTGATATTTTGGTGACTCGATTTTTGCCTTGATGGTTAAACACTGTCACTATTTTCCGTTTTTGTTTTATCGAGATACTACTTGAGCATCAACTGTTACCTACTGAGGTATTACCATCATCTAGAAAAACTAGAAATATTTTGATTTGATATTCGTGTAGATACTTCGTATTTCGAGTATGAGTAGATACTTCGTATTTCGAGTATGAACATCTACTGAGTTTTATTTATAGCAACCATTGTCAAAAATTTGATCGAACGTTGTTTCGACAGAACTTCCTTCGCACCAAAAGTATAATGAAACATATTCAGCATTTTCGAGTTGAGTCTTTTCTTCACACAATTTTGTGATGACCTAATCAACATTTACGATCAACACGTATACCACCTTGGATTGGTGCAGTGTAATACTAAAAATAACTGTATTGTATTCCCAAAATTATTTGCGAAAATCGAGTGGGCCGTTCCATCAATTTTTTGGGAGGAATAAGTAAATATTCTTAACAATTGACCATGCTTACAATAACTTTAAAACGTCTGCAAGATCTCAAAGAAGTCATTTCTTCAACTCTTGAGTTATTCTCTAAAATAAATTGACTGATCCATACATTTTTTGGAGTCACTGTAAAAACAAATCTAAAAAATATTAATGCAATGATAAATTACGAAAATAGACTGATGATGTTTTGCACATTTTAGATACGATTTGTTCGGCAAAATCTTGAGATGACGTCATCAAGTTTTTGGGCTTGATAAACAGATATATTTTGATTAAAAACCTACCATGTCAAACAGTAATTTCAAAACGTTTGCAATATTTCAAAATTCAGTTTTGCAATTCTTGATTCAATCAATAAAATAAATTGACTCAGTGATTAATTTTTTTGAGACACCCCCTATAAGCAAAACCAAAAATTATGAATGGAATGATAAATCACAAGTATAGTCTCATCCTATCTTGGATATTTTAGAGACGATTCATTTGGCAAAATTTTGGGCTGACGTCATCAATTTTTTGGAGGGGATAAGTAAATATATTTTGAATACAAATTTATTATGCTTATCATATGTTTAAAACATCTGCAACATTTCAAAGCATTCGGTTTTGCAGATTCAAAATTAAATTGTAGGTGAAACGAAGTTCACGGGGTCAGCTAGTTTAACATAAAAATACATTTTTAATCGTTTGAATGCAATAACATCTTGTTTTGTGAATTACATGTCAATGATATGGCGGAAAGTACGGCTCGTATAACCTAGAACGAACAACTTATCTTGCGCTAACAAACTCAAACTTATTTATAACTACTTGTAACCCTAACTTATGGTTAAGTGAAATACTTTCGGTATATTTGATTTTATACACTCTGGATGAGTTTGTTAATAAGTAGACAGCGGATTTCTGTCGGGCTACGTCACGATATAGGTGGGGACGCGCTGCATTGCCGGGACTCAGTAGCGGGTGATAGGTAATCACTGAATTTAACTGTCACTTGATTCCATAAATACAATTAACGATTTATTAATCAAACGGCTAAGTAAATGAGAACTGGAATTAACAGCAGAGTGCAACGAAGCAGCGTTATTCTAATCTCAAATAAACGAAGTACAGCCGGTACCTGCAATAAATTCCCATCCCGTACGAGCCGTACCGAGTTTGGCCTTGTCTAGCCCGACAGAAATCCGCTCTCTATTAATAAGATCAGGTATATTTTTTTGTTGGTTATGTTCCAATGGTACCAGCTGACTTCACGTAAGGCATCAAAAAAATCTTGCCACTGTAAATCCGGAATTTGAAAAAGTACAACAATACGTAACTCACCATATCTTCCACTCTTTGTCCGCTAACCACAAACCCAACCAGAATAGTAGATACTAGAACGCCGAGACCTGCGATCCGAAGATACTGACCGGCCAAAGAACCTTCAAACAATAATTTTTATTACATACGAGTAATTTAACTTTTGTATAGCTAGTACCGCGAAACAGAACACGACAATCCTGGCAGTTACAACAGTACCGATGACTTGGTACGGCAATACGTACGCTTCAGCAAGTCCTAAAGTCTTTTGAGCATACCTAAAAAAATTTTTGATTTTACGACCAAATTTTCCGAAGCTTACGTGACCAAACGAATGTGATTTTTCACACAAAAGAGCAGTATTTTCTTGACGATCTGGTGGTATTCGATGCAAGCAAAACTTACGTACTCGAGTTTAGTGTAATTTGCGTTAATATTTAGAACTTAGTGTATTGACATAAACTTCTCCAAACTGGCGTGTCCATAGTAATACAAAATTGTGAAACCTGGAATACTTGCGCCCGTGTAGGTTAACACAAAGATGGTGGGTTTCATGACAAGCACAAAAAGAGTTTCCCACTGTGGAAAATAGGAGTTTACGATTTGAAAAATGAAGATGAGTTCTTTGTCTCTCGGTGTTGGTAGCACGTACGACACAGACACCACCAAGCTGAAAACTACAATTAGAAGCATGTATAGCGTGATGAAAAACCAGATTCGTTTGACTTTTTCTTGAATTTATTCAGGAGCTTCGTCGAGTTTCCAGATTGGAATTTCCTGAAGATATGTCGTAACGATGCTGATTGTGTGTTTCTGACAAAAAACGCAAACCAACTCCTAGAAAAAAAGTTCTGAGGCGGTGCTCACGTGAAGTTTGTAATTTAGGTACATATCGTGAGGAAGTACTGAACAAAATAGTTCAATTGGAATTTTTTCAGAAACAAGTAAAGTTGGAGCAGAACCAAAGGCGGCAAAACCATTTTAATGCAAAAAAGAAAGAACTTGAAAATTTTTAATCGGAAAATGTCAACGGTGAAAAAGCGACACAAATTCACACAAAGTTGGTCTGAAAAATATATAATATAATGAGAATGAAGGAAAATCAGAAAAATGTTACCTTCCATCGAAAACGACCAGACTTCTTGGACTGAATAATTCTTTATAATCGTTGTGTGCTATGACGGACGATATTGACGAAAAATGATGAGCGTTAATTGCTTTGTCGTCAGTAATTTCCTAATTAAATTAATAATTTATACATAAAATGATTTTCGTTTGAGCTACAATTTTAGGAAAAAAATTGGTCTAAAGAGTTTAGACAGTTCCCTCGCTGTCGGAAACGTGACGACTGCATACCTATTATGTTTTTTTTTCGCATTAGATTTGAAAGCATTCGGTTTTGTAGTTCTTGATTAAATCAATAAAATAAATTTGCGCATTCATTAAATTTTTTTAGTCACCCTGTATATCCAAATCCAAAAAATTTGAATGGAATGATAAATTACAAGAAGAGACTCATCATATTTTGTACATTTTAGATAGGATTATTCGGCAAACTCTTGAGCTGACGTCATCAATTTTTTGGAGGGGATAACTAAATATATTGTGATTAAAATTTTATCATGCTTATCATAACTGTAAACCATCTGCAAGATATCAAAGCATTCGGTTTTGTAGATTTCAAATTAAATGTCAAAATGTTGTTTCCTAATTTTGATATTTTTTCCAAAAATCTAGACGTTCATAAACTACATGTGTAAGACTATATTATTTGATACTATTTAAAACCCAATTACTATGTACAATTTTGAAGTGACGTCATCACATTAGTGGTGGGGATGATTACACAGTTTATTTTTCATCACCTTTGCAAAAACTCATTTTAGCAGTATGAAATTATTGAGCGGTTTTCAAGCACTTTCGAAAATTACCCAAAGACATTTTTTTGTTGATTTCGATCTTCAGAAGATACTTTCGGCAACATTTCTTTAAAAATTTTAACAATTTTTTCGTAATCACCAAATTTTTGAGATGTTTTAAAAATTTGATTCTAAAATCGGGAATCTCGGAAATCTTGGTCTGGAACCACCAACAAGTAAAGTTTTTCGAGTCAGCTCGTCGATAACTATAAGGTTAGAATTTTTTCTGGATTTTTAGGCAACTTTGCCAAAAGCTCAATTTATCAATACGAAATGTTTGAACTTTTTCCGAGCAATTTGAAATTACTCAGAGATTTTTTGTTGACTTTGACTTACAGAAGACATTTTTTGGGACACCAAAACGACCTTAACGTTGTAAACGTACTTAATATTAACCTGTTGTCCTCTATAATCTCTGACAAACCATAATCATTGTGAATTGTGAATTCACTCATCAATAATTTTATTGTGAAAGAATAGATAATAAAGAATAACGTTGTAGTAGGAAAAATGTACAGGGTGCCGCATCCAAGTTTGGACATACGGAATTAACATGGGAAATTGGTTTTTATTTTATATCTCCCCTAACAACTGTAAAGTTAAAGGTATTGTTGAGTGATGCATTTGTAGAGGTAAAAGAGGGCTATCGGCCAGTCATTTTTCAAATCATTGCATCGCACTCATTCGTTGTAAAACGGCTTTAGAAATCGTATTTTGAAATTAGCGCTCGGCCCAATTTGTCGCGAAACGTTCCGTCCCAGTTCGACGATCACGTCTTTGGATGAGCCATGGACAATCGAATTGTCAAAGTGAATTTTAAATTCTTCGATTCTCACCTAGAATTCTCACTCAGAAATCACTGAACAACTCAAATCGTGTGATGATTATATTGCAAGACAAATTAAACGGAATAAATACACAAATTGATCTTTTGGGCTGGATGCAGCCCATGCATCCCTTCACGAAACACCTGTGGTGGTAGTGTTCAACGCCGTCAAACGAGCCATCTCCGACTACATTCAGGTGTATCCAAGAAGCCCAAGATGAAGACCTTCGAGCAGCTAGTCTTCCTCAACACCTCCATCGACAGCATCTTGACACGTCCGGCGAGCCTGTCAAACTAGAGATTTACTCGCACTGCCTCACTCAGTAATTACTGAACATCTCAAATTGAATAATTTTATCCAGTGTGATGATTATTGTTGGACAAATTAAACGGAATAATTGCACAAATCGCACAAAATATTTTATGAGGTGATATTACTAGTGCCGGTTGAGTTTTTATAACTAAAATCAGTAAAATCCCATTAAAATGGTATGTTTTACTGCGATTAGACGAAAAAGCGAGGACCTGTTTGTTCTTCAGTGGTTAGTAATCAGTAAATAACAACTTTCATGACAATCTTGCAAGATGCATCTAATACATGTTTGTTCATTTTTTCAGCTCGGGAAGATAGTTCTTCCCGAGCTGAAAAAATGAAAAAATGTCAAATGATGTTTAAGCATACAATTATACTAATACTTGTATGCTTAAACATCATTTGACATTTTAAATAGCAGAGAAATGGATAGGAATCAATTTATAAGGTCAAAAGCTTTTTGCCAATTTTGGGTAAATTTCACACTTTTTTCGAATCACTAAAGATTGGAATTCAATTGATTTTACATTCATTAAGCAAGAAAGGAATTTCTGCCGTCTGGAAGTATATTCGTTACAAGAAATTTTTGAAGATTTTAAAATATTTTCCTCGATTACGAATGTGTTCTGGGATTCAGAAACGTTTGTATTATTGTTTTATTTGTTTATTGCGTTAACAACAACAATAATAAAAATAATATTTCACAAAACACGGTTGTTAAGTTTTGACCACACAGAAAAAGCAGGCCCTCGCTTTTTAATCTAATCGCAGTAGAACATATCATTTTAATGAGATTTAAATAACAGAAACTCTAAAATGGCAACATAACCTCACAGCTTGATTTTTTCATTTTGTACTGTTTGTTTTGTGTACCTAGCGTAATACTAATAACAACAGCATACAGCACTGTATTCCGAAATTTCAGGTTAGGTCAGGTGTGCTGGTTACGCGTCTGCTTAATTTTGTGGTTCGCAATTGAAGTGTTAAATAACACTTGTAAACAATAACCTAGCATAAACTGCATTGTTAATGAATGTATTGTTCAACAGGAGTAGAAAAACTTAATAAATAAATACATAAATAATTGACGAAAAAATTAACAAAACAATGCATGCAAATTTTATTAATCTTATTGACAAAAAACAGTGATTAGGAAGTTCTAGTGTTCATATTCTAGAATCTATGAAGCATTGACTAAACATAAAATTAACCATTTTTCTGTTTGAAATGATTCAGAAACTATAAAAATTAAAAATTCTATAATGATAGCACGACAACACCTGCTATTATTAATTGACCAGTAAAGTAAGGTTAGAATTTAGAATGCGCGGCAGTTCATAATTCAAAAATTCTACAATGGGTTTCTTATGGGAGCTTGATTTTACAGACAAAATACACCGCACAGGTAGAAATCTTAACTAGTTCATGCTACAAGCGATAAAGACTGTACAATTATCTTCCTGTTACTAAAGGTTTAACTATATAAAAAGCTTGTGTTAAAGAAATTTCGCAAATTAAAAACAACGTTGTTCATCAAAGTAACGTACATCGTTTCTAATGCCTTGCGCATGAGTGAAACGGAAAATCCAGAAACACGCCGAACAGAAAAGGAACCCGAATATTTTGGAGGGCTAGTGACGTTTAGATCGTGAAAATCCCCAAAATATGACAGTTGATTTCGTATTTTCATCACAACAAACAATCATAATCACAATTTTTGGATGATATATTAGTTCTAAGATATTGGTTCACATTAGGTTGTATATGTCTGTGGACTGGTTTTATTGTATTTGTTATTAATAATGACAGAAAGACATGTGTTAACAATAGGAGCAATTACCAGTTTTTTTTTTGTTGACGATCGGAAATGCATTGTGAACGGAGAAAATTCTTTGCAGTCAAATAATGCAGTGAAAGTCACTTGGTATACTGAATTAAATGTGCTTGAAGAGTTTATTCGAGCTAGAATGCGAAATAGCCAATGGTAAGTTAATGTATATTGATAAATTCTGTATCAAGTACAATTATGAGGTATTTTGTTTTATTTTGCATAGATATTCCTCAAGAGAGGCAACATGTAAAACCACAAGAGGTGCATTTGTATGTTACCATATGGCTACACCTGCCCTACACGGGCGTTATAATGTATTTTGGACCAATAATTTGCGTTCTTGGGACGTAGGGGAAATGTGTCTGAGACGGCATGTTAGATAAGATGGCATACTATCGTTTTTACTAAGTTCGAATTTGAATTTAGCGCTTTGAGTAACGCCATCACGTCACTGTGGCGTAAGTAGAAAATGCTACGTAATTTGAGGTTAACTGGCGAGATGGTTTTCATGTTTGAGCAAACTGTTGAAACAGGTAAGTGTTAAAAACTTTTATCCGTCTCAGAAAAACTCTCGTAAGATTTATTTTGAGATAAGTTGAAGGTTCTAGTAGTAATTTCTTATTTTTATTGTAATTGCGCATAAATTCATGACCACAAACCCAACGGTTTTATTCAAGATAATTCTTTAAAGGTGCACTTTCGATTTAAACGTACTTTTATGTGAGATGGCACAGTAAATCTAAAGATGAGATGGCATGGTATGCCATCATGTCTTTATTGTACTGATTTGTTTTACACCATTGAGATTATGTTTTTATTTGTCAGAAATGGGTCCTTATCGGAGAAAATCATCTCGTCAATCATGGAGTGTATATTTTGTAATGAATTATACACTGTTTCCAAAAGTGGCGAAATGTGGATTCAATGTCAGAAATGCAGAAAATGGAGCCACACAGAATGTGCGGGCTTAGTTCGAAAAGCAAAACAGTTTATTTGTGATCTTTGCAAATAATAAAAATTGTACTTTCAGAGTTAACTAATATTTTGTTTCTTTTTCAAAAAGTTGTTTTCTTTAATTATTTAATTTTTGGAAGTGTATTTAATGTTTTTTAACGGCATTTGAATATGTTCATGCAAATGTTATTTTGTTTTTTGATAAATAAACGTTTAAGAAATATTTTCTATTTTTACTTCCCGAGCGTAAGCAAAGGAAGTATTGTAATCGAGTCCGTCGGCCGACTCTCTACTTTTACGTTTTCTCGATCTTTCATGACCCCTAGAAGACGAAGAAATAGGTCTCCCATTTCCGTCTGTCTGTCCGTCTGTCCGTCTGTCCGTCTGTCCGTCTGTCCGTCCGTCTGTCCGTCTGTCCGTCTGTCCGTCTGTTGTCACGGATTTTTATTAGACAGATAATCTCCGAAAGTACTCGACCGATTGTTGTGAAATTTTGTACTTATATTAAGAATATCATGTAGATAGTAAAACGCTAACCAAAATTTGTCGAATCATCCCCACCACTAATGCGATGACGTCACTTCAAAATTGTACATAGTAAATGGGTTTTCAATTGTATAAAATAACATAGTCCTACACATGTAGTTTACAACTCCGAATCGACTTTTCACCCGAAACGTCCAGATTTTTGGAAAAAAAATCAAAATTATAAAACAACATTTTGAAATTTAATTTTTAATCTGCTAACCAGAATGCTTTGAAATGTTGCAGATGTTTTAAGGCTATAAAGAGCATCATAAATCTTTAGTCAAAAAATATTTGCTTATCCCCTCCAAAAACTTGATGACGTCAGCTCAAAAGTTTGTGGAATAAATCATATCTAAAATGTACAAAATATGATGAGTCTGTACTTGTGATCTATCACTCCATTCATATTTTTTGGATTTGCATATACAGGGTGACTCAAAAAAATTAATGAATGCGTAAATTTATTTTACTGATTTACTCAGAAACTACAAAACCGAATGCTTTGAAATCTTGCAGATGTTTTAAGGTTCTAAAGAGCATAATAAATGTTTAGTCAAAATATATTTGCTTATCCCCTCCAAAAAATTGATGACGTCAGCTCGAAAGTTTGCCGAATAAATCCTATCTAAACTGTAAAAATATGATGAGTCTGTACTTGTAATTTATCACTCCATTCATATTTTTTGGATTTGCATATACAGGGTGACTCAAAAAAATTAATGAATGCGTAAATATATTTTATTGATTTAATCAGGAACTACAAAACCGAATGCTCTGAAATCTTGCAGATGTTTTAAGGTCATAAAGAGCATAATAAATGTCTAGTCAAAATATATTTGCTTATCCCCTCCAAAAACTTGATGACGTCAGCTCGAAAGTTTGCCGAATAAATCATATCTAAAATGTACAAAATATGATGAGTCTGTACTTGTCATTTATCACTCCATTTATATTTTTTGGATTTGCATATACAGAGTGACTCAAAAAAATTAATGAATGCGTAAATATATTTTATTGATTTAATCAGGAACTACAAAACCGAATTCTTTGAAATCCACTGCGAAAAAAAAACATAATAGGCATGCAGTCGTCACGTTTCCGACAGCGAGGGAAGTACTGTCTAAACTCTTTAGACCAATTTTTTTTCATTTGGTTAATGTTTTTGTTGTAAAATTTTAATGGTATGCCATCTCACCCTTAAGTATATAGATGAGATGGCTTGTGCGGTTGAGATGGCGTAGTGTTAATATTAGTTTATGCGAAAAAGGTTATCGTTTCAAATATGCTTCAAAACATAGTTTTGTGTTAACTAAGAAAATGCCCGAGGTGAAATAAATTAAATTTTTTTTTTTTAATTTTTTATGAGGCGATTACAAAAAGTATGCCGTCTCAGACACATTTCCCCTACATCTGAAGAAAAGTGAATCAGCCGAGGTCAAAGCTGTGATCTCTGAAAATTCTTTTAATCCCCAAGTCAACCTAAAAACAGCTAATGTTGAGGTACAACTTTATGAAAGCTTACGACAAACTGATGGGAGCGAAGCACTGCTTTGGCTATTGGGCCCTGAACCAGAAAGATCTGAAGAAAATCTACTTCACAGTGTCGAAGAACTATTAGTGTCCGAGGACTATTTAAATGGCCCATCAATATAACAGTTTGTGGGTCAGTTTTTCACCAAAAGTGAATCAGATTTTGCATTAGGCGGTGCAATTTTTTATTGTAGAATATATATTTTTTTTGTTTTGAAATAAATTGGTCTTTAAATTGTGATTTTTTTTTAAATGGGTGTTTCAGACCCAATTCGTACTAAAATGAAAGTGATTTTTACTTTTGTACATGAAAGGTTTAATCACGAATGCTAAGTTTTTCATTTTCCACCAAAAAGTGTGAAAAGAAAAAAGCTTGGGATTGATGATGATTCTTAAATCAAAATTTGGCAATTGATTGAAAACATTTGCAAATATGAGATCTCCTTTATGTATTATTTTAAATTCACAGCCGTATCTCTAGCATGTGAAAATCAAAGCCATTTATGTGGAGGGGGAAGTCAATGGCAGTATGAACCACTGTGCGACATACGTTCGAGGCAAATGTAGTGGTAAAAGTTGAATTCAAATATTTATTAAATACCACCGTTTCCGTTCGTGTTTGGTATCAAGATCAACAGTAAAAATATCAGTCTTAATGGTACAAGTAGTGGTATATATAAGAAAATTACTTTAATGGTAGAATTTAAGCGTTAAAATGACGCCTCGATTTCACCCATAAGGATTACACGGGGAACTGAAATTCGGGTCTCGTGTTATGAACTGAGTTCAAATTTCGCGCTTCATTCACTTTACTGGTCAATTCTTATTATCGCTCATTGTACCTGAACTAACTATAAGTATAGTGATGTATATACTTTACAAGTAGCAACTGTATAGCAATAAATTTAATGCTGCTTAGGATGGAAAACTGTACGTTAAAAACTATAGCCATCCGGACAGTTACTTACTGCGTTAACGTACATTTGTGGTAATATCGACAACAATATTCTTCAAACACGTACTTGACTCAATATCCCGGCAATCACTAACTTAATCAGACCATAATCATAGCATGGAGTATCAAAAAAAGAAGCTCATGAAAGGTAACTAAACTCTACTTTCCATATTAATATCAACTTTATGATTTCAGACGACATCTTCAGAGGAGTCAAGCTATGGTGCTGCGACATCTTCGAAAATCGGCTCGTAAAATTTATACTTCTCATTATATTCGTAATCCATAGTAGCTTGGCGCTGGCACAAATTTACTTCATATATATTTTTTCAACAGCAGAGAATTTGCATCCTACGGACCGTTCTTCTTTGGAATATTTTTGTGAGTATTACCGTTCTTTAGGCATTGTTCAAGACACTGAACTTGTAGAGCCTCGGCAGTATGGCACTAGTGCTTTTCAAAAGCCACGCGTAAACAGTTTTTTTGTTTTTCGGTGTTATGGAGTTATAAATGTTGTAAATCATGTACTAGAATAGTCAAACAAATGTAGTATAATCAGTTTCTCCAGTTTCTTTATTACTTAAATAAAAATTACTTTTTCTAGGTTTTTTAAAAGATCTGTTTATCCTTTTAAAGAGTTTTTCAACTTTCTACGCCCTCTAATTACACCTATAATAGTAATAACTAAGAAGATTCAGAGGTAATAGCAAAGTAGTAAAAAATCTTCAAAGATGAATTCATAAGTAAGTTAAGGTACCTAGTTGACAATACTCGATATGGATTGAACCACACAATACTACTATAACTAGTGGTTATTCATAATTGTTATCCACTTTGGACTGGTGGAGATAAACCAGTGTACCTACAGTTAATTCCCTGGGCGTTGTAAACTCTGAAGTACGAAAGTACTGACTTCTTAGAAGCAACGATGTAGAACCAAATTCCAAACACCGAGTCAATTTTAGTGAAAAGTAGGGATCAAATCATTGTTAATTTTAGATTAAAACTATTTTGTTTATTGAAATACACAGTATACAGTAAAACAGCACAAACAGATTGTACGTTGTATTAACATTGTGTTAATATTCTTCATTCATAAATGGCGATGGCAGCCCATTTAGAACCTCAGCTTTCTCTATTACTGTCTGTCCGATTGTTCTGCCTTTTTCCACTTTCCACCAACTCTGCTTGTTGAGCCGTCGATTTCACCCTCCACCAGCTTCTTTACAGTTCCATTTTTATTCACGTGGCACACGTACCCTGGCCCCCTGTATTTATTAGACCACGATTATCGTATGTATATCTTTTTTTCCAAAAATTCTTTACGCACTAGTGAAATGATGTTTTTAAGATTTGCCTACAGCGTGTTAATCTCTTTCGTTCCGCCGCTATGGGGCTGACTCAACTGTAAAAACAGCTCCTGTTTCCACAACTTCCTATTCCTGGGTTCATCAACTATTCGATGTTCCACTTTTTATATCTATTATTATTCTTTTTTTTTTTTCGCTTATTCTCAGTCTTTGTTTGACCATAAATCGGAGAGTGCTTGACCAGTGCAAGGTTTTTAAAGGTCATTTGTTTCCTCATAAAAGCTGTTTCTCTATATTATTTCTTGGAACTGAACATTGCCAAACCCTCCTATTTTGCTCGGACTTAGCGTTGTGTTAACATAGTGGTGGTAAAATAAAAGTGGTTAATAATGATAAAATAGATAGATGTTCAAACTAGAGATCTACGTATTTAAATAGTGTAACATTTAAGTTTTAACTGCTGATTATTAAACAAACCGTCTTTGCAGATTCGGCAGAACTGAACCTACAGCATAAATTTGTCTTCCTACCTAAAACAACCAAAATGTATTGAATTGATTAAAATAGACGACCTTACCGCGACTCCCAACTGTAAATTAACACTGTTGTTCAAGAATTCAAAGCGCCGCATTTTCATTGTATAGTTCAAAAAAATCATGTATGTCCTTCTGTTGGCTCGATTTAAAAAGTACCATTCGACAGCACATGCATCCTCTACTACCTGATTAGTCTGAAATACAAAAAAGATAGGTCATTCATAATGACAAAGAGCTATTTGTTACCACGTCTTCCGCCGCTTGTCCCGACAATATACAAATCGAGAAGAAGAAGCAGGCAAGAACTGAAAAGCCGATGATGCACACCAACATCAGTTTTCCTTGGAACAGTATATCCTACAAAACTTGACTCAATGCTAAATTTTATCCATGCTTACGTATGTACCGAAAATATCATCGCGAAAAGGATAATGGAGATACCTAGGGCACAAGTGGTTACGAAAAAGAATCCGATCAAGTAACTCAGCTCATCATTTTTTTTTGCGATCAAACTGCGAGTATGCGCATTAGCAGGTTCATTGTTTTAGCAAACAGAAACTTACGTGGTAAATTCTAGCTCTCTGCGTATGCAGAATACGATTTTTCTGTGAAACTCTTTCTGATAGTTTTCGTCATAAATGAGTTTTTCCAAATCTTCTTCGCTTCTTTGCACCGGGTCGCCTAAAGTGCGAATATGCTTACTTAACATCATTACCTGATAACACAGATGTTGAGAGTAATACGTGAATATAACTGGAAGTGCGGTCATAGCGTAACCTACGACTGGTAGTGTTAGTTTGTATAAATAGGTCAAAATGAGACTA
Source organism: Zophobas morio (assembly GCF_036711695.1). Taxonomy (NCBI): domain Eukaryota; kingdom Metazoa; phylum Arthropoda; class Insecta; order Coleoptera; family Tenebrionidae; genus Zophobas; species Zophobas morio. Next base: position 45,480 of record NW_026972192.1, on the reverse strand, counting down.
TGATTTGGACAGTAGTCACAAATTAGTTTAACAGCGAAGAGTTTGTCATAGTCGCTAGTCGTGGGTATAGCAAAGGCAAAACCAACGACCACCGTCAGTACCAGCGCTGCTTGAACTACCATGGTTATCACTTTTACTTCCTTCTTAATACGTTCGGCACTTTCGTTGCCCGGTGTATCAATTTCCCACAAAGAGATCTCTTTAGAGATTTGGTTGTAAATGTGGCTTTTGAAAAGCACTAGTGCCATACTTCCGAGGCTCTACAAGTTCAGTGTCTTGAACAATACCTAAAGAACGGTAGTACTCACAAAAAATATTCCAAAGAAGAACGGTCCGTAGGATGCAAATTCTCTGCTGTTGAAAAAATATATAATGAAGTAAATTTGTGCCAGCGCCAAGCTACTATGGATTACGAATATAACGAGAAGTATAAATTTTACGAGCCGATTTTCGAAGATGTCGCAGCACCATAGCTTGAGTCCTCTCAAGATGTCGTCTGAAATCATAAAGTTGATATTAATATGGAAGGTAGAGTTTGGTTACCTTTCATGAGAATCTTTTTTTGATACTCCATGCTATGTTTATCCTCTGATTAAGTTAGTGATTGCCGGGATATTGAGTCAAGTACGTGTTTGAAGAATATAGTTGTCGATATTACCACAAATGTAGGTTAATACAGTAATCAGCTGTCCCGATGGTTATAATTTTTAACGAACAGTTTTCCATCCTAAGCACCATTAAATTTATTGCCTATACAGTTTTGTTTAATCTCCTTTACTTGTAAAGTAGATCACTAGACTTTTTTAGATGGTTAGTTTTATGTATTGTCAATGCTTCATAGATTCTAGAATATGAACACTAGATGTTGCTTTTCTATCAGCTGTCTATCGTTAACCTTAATGAGAATACAGAGTTCAATACGAAGTGAAAACGAAGGAAAAGTATAACTCTTTTTTATCAATAAAATTTATATATTTATATAAGTTCCATGCATAGTTTTGTTAATTTTTTCGACAATTATTTATGCATTTATGTATTCATTTATTAAATTTTTCTACTCCTGTTGAAAAATACATTCATTAACAATGCAGTTTATGCTAGGTTACTGTTTATAAGTGTTATTTAACACTTCAGTAGCTAACCACAAAATTAATAGCAATGACCTAGTATATGTGAAACAGTGACACACTGCTGTTAAGTAGGTATTTATCAATACTCATGTTTAAAAGTTTTATGTACGATTATTTATATAACTTTTCAATTATGATACTAATAATATACCAAGAGAGAGAAGACACTTTTTTGGTCCGAAATCCAAGGGATCGAGGAAAATTAGAATGCGAGGATCGGAAAAGTATTTTCTACGGTGGTTTATATATTCACTTTTTTCTCTACTAGCATATTTGTTTAAATTTTCTTCAAGATAATGTAAAAGATGGGAATAAATTTAAGATATCCATGAAAACCAAGTAGCCTGTGAAAACAAATGAATAAAAATTACATTACGCTATATTAGTTAGTATTTTATGACATAATCGCTTACTTTACAATAAATACTTTCTCTGCACCTCCTTTGGCTGCAAAAAAGTTTTATTTTCATGGACGTCTGGAACGGAAATAAAAGTTTTAAACATTTTTCACGAATGATAAAGCTTAACTTTATTTTTATGTACCGAGAGAACTGTGTTATGTATTCTTATTATCTTGTAAGGTCCCTTAAAAATGTCTACATTTTTATTTTCCATTTTATTTTGTAACATACCTAAAGGTCCTGTACTATAATCCACAAGCTTAGTTTTCTTGTCATACTTAGACTCCAATAGATTTTTTCTTGCATCGGCAACCTGTAATCCATTTCTTAATTCTAAGGGATAATTGTCAAAATTATACCATGATTTAAAGTTTGTTCACACAAAACACAGATTTTCCCAAAAACTAGGTCGAATGGCGTATATCGCGTTTCCGTATGCACTGTATTGTTGAACACAAAACACGAAAACGACACCCACGCATTCCAACTGTTCGAATATTTCGCACATTGTATTCTAAGATATGCACATAAGTTTTTATGTGTATTTTCATGTGCTCCAAGAGTCTCGTGACGATATGTCGTTGAATTTATTTTTTTGATATTAAACATGATATTCCTAATATACATACAAAATGTGACAACAATCGATCCAGTAGTTTCGGAGATTACTTGTCTAATAAAAATGCATACAGACACCAGACAAACACACATAGAGACAGACAGATAGATGAAAACGGGAGACCACTTTTTTCGTGTTCTAGAGGTCATGACACGTCGAGAAAGTGGGATTTCGACCGATGGACTCGATTATTAGTAATTTATTATTCTGTCTTAAAAAAGATCACCTTTTTGAAGTTTGGAAGGTTATAATAACAGGTTATTGAGACTCGCTTCTCAATTCGGATTTTATTTCGAATACAGTTATAACAACACGTGGTCTACTAGCACTTGGTATATTGGTTAGCTATCTGTCATATTCGACTTAACATTAACAAAACTAAAATTCCCTAAGCTAGTTACATTTTATTTTAAGTACATCGCCCGCTTTATTTTAAACTATAACACACCTGAGCAGGATAATGCATTGTGTTAACAAATATATATTGCCGAAATAAACTTTTAAAAGGCTATAATTAAAATAAATTTATTGGTCGACGGTAGTTTCAGATGCCATCGTAAAACGTTTCGTCTTTACATCAACTTGCATGAAACATTGAGAAAGAACATTAGAATAACACACAAGTGGCATTAATTTGTGCATTTTTCCTAAACTTTTGTGAAAAGTAGTGGTAAAATGATCTCAGATTTTATATTTAAACTATTTTGTTTATTGAAACACACAGTATAACAGCTTTTTTTTAATTTTAAACCAAATTGCATTAACATTAATTCCTTCACAACTGGTTGTGACAGCTCGGTGAGCATCTCAGCCTACTCAATGACCCTCTTGCAGACCGCAGATTCTCTTTACTCCTTCGTTGACGGAGTCTTGCCAAGAATCTTAAGATGTCTTCTGCTTTTTGAGCTGTTGATTTAACCCGTTACCATTTTCTTTATTGTTCCATTTTCACTCATGTGGCTCACATACCCTGTCCATCTACTTTTATCAAATCTTTATGATTCTTTTTTTATGCCAAAATAGATATTGTTGTTAGTGAGATGTTAGTTAGTTAGGCGGCGACCTATCGGTTTACCCCCAAAAGATCGTACTTTCGCGCTATTTGGGGGAACCAACCAGTGGAAGGAAACAGCTACTTCCCGGACAAAAGCCCCGCCGGACAACTTTTCGATGTCCCACTTTTTTGGTGTGCTGCAGCCAATTTTCTTGGCAAAAAATGGTATTCCGAATAAATTCATCTCATTCTTCTGATGTCCATTAAATTAGTGAAATTAACATCATGTGCAATATTCGATAGGTGCTTGAACGGATGCAACTCCTAGGTTTGTAGAGAGTACAAAGTCGACCATACCGTTTTCATTTATTTCCTCATGTAGGTTATTTATGTCTATTATTTCTTGGAACTGAACCTTGGCCAACCCTCCTCCTTTGTGCGAGGTTGTGTTAAGATAGTGGTGGTAAAATCCAAGTGGTTAATAATGATGAAATAGACAAATATTCAGAATAAAGATCTAAGTAAAGGATAAATCTATGTTTTAACTACTGTCACAAACCGACTTTTCAAATTCAGCAGCACCGAACCAATGCCATAAATTTGTCTGCCAATCTAAAACCAATTATTTTCTACTTTGTTGACTAAAACAAACGTCCTTACAGCGACTCCCAGCTGTAAATTAACACTGGTGTTCAAAAACTCAAAGCGCCGCATCTTCATATTATAACTCAAAAAAATCATGTATGTCCTTGCGTTGGACCGATTCAAGAAGTACCATTCGATAGCACACACATTCTCTACTATCTGATTAGTCTGTAACACAGAAAGTATAATGTATGTATATATAATGAGACAGTGCCATTGTTACTTCGTCTTCTGCTGCTTGTCCCGACAATATACCAATCGAGAAGAAGAAGCAGGCAAGAACTGAAAGGCAGGTGATGCGCACCAACATTAGTTTTTCTTTAAAGATCATATCCTACAAAACTTTTCTCAGTACTAAGTTTTACTCGTCATTACGTACCGAAAACATCATCACGAAAAGGATAATGGAGATACCTAGAGCACAAGAGGTTATGAAAAAGAATCCAATCAAGTAACTCAGCTCGTCGTTTTTTTTTACGATCATTCTACGAGTATGTATTAGCAACTTCACTGTTTTACCAAACAGAAACTTACTCTGTGAATACTATCTCGCGGCGTATGCAGAATACGATTCTTCTGTGAAACTCTTTCTGATAGTTTTCGTCATAAATGAGTTTCTCTAAATCGTCTTCTCTTCTTTGCACCGGGTCACTTGAGAAGCGAATGTGTTTACTTAACATCATGAGCTGGTAACATATATGTTGAGCGTAATACGTGAACATAACAGGAGGTACGGCCATAGCATAACCCACAACTGGTATAGTTAGTTTGTACAAGTAATACAAGATTTGACTATAATTTGGACAATAGTCACAAATTAGTCGAACAGCGAAGAATCTGTCATAGTCGCTAGACGTGGGTAAAACAAAAGCAAAACCAACCACTATCGTAAGTACCAGCGCTGCTTGCACTATCACGGTTATAAGTTTCGTTTCCTTTATAACGCTGTCGGCATTTTCTTCGTCAATTTCCCACAAATCGAAGTCAGCGCCGATTTGGTTATAAATGTGGCTTTTGAAAAGAATTAGTCGCATACTTCCGAGGCTCTACAAGTGCTAAGTGTCTTGAACAAACTGGTAAAGAATGGTAGCACTTACTAAAAATATTCCAAAGAAGAACGGTCCGTAGGATGCAAATTCTTTGCTGTTGAAAACATATATAATGAAGTAAATTTGTATCAGCGCCAAGCTACTGTGGATTACGAAAATAACGAAAAGTATTATTTTTACGATTCGGTTTTCGAAAATGTCACAGCACCATCTGCTAAGTCCTGTCAAAATGTCATCTAAAATTATAAAGATAATAATAATAATATGGATTGTAAGGTTTAATTACCTTTCATGAGATTCTTCTCTTGATAGTCCATGCTATGTTTATCGACTGAACAACTGCCGCTCGACTGAGTACGTGTTTAAAGAATTTAGTGTCGATATTGCCACAAATGTAGGTTAATGCAATAAGAGGAAGTCCAGACTGGTATAATTTTTAACGTGAAGTTTTCCATCAGAAGTACAATTAAATTTATCGCTACAAAGTAAAGTGGATCACCATGCTAATAGTTTAGGTACAATGAGCGATATTAAGAATTAATAAAAGATTACACTGTGTCGTGTTATCATTAAAGAATTTGTAATTATCCTAGTATTTTAATTAATCCAAACAGACCATATTTTGTCAACGTTTCATAATAGGAAGTGAAAACGACTGAAAACAGTAAACATTTCCTCAATACTTATAATATTTTACTTTATGTGATTTTTTTATAGTGGAAAGCGTTCAAATACAATGTGAAGGTGAAAAGTGTCCTTAAGTCATAATACAAAATTGGGGGCAGTTTGTTTGCTCTTCCGTTTTGGAGAGGAAAAAACTGTTGAAATAAGTTATACGAAACTTATTTTCCAGATGCAAAAACCGTTCTAGTTCCCAAAATGAAATCAAATATTACAAAGAGATACAAATATTTGAATATTACAAATTTAAACATACAACAAAAAGAGTAATCGATATTACTTTACATTATTACATTAGGAAGATCATGTGGATGGTAAAACGTTAACCAAAATTTATCTAATCATCCCCACTAATTGTGTGATGACGTCACTCCAAATTGTACAGAGCAAATGGGTTTTAAATTGTATTAAATAACAAAATGGTTTATGATGCCGTGCTGAGTTTTTACCCGAAACCGTCCAGATTTTTGTAAACAATATCAGAATTATAAAACAACATTTTGCAATTTAATTTTGAATTTGCAAAACCGAATGCTTTGAAATCTTGCAGATGTTTTAAAGTTATGATAAGCATAATACATTTTTAATGAAAATACACTTGCTTATCCCCCCATAAAATATGGTACATTATTAATCAAAATATATCTGTTTTTCTCTCAAAAAATTGATGACATTGTTTTTACTTGTGATTTATCATTGTATTCATATATTTTAGTTTTGCTTAAAGAGGTGGGTCAAAAAAATTAATGAATGAGTCAATTTATTTTATTGATTAAATCAGGAACGGCTCACTCCATTTTCTCAGAAAATTTAGGGAATTCAATACTGGTATTTTTTATTTTTTGCACCAATCCAGAATCCAGATACGTCTCGTTGTTTTTTCTTGCACTGGTAATACGCTGTGACTACTTTTCTTTTGTGCTGTGACTAGTATTATCCATGTTGATGATTTCATTACAAATTTTTATTGGTCAAATTAAGAACCAGTAATTCAATTTTCTCGAAAATTTGAAAAACACGTCTTTATAATAATATTAATGATAATAATAATGTTAAAATAAGAATTATATTATACAATCAGAACATTTTGTTCGATTGTGGTTTAAATAATAATTTTAGCCTTGTTTTGAGAAGATAAACTCATTCAAATCAAACTAATTTCTATGTGACATTCTTTCGATGTATAAGCATAAATAAACACTTGAGCTATTACTTAGTGTTGGAAGACAAGTGTTATTAGAAATGGATTATTTTAAGTTCAATATGGTGAGTCATCAGTATCTAACAACAGACTGTCAGTCAGTAGCGTAACATGCACAATTCAGAAAGGGGTGATTTTTAAATTTGTGTTTTTAAATCGCAAACAATAACACGTGGAAACTTAAGTGAACTGGTTAACACGCTAGCACGAATGCAGATGAATCGATTAGGCACTAATCTAAATAGGTAAAACTCATCGCAGGTAGAAAACTTGTCTATGGCAGAGAAACGATGACGGACGCATCTGAGGGTGCGCCCATTCGAAAATGCTAGATATGTTTCATTGTACTTCAGGAGCTAAAAAAACTTTTGACCAATTTTATTAAGGATTTTAAATGTCTTTCCTTTTGAAGTCATGCTTAAAATTAAAACAATAGTGAATTAAAAAACTATGTCTACAGAGGCATGCTATTTTACACAACCCTGTTTCTCATTTTATTTTTCTCATTTTAACTAGGATTTGCTTTTCAAATTTTTATGCCAGGATTCGACAATTGTCAACAGTAGTCTCTTACGATATTGTACTTTTCAATACTAATAATAACGATATTCGTACAAATTCCCTCTTAGCTTATGGTGCCAAAATATACTAAATTTACGATAAGTGGGTACGAAGCACCTGAGGTATTGTAATATGTTTGTTTGGAAGAACATAAAAAAGTGGCAACAACGCAAGGTGCCACAAAAGCATTGATTGTCTAAATTTATATGCAGATGGGTGCCTTATTACTGTCGATTTTGATTGTGCTTCTTTTACATTATTTATCAAATCGGTATATACACCGGGAGTCACAATTACACTCATCCTACAGGGTGCCACTTAATACAAAACTTATGTATATATACTTTTTATATAGCATTTTTTCGAAAACTCAAGTCGAATTTCGAATTTTCCCACCCATATATTCACGAGCCGTCTATGTTCATCTTAAATAATAACTTAAAATAACTGGCAGCTCAGTTAGATGTTGGTGAGCAGGGTGATGGGTTCATATGTATATCTCTAATATTTGGGCGCCAAGTAACTTACCTGTGCCGTGTCACGCCGATTTAAGTTACTGAAAGTTTGATGGTCTTTTGTTTTTAAGTTTAATGAAAATTAAAAGTTATTATAAAAAGATCAGAGAAGAATAAAAAAATCAAAATAAAGTCCGATACCTTAAACTAATTGAATTAAGATATTCTATTTTTTTTCTTTATCAATTAAATTAACCTTGTAAGTTAGATGAATACTATACAAAATAAAGTTAAATTCTAACTGAAATTTATAAAGTTGAAAGCATATAAAAATTATTCTTATTAATGCTCATAGTAAGCGATAGCGATAAGTCTAAGATATTGAAGCGATAAAAAACTCAACATGGAGAATTGCAATATGGAGAAATAATATGGAATAAGAGGGAATTATAATATAACGAATCCACAAAATAGCGCTAACACGTGCCGTTATAACATGACAGTCCTTAAGGATGTTACTAAATATTATTTTGACCACTCAGTACTGATTGGCGTTTTAAGATGTAAGAAACTTATCTAACTACTAATTAGTGTACGCAAAGAGATAGAATTATAAGTTTCAATTAAAGCGAAAGTCGAATTTTACGATATTTCTAAGGCGATAAGAACGATAAAGGACTTAGCTGGTTGTAGATCCCGTCTGCAGCTGGTGAACTAGCTACGATCTCACAGGCGAAGCAACTGCGATCTGCCCCGGGAAGTTGATAGCAGCGATCTGGAGTTGTTCGGAAAGCGAAATTCACCCTCTTCCTTGTCTTGGCTTTTGGAAAATCTCTCAATTCCAATATGGCGACGCAAAAAAAAGCAACGATAATTACTCTGAGAAGGCCTCAAACGATATCCTCTGGAGTTAGGAGGTTCAACGACGATAATTGGTTGAGTTACACAACCCTAAACGGTACGAAAAACGATAGGTAACGGTAATCGGCACTAAAATTTCAGGACTACTCCTGATCCTCACAACACAACTTGACTCGCCGGATCACCACGACCGAATCCTTTTAAAAATGGAAGACTTCCTCCTCCATCCCCTCAAAGAACTTTAATTGGCGTCGTACGCGTGTATTGACATATTTGACATCAAGATTAGATTCGCGTAGGCTTATAATTATCGTGCTTGATGAGATGTTGTTAGTACAAGTCGCAAAAGAATTAGAGTGAAGAGAAGAAGCGTGAAGGGAAAGTGATAGTAAAGTAAGAATGGAAAGATAGAAGAAGGGTTGCACTGTTTGGGGTGTCGACAAAGAGTGGAAAGGAAGGGAAGACCTTCCCCAAAACAGTACAACGGTACTCTGGGAAATAGAAGAGAGAAGGCGAGAGGAAAGATAAAAGTGTAAAGAAAGAGATTTGAGTGGTATGGCACCCAGGAGTGCAGAGTGACACCCCCTGTGGCTTATAGCAGCCACCCGCTAAAATGGGAGGGGTAACAGGTGTAGCTCCAGCCGCCCCATATCGGCTGGCGCCAAAAACAAAAATTGTTATAATGTGTTTGGTCTCTTTGCAAGGATCAGGATTTTGTTTAATTCAGACGCCATGACGGTTTTCATATCACTCTATTATTCGTTCCATAAGGTTGGCAGTAACATGTATGGTTGGTTGGTTGCCTACCTTATTTAAAAATAAACAAGAAAAAACATATTTCTCTTAACGTAAAGAAAATTAAAACTTAAAGATTAAGCCGCTCCGGCTGGACTATAGGTCGGCCGCTTCTGGTTTTGTATCGATCATGTTGTTCTGGTTCTAACACAGTTGGTGTTTCACTTGTTTCACATTCACTAGCACTGTCTAATTCTATATAACATCTTAGAGGTTCTTCTCTTTCCTCTTTCCTTTCACAAAGAATTTTATTATAAGTTAGGTTGGGTAATGAACGGTCTTGCATGTACTCATTGTATTTGATAAATTTTCGGTTTCTGATCAAGCATGCGCCATTGTCCAACCTAATTTTGTACGTCCTATCTCTAAGTTTACTTATGACTATTCCAGGTGTCCATGTAGAATTTGGTTTCGTTTGTACATACACATTACAGTTTACAGGAAGATCACCTAGTTTTTTGGTTTTATATTTATTAAAATATTCAGCTTGAACTGCCTGCTTTTGCTTTATTGTTGATGAATTATATTGTGAGGCTACTTTAGGTGTGTGTTTTTTTACTGTCGTTGGAATTAATGTGCGTAATTTACGTGACATCAAGATTTCGGCTGGCGAGACATTCTCAAAAATGGGCGTGCTTCGATATTGCAAGAGTGCCATATATATCTCTTTTTTATCATGCAATTTTTTTTTAAAGATGTTTTTGGCTGTTTGAACATTTTTTCAGACATTCCATTTGATTTAGCATGAGTTGGTGAAGAAACAATATGTGCAAACTCCCATTCTTTGCAAAAATGATCAAATTCTTTGGATGTATACTGTGTTCCTCCGTCTGTTACTAATGTTACTGGAATTCCATGTCGTGAAAACACAGATTTCATTTGGTTTATGATGTTATGACTAGTCATATTTTGACTGAGATTTTCGATTTCGATGTATTTTGAATAGTAATCAATTAGAAGAAGATACTTGTTTCCATTATACTCGAAAATATCTGAGCCTACTTTATTCCAAGGTAGTATTGGTATTTCATGACTTTTGAGAGGCTCATTACTGTGGGATTTAGAGAAATGTAAACATGTATGGCAACTAAGAACACGTTGAGTAATTTCGTTGGTCATCGTAGGCCAAAAGACTGAATCTTTCGCCTGTTTTAAACATTTATTCACGCCTAAATGACTGTAATGGATTCTCTCTATCATGTCTTTGCGCATTTTATATGGAATAACAGAGACTGACCTTTGTAAATTAAATCGTCAATAACAGTTAATTCGTGTTTGTATTTGGCGTACTGTTTGATTTTATGACTTGCACGTTTAAGATTTTTCGGAAATCCTTCTGTTATCGCGTGTTTTAGTTCCAGCATTTCTGGGTCATTTTGAGTGGCTTCTATAATTTGATTAATTTTTTCTGGAGTAGCATTAATTTGAGTTTGTATTAGAAACACATGAGCATCAATTTCCTCCTCTATTTCATCTTTTTGTGTATTGTCAGTATACGTAGCTCGAGATAGCGCGTCCGCTAAGAGCAAATATTTGCCTGGTTTGTAGACTAAATTAATTTCATATTTTTGTAACTGTAATAACATTCTCTGTAATCTCGCTGGGCATTTATTTAATGGCTTTTTAAAAATAGAGATAAGAGGTTGATGGTCCGTTTCGACAGTTACCTTTTTGCCATAAACGTAGTCGTGAAATTTTGTTAGACCAAAACAGATTGCCAGGAGCTCCTTCTCTATTTGTGCGTATCTTTGCTGAGTCTCGGTCATTGTTTTGGAAGCATATGCACACGGAAGGCTGTTTTGCAAAATTACCGCCCCCAGTCCGTTTTTAGAACTGTCTACTGAAACTGTAACATCTTTATTTACATCATAGAACTGTAAAACTGGTTTTGACGTTAGAATTTTTTTAATCTCTGTAAAATGCTTTTTCCTGGTGACTTGTCCACTCGAAATTTACTTCTTTTTATCACGCTTTTATTAGCTTGGGTTGTATCTATGTATGTATGTAACGGAATCTTTGAGCTTAATTTTCATCGGTTTCTAAAATTCTGATCATCTTGAAACTTTGCACACGTCTCAAGGATCGATGACAATGCAATAATTTGATAACAGTTTCCCATTATCCGTATTAGGACCGCCAGGATCCTCGATCCTACGGAGACCACTGAGTGGTTCTTTCTAGAAAAATCTAAATAAGTAATTAATTCCCCAATTTATGAATTTGTCGCAGACTAAAAAATGAAAAATAAATAATAGTTTAAAAAACTAAAAAAACACGCTTTTATTGCTAATCGAACTAAAAACTAGAAAATAATTTTTAATGACAGAGTTTAATATTACAGTAGTAGAAGATCAAACAATCAATCATAATAAATCACCTCAAATTAAAATTATAATAAAATTTAAGTTATTAACAGAATAATTCAATTCAGAGTAAAAAGCATGGGGTGCATTTTACTGCGGTTCATAACTATCCTCTCATAGATAGTTGCCAATAGAATGATTGTAATATTTAAAATATCAAGCACCCCACGCTTTTTACTCTGAATTGAATTATTCTGTTAATAACTTAAATTTTATTATAATTTTAATTTGAGGTGATTTATTATGATTGATTGTTTGATCTTCTACTACTGTAATATTAAACTCTGTCATTAAAAATTATTTTCTAGTTTTTAGTTCGATTAGCAATAAAAGCGTGTTTTTTTAGTTTTTTAAACTATTATTTATTTTTTTAATTAAGTCTCGCAAAGGTGAGGTTTTTGTTGAAAATTCTGGAATGAATTTACTAACGTATGTTAACATACCTAACAAACTCTGAACGTCCTGCTTTGAAGTTGGCTGCGGCATGTTCAAAACTGCCTCGATTTTAGAATTATCGGGTTCAATACCTCTCCCGGAACTGTAATGTCCCATGTATTTGAGTTTTGCCACCCCAAATTTGCATTTATTTTGATTGAACTTGACATTGTTTTCTTTTGCAATTTGTAACACCGCTTGCAATCGTGCATCGTGTTCTGCTCTGTTTCGACCCCAAATGATTATATCATCGATGTACACTTCTACTCCTTCTAAATTAAAAATTGATTTGAATTTTGTCTGAAACACTTCTGGTGCTGATTTAATTCCATATGGAAGTCGAAGAAATTTGTACCTTCCAAACGGAGTTCCGAATGTACACAAATCCGAACTCATTTTGTCTAGTTGTATTTGATAAAACCCGTTTGTTGCGTCTAGACTACTGAATACGGTAGCACCTGCTAATTTACTTGTTATTTGCTCTAAAGTTGGTATCGCACAATATTCCCGCTTTATGGCACGATTCAGGTCTTGTGGATCTAAACAGATACGTAATTTTCCATCTGGTTTCCGTACTACCACTAGTGCATTTACCCAATCTGAGGGACCGTCAACTTTCTCAATAACGTTATGTGCAATTAATTCATCTAGACTTTCTTTTAACTAATTTAATATTGGCAATGGAACTCGCCTTGTCGCATGTACGACTGGTTTGGCGTCAGGCAATAGCTGGATGTGGTGTCAAAAATTCTCTGTAATTCGTGGAAGTAGTTTCATTTGAATTTAAGAAATTGATTCGCTTAATTAATTCCAGCTTTTCTCACGTTTGCAAACCCAAAATAGCCTGCTCACCTGAACTAACAATAAAAAAATCTATTAAGTAATTGACATTATTTTTGTTGCACTTTAACCTACAAATTCCTAATACATTTAGGTAATTTCCTGTATAGGACTTTAATTTAACACTTGTCTTTCGTATTTCTGTCATTGGCATTTTCAGTGATTTGAATAAATCTAAAGGAAGGACGTTAGCCATTGCGCCCGTATCAACTTTGAAATTAATAAACTTGTCTTTTAATTTTAATTTTGTAAACCATCCGTCCTTAGAATTATTCTGTTGTGTGAGTGTACCTATAAACAAACAGTTTCTATCATTTTCTATGCTTTTATCAATTGCGTTAACAGCCTTTTGTTTTGGTAAGTTTACACATGCAAGCTTCTTTCGACACACTGACGCAAAATAGTTTTTGTTTTTGCAGAAATTACAAAATTTGCCGTAAGCTGGGCACTTATTTATAGAATGATTTCTACCACACTTACTGCAGTTCGAGATCTGACCTTGCTTCACTTTCTTGTCCTTTGACTTACGGATGACATCCAGCGGAACCTCCTTGTTTTCTATAGCCACTGCGCGCTGCTTTGATGTTTCGATGGCCAAACACAGATCTATAGCCTTTTGTAATGAGAGAGAGTCGTCCTGGAGGAGTCGTTCCCTCATCGTCGAGTTAGTCACCCCGCAGATTATCATGGATTTGATTAGAGAGTCCTCGCGAGTGTCGAATGCACATTCCTGAGCCTGCTTCTTCAATTCTGTGACGAACTGTTCAAAAGCCTGGTTTCCTTGCTGCCTGTACGAGAAGAATTTATAGCGCTCGTATGACAAGTTTTCCTTTGGTACGAAATGAGCTTCGAATTTTTCCATTAAAACTGAGAGTTTACCAGCTTCACCATCAGCGAACTGGAATGTAGTGTATATTTTGAAACCCTCTTCTCCAATGTAGTGTAGCAGTTGTGCACACTGAATTGTTTGATCCTTCTTGGACACCTCAGAGGCTGTAAGATAATTGTTGAAACGACTTCGCCACGTGGCCCAATTTTCCGCCAAATTTCCTTCCATTCCCATGGGTGCTATTCCTCGCTGTTCACCCATCATTGCTCACTGTACTACACTCACCGCAATGTAGATTCGTTATTTGACTATTTATCCTTAGATCATATAATAAATAGATACCAATACTCAAACTGAAAGCTTGGACTAGACATGAAGCTATCTGTTGTCGTTTTCTACGTCAAGGGGAGTAGTATAATGCTATCCTTGTGTGATCACCACATCTTCATCTTTGTTATATGCATTTCATCTGTATATGTCTATTTCACTTTCATCCTTGTACCGCACCAGCGCAACAAATCGATTTTGACAGATGTTTCTTCTAACCTCTCTTTCGAGTTGTTGTACAAAAAATAATTTTAGAATTTAGAACAAAGATCCTATTTTAAGTGATGTAATCATAAAGGATCACAGGCTCTGCTAGGGAAAGAACGCGGCATGGTGGTATCTATTTATTATATGATCTAAGTATTTATCCATCGGCTGCGCCATGTTTGGTCTCTTTGCAAGGATCAGGATTTTGTGTAATTCAGACGCCATGGCGTTTATCATAATCATATCACTCTATTATTCGTTCCATAAGGTTGGCAGTAACATGTATGGTTGGTTGGTTGCCTACCTTATTTACCTAACCACAGATTACGGATACCAGATGGTTCGCTTGTGGGCGTAACTGTCCGCAAATTTTCCGTGCGCATGACACTAAAATTGGTTCAGCACTTTTAAATCTCTTTGAAACTGGTTCGACAGATTAACACGCAAAATAATATTTACAATGAAGCAGATATAAGAATAAAAGTTTAGGTAATAATTCAGGGAATAAATAACATTACAAGGATTAATTTCTACGTTTTTTGGTTACGAAGGGATTTTTTAAAAGTTTTAAAATAATCAAAAAATTAGTTAAATAAATACCTACCTGCATTAAACTGTATTATAGTATCGTTTAGTAAATATATCTTGTCTATAATGCCTGATTTTGAGAGTTGAAGAAATGACTTCTTTGAGATCTTGCAGACGTTTTAAAGTTATTGTAAGCATGGCAAATTGTTAAGAATGTTTACTTATTCCCCCCAAAAAATTGATGGAACGGCCCACTCGATTTTCGCAGATAATTTTGGGAATACAATACAGTTATTTTTAGTATTACACTGCACCAATCCAAGGTGGTATACGTGTTGATCGTAAATGTTGATTAGGTCATCACAAAATTGTGTGAAGGAAAGACTCAACTCGAAAATGCTGAATATGTTTCATTATACTTTTGGTGCGAAGGAAGTTCTGTCGAAAAAACGTTCGATCAAATTTTGGACAATGGTTGATATAAATAAAACCCAGTAGATGCTCATACTCGAAATACGAAGTATCTACTCGAATATCAAATCAAAATATTTCTAGTTTTTCTAGATGATGCTAATACTTCAGTAGGTAACAGTTGATGCTCAAGTAGTTTCTCGATACAACAAAAACGGAAAACAGTGACAGTGTTCAAATATCAAGGCAAAAATCGAGTCACCAAAATATAAGTTAGTATGGGGTAGACACCTTGAGTTGGGAATCTCTATGGTCAGTGTTAGAAAGAACGCACTGCACAATTTATGCATAAATAAAAGCTAATTATCTTACGACTTCAGTTTTAATTTATCGGATTCCGTGATTCCTTCACTCGACAATGTTTAAATTTTGGGAAAATTTTCGAAACGATTGAAGTCGGTTGATCAAAGCTATACATTTGCATGATATAAATTAATAAATTTTAAACATAATTAATATCACTTATAATGTTTAAATATGATAAGCATAAATATATATGATAATTAAACCGAAACTGGTTGTCCTAAAAGCCCGAAATTATTAAAAACAAATCAATTTGGTTAAACATTGTTAAATTATCCCCGAAAATGTGCATTTTCCCGGCCAAAATATGAAAAATAAATTTTGCGGTGTCATGGTGACGTACGATGACGTCAATGTCAAGTGAGCTACCTGTATAAAGGTCACGTTTTGCGGTCCTTTGTGTTCAGTATTAATTTCTGTTTGATGGCGGCAAGATCGTCGCTTCATTTTGGCGTAAAAGTGGAGCGTTTTAGCGAATTTCTACTTTATTATTAATAAATATTACGGAAAATATTTTGTGTTAGTGCTGTGAACGCGAACGAAAATGGATATTTTTCCGAAAAGGACCGAAAACGAGGTAAGTACGATTTCAGTTTTAATTTATCGAATTCCGTGATTCGTTTATTCGACAATGTTTAAGTTTTGGAAAAATTTTCGAAACGATTGAAGTTGGTGGGTCAAAGATATACATTTTCGCGATATAATTAAATAAAATTTAAACATAATTAATATAATTCATAATGTTTAAATATGATAACTACAGGGTCATCAAAATTGATTGAGAGAGTTGGTACTCCCTGTTTTTGTCGTGAAGTTTGTCAACCTTATGACAGATTTGTTTAAGGTTATATGGCAATGAATTCAGTGGCGTGACAAAAATTAGAAACTTCAAATCTGACAACTAATAATGCTTTTACCAAAAAAAAGTCGAAAAAAGACGCCACTGAGTTTTGAAATTTGAAACTTGAAACTTCAAATCTGACAGCTAATATTTTTATACAACTTAATAAACCAAATTATTCAAGTTCAGGTTTACCAACTCTCTCAATCAATTTTGATGACTCTGTATTAATATATGATAATTAAACCGAAAACCATTTTCCTAAGAACACGAGTTTAGCAAAAACAAATTAGTTTGTTTAAACATTGTTAAATTAGCCCCGAAAATGTACAATTTCTGATCTAAAATATGAAAAATAATTTTTGCAATCTCATCGTGACGTACGATGACGTCACTGTCACCTGAGCTAGAAGTAATTTCAGCACGAAAGGGTACAGGGGCGGGGCTTAAGTTGCGCGACTTGTAGCCGGGCCATCAGTGGCGTAACATCGATGCATTGAGAAGGGAGGCTCGGCTGAGTTGTACTTCTTTCAAAAACAATTAAAAAAAGAGCAATTTCTACAAAAGAATACAGACAACCATTTAATAAAAATAAATTAATTTGTTTGTTAAAAAAATAGGCTTACGTAACAATAAATTATGATAATCTATCAGACAAAATTTGGTATTTTTAATTATTGACCCTTTTGCTGTAAGATCGTAAAACTTCTATAGTGACTTTCCGTGCGCACGCATATTCAAAATCACGTTGGAAATGGTATCCCACACTCCGGCAGCAGAGCAAAGGCCTGTGACAACAAACCGCTCTGACAGAATGCAGCCGGAAACACATGCGTAATCTGTCGCTCATTGGTTAATTTTAACTTGGCGCTACAGAAATCTGACTTCGCCTGCGCGATGTTGTCTTACTCTGTATCATTGGAATTTATATAATGTCTACTCATTTTGCTTACAGGATAAGGGTCAATTAAACGAGTTTATAACGGGAGGGATTATAGCATGAGTAAAAAATTTCACGAACCCCTCATTATAAACCAGTATCATATACTATTTTATAGTCGACTAGTCTTAAATCAACAGTTAAATCTTTAGATAAAAGCGGGCTTAAAACTCTGAGAATAAGCAACCTATGACTATAATTATATGGTTTTTTATTTTCTGGCACAATTTATCGATACCGTAAAGTCGGATTATAATAAGGCTTGACGTTTTCTGTCTTTAACATCGAAGTAATAATCACAGTTCATATTCTAGCATAATTGTCGTTTATAACTAGAGCTTCGACTGTACCCTAATTTAACAGTTATTATTACTCACTAAAAATTACCCTTTTAGTTCTTTTACTTACTTTTTTATTCAACTCATACATCAAATACAGCACTAATAATTGTTGAAATTCTTTTTCTATAATGTCAACGCTAATAAAATAGAAAAGTGATATTTTTATTAACCGCAATAATATTTTAATATTTCAAAATCGAAATATTCATCGCCGCTGCCACTGCTTGCATGATATTTGTAAAGCCAAACCAAAACAATGTTCTGCGCACTCCCACCACCTGTACCCTTTCGTGTTGAAAGCTGCTCTACCTGTATAAACGTCACGTTTTTCGGTCTTTGTGTTCAGTATTAATTTCTGTTTGATGGCGGCAAGATCGTCGCTTCATTTTGGCGTAAAAGTGGAACGTTTTAGTGAATTTCTAGTTTATTATTAATACATATTACGGAAAATATGTTGTGTTAGTGCTGTGAACACGAACGAAAATGGATATTTTTCCGAAAAAGACGGAAAACAGGGTAAGTACGACTTCAGTTTTAATTTATCGGATTCCGTGATTCGTTCACTCGACTTTGTTTAAATTTTGGGGACATTTTCGAAACGATTGAAATCGGTTGATCAAAGCTATACATTTTAACGCTATAAATAAATCAATTTTAAACATAATTAATATCACTTATAATGTTTAAATATGATAAGCATAAATATATGATAATTAAACCGAAACTCGTTGTCCTAAAAGCCCGAAATTATTAAAAACAAATCAATTTGTTTAAACATTGTTAAATTATCCCCGAAAATGTGCATTTTCCCGGCCAAAATACCTGATAAAAGGTCAATTTTTCCATCCTCTGTGTTTAGTTTTGATTCCGGTCTGGTAGCAGCAACACTTGAGCTCCGTTTTGTCTTAAAATTAGCACGTGTTCGCGAATTTCTAATTTATTGGTAATAAATATTAGCGAAAATGTTTTGTGTTACGTGTGGTGAACACGAAGGAAAGTGGATATTTTTCCAAAAATGCCCGATTTTTTTTTAAATATGTTGTTAATAACATGCATTCAGGACTGATAAAGTACGGCTTTGGAATATACAAAGTGCAGCGTTCATAATTCACAAAATACCGTATGCATCATTTTTAAACTACGGCGTCCAAATTTACAAAATACGGTGTCCTTCACCCATGCTATCAAACCCTAGTCCTCTCTTTTAATGGCAAGACGCACTCCAGACCTCCTCGTATTGTTTGGTTTTTGCTGGGCAACAGCAACGAGCGAGCACAGTCATCGCTCTTTGTTGGCAAACGTGGAGAAATTTGTATATTGTAACTTTTGTAATTGAAGCATTTTGTACTGTATAATGTATGTGTTACTAACTTAACTTGGGTCTTGCCAATTTAGCTCCAGTGGTGCAAATGCTTTGTTTTCACGGTGCATTTGCTTGGGTTTTAATTTTGCAACAGTGCATTCTTTGGTTCCGAGACTGAATTCTCCATGTCGTCAGACGCTCTGGCCTGGGGGGGTTCTGTTGGCCCTTAGACGCTGGGTCATCATCCTAAACGGATGAGGTTCATCATCCTAAACGGATGAGGTCAGTTGGCCCTGTATCTTTGCGGCTGCATTCTCCCTTGGGCGTGTGAGCGCTGCGACCTATAGATTTCGTTTCGAGTTCCATCGGTGTGCTTGCTTGGGTTTTCATTTTGCAACAGTGCATTCTTTGGTTCCGGGTTTGAATTCTCCATGTCGTCAGACGCTTTGGCCTGGGGGGGTTCTTTTGGCCCTTAGACGCTGGGTTGCATCGTTCTTTGAGAATGAGGTAAGACGACCTTGGATTTATGCGGCTGCGTTCTCCCTTGGGCGTGTGAGCGCTGCGACCAATAGATTTCGTCCCGAGTTCCATCGGTGTGCTTGCTTGGGTTTTCATTTTGCAACATTCTCAATTTTTGGTGCAATTTCTTCCGATGGTGTATTGGGTACTAACTTTGCATTTGTATTGTATCTGAATTGTATCTGTATCTGTAGTGTATTCTGTATTGTAGCTAGATTGTAGGTACCTGTATTGTATTTCCGTTGTATTGTACTGTATAACGTTCTATCCCTCATTAACAATTCTTAGCCCTCTCCTTTCCTAGCGAGATCTGCTGCAGACCTTCCCGTGGTTCTTGCTGAGCATCAACTATCGAGGACAGAAAATTCAAATTCAAAACCAGCAAAGTTTCACAAAAATCATGAAAATCGCTCGTTGGTGGTCAACGTGGAGCAAAAGAGACTTTTGTAACTCAACTAACTTTGTTAACTCTATATTCTTAAGGAAAAAAAAATATATTACATTTAATTTATGATTTATAAGGACAAATAGTCATTTGCCACGCCGATGCTCATTTTTAGATTAAATGCTCACAAAACCCGTAAATGTTCAATTTGTGTCCGGGGAGATACAATGTTTGCAAGTAGATACACAGTACATCGGGTAGATGCTCAGGTATACAAGAGTAATAATGAAGTAGGTATTTCGTACTTCGAATATGAGTATCTACTCAGTTTTATTCATACCGTCCAATGTCTCGCTTCAATGTTTGATTATGATGTTGATTATGAGCACAACGCTGATCAACTTCCGTATCCGAATTACCCATGAAATAAATCATTGCGATTTGCACCTGAGGTAGTTCGTCGCACATTTGATTGACTTCGTGGACCTATGCCAGCTTGTTGTCTTCTCGGCATTGTAATGAACTTAATAAAACGACAGAATTATTTTCACAGTCAATCAAATCTGTAAATTTTATCTTGGGAATTTTAAAATATTGACAACTTCAAACTAAATCCTCGAATAACGGTAAAGGTTGAGGTTTTGTCGAAACCAACAAAGTGAACATAGGTAAATAGAATGGCAGTTCAAAATTAATAAGAAACTTTCGCAATGCGTAACTAAATTCACTTTAACGAACACTTTTCTTAAAGTAAACAACGTTTTTTGTTACGAAAAAACAAACAACGACTTGAAATGCAATAATACTTTTCACAATCGCACGGAAGAAATAGTTTTGTATGACACGTCAGTCAGGCGACAGGTCCGTCAAGAACGCCAACTATTCAAATTCATTCGAAGTGGCGATTCCCATGCAAAATTTTTATTTTTTTTTATCTTTTAGCCGTCTTATTTTTTTATAATTTTCTTTGCATATAAACCTTGTCCTGACAATAAGGTACACGTAAAAAAAAGAATCGTCCAATTCGGTGCAGTCGTTCTAAAGTTATGAGCGTACATATATTTCGGCGATTCATTTTTATTAATATAGATTAGTGTCCTTGGGTAACTGAGGATCCATGGGCGGGTAACCTTAATTGGTATAAAACTTTAACAATTTTTAACTTGATAATTAAAAAGTTCTTGACAAAACTCTATTTAAAAAAGTTGTTTAGTTCGATGAGCTCTATAACTGATTAAAATTAATGTACTTATTTCAGAGACACTCTGTATATATTTTAGACAGGATTTATTCTCAAAAAAATAAAAATTATAAAATCTAATTGTCTAGGGTAAAAATCCAACACGAATTCATGAACGACAAGTGCAGGAGTGTCTTACTCTATAAAATTTAGATCCATTTACTACTGCAAATTTAATTTAAATTCGCATTAGACAAATTTTGGTTAGTGTTTGACCATCTACATGATATTTCTAAGATACATATAAAATTTGACCACAATCGATCCAGTAGTTTGGGAAATTAACTCCCTAATAATAAATTCACATAGACGATAGACAGACGAAAGCGGGAGACTCGCTTTTTTGGGGTCATGACTCAATCACAATATTACTTCCTTATATTACGCTTGGGAAGTAAAAACATCTAGAACTTTAGATATATCATTGCTAAGTAAATTTAGCCCGAATATCATCATTTCAAACCAAGTGTTTTATATGAACATTTACATTACTGTAGTTGTATTAGAACTACAAATAGTTAAAGATAACACGTGTTGACGAATTCACCAAAGTTTATACTTCTAGGTGATATATAAAAATAAATAATTATTATTATTAGTGACTATAACGAAGAGTTAAGAAATAATGTATGTTCAGTACGGATAATACATATTATTCCGCTATATAATGGAAAAACTGAATCCCCATAACTGCTATATATTAAACAATAGTAATCGCTGAAATAAATTTAAAAGGGCTGAAAAAACAAAAAAAGAAAAAAAACTGGCATGTTAAGTTAAATTTCTAATAATAATCTATATAGCGATCGTTCCACCTCCTCATCGCCGGCTGCGCTCTGAATGCGACTCGACGTCGGTTCCCGCTCCCTTTCAAGTAGTAGCGCTCTCAGTGTACAGATAATTATTGCCAATTAGGTGATTAATACCATTAGTAAAAAGTATCGCGATTTCTAGTGCGCGAAGAACTACCATCATGTTCGACGTTTTCGCCTGCTTCAAGAGATTGTTTAAGATCGATAACGTGTGCATCGACAACAAAATGTTTCACCTGCATTACAAAGCGACAGTTATCATCCTCATGATTTTTTCGGTGGTGGTGACGTGCAGGCAATACATCGGAGACTCCATTCATTGCATCTTCCACGATATCTCCCTTCACGCCATGGATACGTTGTGCTGGAGCAGGCTCAAGCGCCACATGGACATTGAAGTTATGCAACCGGGGGTGGACACCCAAGTGAACCACTCCAAATCGGTCATGTACAAATACTATCACTGGATCTGCTTCATACTGTTCTTACAGGCCATTCTCTTCTACGTGCCACGCTACCTGTGGAAGACGTGGGAGGGCGGCCGCATCAAGATGCTTGTACAGGATCTTAACAACCCCTTCGTCGACAAGGACCGCAAGACCGAACGCAAGCGCCTGCTTGTAGACTACTTTGTAGTAAACCTGCATACGCAGAACTACTACGCCTTCCGCTTCTTCTTCTGCGAGGTGCTCAACTTCGTGAACGTAGTGGGACAGTTCTTCTTCATGGACTACCTCTTCGACGGAGAGTTCGGTACTTACGGGTTCGACGTCTTCAGATTTGTGGGCATGCCGCCAGAGGACAGTAATGATCCTATGTCCCGGGTGTTCCCCAAGATGGCCAAATGCACCGTCTACAAGTTTGGCGTTTCCGGTTCAATGCAGAAGAACGACGGAATGTGCGTCCTGCCGCTGAACATTGTCAACGAGAAAATTTACTTGTTTCTGTGGTTCTGGTTCGTGTTTCTCAGTGCACTTACGGGGTTATGGCTGGTATACCGGCTGGTAGTCATCTTCATCCCCAAGGTGCGTCTCTACCTGCTGCGAGGCAAGTACAAGATCGCACACCAGAAGGACGTGGAGACTATCAACAGCTGGTGCAAGATTGGGGACTGGTACCTCTTCTATCAGATGAGTAAAAACATGGACATGCTGATGTGTAGAGAGGTCATTTCGGACTTAGCGAATAAACTCGAAGGGAGAGAGACAATGTAGCGTGTCTTTGGGAATGATTATCAAAGGCGGACATAGTGTACCTTTTCCTAAATTTTCAAGAACATCCTGACGACAGAAAAGACAAAAGACTGCAAAAGACGGTCGAACAAGCTGTGATATTAGCAGTTTTTTTATTTCTCTCACTGCCAAACATTCGTACATGATTTAATGCGTCCCTGTAATTCTGTGGGCTCCCAAAATTGAATCCTGAGCTTGAGCTTTCGAGAGTATGATCGAAAGGATTTCAATTAGTTGACCATTTGTTATAAGATCTAACTCGATTTCTTAGTTACCATTTCCGTTTTTGCATTCTTTATGATATACCTGATTATATGTTGTTTTGTATTTCGTAGAGTTTAGGTGTTCTTAGTCAAACAATTTATATCGTGTTATATATGATTTTAAGCTGGATGAAGTTCGACACACATACGATTTACGTCGTAAAAATTTGTGTAAAAATAGCTGTGTATTGAAATAATTGTGTAAGTGATGTACACCGACAATGCCACTGTTTTTAAAATTTATATGGAATTATTAATGAAATAAATTAGCTATTTTGATTTATAAAACTGTTTCAGTTCGAATTGTCCTAGGTAGCATATTAAACCACATGTTGAATTGCTAAATTTAGTATGCACATATCAACTGAAGTCTGCAGTTTCGCCCCAGAAATACCATGTTCAGGGAAATCGTGGCGATTGAGAATGGGGACATTGATGCCGGCTATGTATAAGTATTTTGCTCTTTAATTTAGGCGGCCTTTAACCTATTCGTTATACGAAAAAAGTTGTGGACAAAACAGTTTCTGTTGTGGGTTTCCCATATCTATTCATAAAAACAATATTAATCTTTAGCATTCTAATAATAGTTCTGTGTTAAAGGTCTGGGTTATATTTGTATCCACGTTATGTTGTTTGTTGTTAAAAACAGAAATTCGTGATTAGAAGTAATTAATATTATGAAATCTTTACGAGTAAAATTTGATGACGTCATTTCAAAATTCTGTTTAGAAGTCTCGCTTGAGACTGATATGCTCCTTGATCTTGGCTTAATGAGGAATTCATATTATCATATTTTTAGCGATATGCAAACGGGTTATCGCAAAAAATACAATTTATTACATAAAATCAGTTCTTAGGAATTAAACAACGAATTTTTTTGTAATTTTGTTACACAACATCGATTAAAAAATTACATAGGCAGTTGTTGACATTGCCTCCAAAATTTGTTAAATACAGGTCTGTTACATAATATGCTTCGACTAGTAAATCTGTTCGTGCCTTAGAATTATATTCCACCTTTGTATTTTTTATAGTTGTTTACACAGGATCTTTGAAAAAATAATTGAAACAACATATTTCACAGGCTGAATTAAAATTGTTGCACATTTTATAAATTAAAACAATTGTGATTAGTGAACATGTGCCTTGAACAAAATGGTGAACATTTGCAATATTTACTGTGATGTTTAACCCCAATCAATTTGTTTCTTTTTATTCTAATGAATTAATTTTATTTTTTTAATAAGATATGAAGCATTTAGGCAACTAGTTATACAGATACGTGTGGTATTTGTCGTGAGTCCTTGGGAATTTAGCAAAGTTCATATAAAGTGACAGGTGGCACGTTTTCATGACCTACTTCTACCCTATAATCATTTATAGACACCCTATTCATACTGTATCCGATTTTAGGGGATAAAAGCGCGAACCGCCATCTAAATTTCTATACAAATTTACAGACGACAAAATTTGACGCATTTGTTGTAAAAACATTTTTTTCGTAAGTCTAATATTTAACGTAGTACAGCGGTAGAAAATTGAACTTTTAGGGAAAAAAATCAAATAATATCTAACACCAGAATAGCTGTTGTCCGACGCTCCGCTTGTTTGCATTTTTCAATTAGATCACATTAATTTTAACTTCCCCTACCCTTCCCCCAGTCTAACTTAAAAACTGACGGGACTCTCATAGAAACTTTCCTTCCCTATTTTACCCCAATACCTATATAAAAAATTGTCCGGAAATTTGTGTCATAATTATCAAAACTAATTTTTTTATCTCGCTCCATTTGTATAAAATGTATCAAAACTTACTTCTAAAGATATTGTGTCTTGGATATAAGACAGGTATATGATATGTTGCTGCAGCGCTTCCATGGAAACCGTGTGTAGTCGTTGTATTCAGAGACTTTAAATATGTATATATTTATCGACCTTTCATGACCCCTAGAGTACGAAGAAATAAGTCTCCCGTTTTGGTCTGTCTGCCCGTCTGTGTGTCCGTCTGCCGTCACGATTTTTATTAGACAGATAATCTCCGAAAGTACTGGCCGATAGTTGTTAAATTTTGTATTTATATAAAGAATACGATGTAGATGGTAAAATGCTAACCAAAATTTGTCTAATCATCCCCACCAACAATGTGATGACGTTACTTAAAAATTTTTAGATTGCTTGTACAGGTGTCTCAAAAAATTAATAACTGAGTCAATTTATTTTATTGATTAAATCAAGAATTGCAAAAATTGCATACTTCTAAATCTTGCAGACGTTTTGAAGTTATTATAAGCATGGTAAATTTTTAATCAAAATGCAAAATATGATCAGTCTGTACTTGTAATCAGTGTTGGGCAGTATCTAGATACTTGTATCTAAAAAAAGTATCTAGATACAATCGAATTTAAGCACAAAATATCTGTATCTAGATACAAAATTAATGTCGCAGATACAGATACATTTTTTTATTTCACCTTTTTTTCAGTAGTTATTAGTAGAGTTACACTAGTAGTAATTTTTGATACTTCATGTTGGTGATTTTGGTCACATAAAAAAAATACAGGTAAGAGGTCCACTAATAGTGTTCTGTCATGGAAATTTTCATATTTTAAATACCATCATTTCCTACATTGTAGCCTTCAGTACTTATACATCTTTAAATATAATCCTGAGGGGTAATAAATCTAATCAATGGTAAGATGGTATTTTAAAAACCATAAGCCACAATTCACTATTCACTGCGTCTTACGCTTATCCGGGGCAATGCATTTTATCTGTGTACCTGAACAACCCGGGTCTGGTAGGCCGGCTGGTTATATTTGTGTTATTAAATAAGAGTAATTTTATTAGTAAAAATATTTGTTTAAGGTATGTTATTATTTTTAGAAAATAATAATTGCGTGTTATATAATGATTAATTTTTTCAATTAGCACAAATTAGTTCTGTAATCGACTAATCGAATGTTCAATACATACATTTCTCTCGCATAAATCGCATATTTGTTACTGTTTTATACCTTTATTTTTCAGACAAATGTAGCACATTTTCCTGTTGCCACATGTGTCATTTCTTCACTTTTTCACTGTTGGACCTAACGCGAGGCGGGCTTGGCAGGTCCGTTTTGCCCTAGAATGTGCCGATTATGTTTAAGTGTAAGTCTTGGGCAATAAAATTAATATTTTTACAACCCTCGGTAGAATAATTTATCATGATATATTCTCAGAAATCGTGAAACGAGATTAAAATAAAATGAGTTTCAACAAAAATCTGAAAATTTAAAGTTGCACTCTGGTGATGCCGGCCTGCCTGGCAGCCTTTGATCCTATAAGGATCTTGCCAAGAAATTGTACTTATTTTGCCTTATTAAACGGAATCAGCAATTCTTCCTAAAATCTATACCTGTCGCACCGGGATAGACGATTACCGGACATGGTCATAAAAACATCATAAGCCGATATTGAAGAATAATAATTTATGACAGGTTGCCGACAACAGACCTTGAGCACAGAATAATCATTTCCCGTATTCTTTTGAAATATTAATTTTAATGCTGGAGATAATTATTAGATATATTCAAACACAATTTGGATACTGTAGTACGGGAATAAAAACAAAAAAAATATTCTTTTTAAGCGTACATAATAAATATTGCACAATTTGCGACACATCAAAGAGCGAAGCGATGGCCTATTTGCAGGAAAAAAGAAAAGATTTTTCAGTCTTGAATAACCATGCTACACTAAACTGTTTATTTTTTAAATTTAATACCACAATCCCTTCTTCTGCACCTGTGGAAGGGGTGTTTAGTAGCGGCAACCAAATTCTGACACCAAGAAGAAATAATTTAGGTAACAATACGTTTGAAATGTTGTTAATTTTAAAAAAATCATTAAACAATAGGTACATAAAAAAATACATAAACATGTTTTCAGTTATTTTATTCGTCAAAGCTTCAAAAAGTATCTTGTATCTGCATCTAGATACATTTCGAAAAAATCGAAAATAATCTGTATCTAGATACTTTTATCTTCCATATATCTGTATCTGTATCTAGATACTTTTAAAAGTATCTGTCCCCAACACTGCTTGTAATTTGTCATTGCATTCATATTTTTTAGATTTGCTTATACAGGGTGAGCCAAAAAATTAATGAATCAGTCAATTTACTTAAGTTTCTTCCTCTTTTCTCACCTTACACACGACTCCGTAAACTAAGCGTTATGGGTGTAAGACTTGCTTTCCCAGTGGAAGTCTCGAGAACAAATCCTATAGCGTTGCAGTCAAAACAAAAAAGGGCACCCGATTTTCTCCACAAAATTGGTCCGTTTTCGACCGTGTTGGGTGTCATTTTAAGCGGAATTTCCTCAGGATCACGATTCCGTATTCGTTTTTGACGTGTCTCTTCAAATAAGCGAGAAAAATGCAAATTTCACTTAACACATGTTCTTGTACATTTCGGGACGCAGAAGTCATATCCGCTTTCATTTCTTCGATAACTCCATTGGTTTTTCCAGAATCGCCGTTTGAAACATTCAAAATTATGCAAAATATCCCAATTTTCCACCAATTTTCAACAAACTTTTCGAAATTTCACTTAATGCATTTTCTTGTAGATTTCAGGACGCAGAAGTCATATCCGCTTTCATTTCTTCGATAACTCCATTGGTTTTTCCAGAATCGCCGTTTGAAACATTCAAAAATATGCAAAATACCCCAATTTTCGACCAATTTTCAACAAAATTTTCGAAATTTCACTTAATACATTTTCTTGTAGATTTCGGAACGCAGAAGTCATATCCGCTTTCATTTCTTCCATAACTCCATTGGTTTTTCCAGAATCGCCGTTTGAAACATTCAAAAATATGCAAAATACCCTAATTTTCAACAAAATTTTCGAAATTTCACTTAATGCATTTTCTTGTAGATTTCAGGACGCAGCAGTCATATCCGCTTTCATTTCTTCGATAACTCCATTGGTTTTTCCAGAATCGCCGTTTGAAACATTCAAAATTATGCAAAATATCCCAATTTTCCACCAATTTTCAACAAAATTTTCGAAATTTCACTTAATGCATTTTCTTGTAGATTTCAGGACGCAGAAGTCATATCCGCTTTCATTTCTTCGATAACTCCATTGGTTTTTCCAGAATCGCCGTTTGAAACATTCAAAAATATGCAAAATACCCCAATTTTCGACCAATTTTCAACAAAATTTTCGAAATTTCACTTAATACATTTTCTTGTAGATTTCGGAACGCAGAAGTCATATCCGCTTTCATTTCTTCCATAACTCCATTGGTTTTTCCAGAATCGCCGTTTGAAACATTCAAAAATATGCAAAATACCCTAATTTTCAACAAAATTTTCGAAATTTCACTTTATACATTTTCTTGTAGATTTCGGGCCGCAGAAGTCATATCCGCTTTCATTTCTTCCATAACTCCATTGGTTTTTCCAGAATCGCCGTTTGAAACATACAAAATTATGCAAAATACCCCAATTTTCAACAAAATTTTCGAAATTGGTCCGTTTTCGACCGTGTTGGGTGTCATTTCACGCAGAATTTCCTCAGGATCACGATTCCGTATTCGTTTTTGACGTATCTCTTCAAATAAGCGAGAAAAATGCAAATTTTGAAATTTTCAAAATTGGTCCCTTTTCGACCGTGTTGGGTGTTTAAGCGGAATTTCCTCAGGATCACGATTCCGCATTCGTTTTTGACGTATCTCTTCAAATAAGCGAGAAAAATGCAAATTTTGGAATTTTCAAAATTGGTCCGTTTTCGACCGTGTTGGGTGTCATTTCACGCAGAATTTCCTTCATATCACGATTCCGTATTCGTTTTTGACGTATCTCTTCAAATAAGCGTGAAAATGACAAATTTTGGTTTTTTCAAAATTGGTCCGTTTTCGACCGTGTTGGATGTGATTTTACGCGGAATTTCCTCAGGATCACGATTCCGTTTTCGTTTTTGACGTATCTCCAAATAAGCGAGAAAAATGCAAATTTTGGAATTTTCAAAATTGGTCCGTTTTCGACCTTGTTGGGTGTCATTTTACGCGGATTTTCCTCAGAATCACGATTCC
This sequence comes from Zophobas morio, assembly GCF_036711695.1. Taxonomy (NCBI): domain Eukaryota; kingdom Metazoa; phylum Arthropoda; class Insecta; order Coleoptera; family Tenebrionidae; genus Zophobas; species Zophobas morio. The sequence continues at coordinate 15,825 of NW_026972192.1, read as the reverse complement.
GTATTCGTTTTTGACGTATCTCTTCAAATAAGCGAGAAAATGGCAAATTTTGGAATTTTCAAAATTGGTCCGTTTTCGACCGTGTTGGGTGTCATTTTACGCGGAATTTCCTCAGGATCACGATTCCGTATTTGTTTTTGACGTATCTCTTCAAATAAGCGAGAAAAATGCAAATTTTGGAATTTTCAAAATTGGTCCGTTTGCGACCGTGTTGGGTGTCATTTTAAGCGGAATTTCCTCAGGATCACGATTCCGTATTCGTTTTTGACGTGTCTCTTCAAATAAGCGAGAAAAATGCAAATTTCACTTAACACATGTTCTTGTACATTTCGGGACGCAGAAGTCATATCCGCTTTCATTTCTTCGATAACTCCATTGGTTTTTCCAGAATCGCCGTTTGAAACATTCAAAATTATGCAAAATATCCCAATTTTCCACCAATTTTCAACAAAATTTTCGAAATTTCACTTAATGCATTTTCTTGTAGATTTCAGGACGCAGAAGTCATATCCGCTTTCATTTCTTCGATAACTCCATTGGTTTTTCCAGAATCGCCGTTTGAATCATTCAAAAATATGCAAAATACCCCAATTTTCGACCAATTTTCAACAAAATTTTCGAAATTTCACTTAATACACTTTCTTGTAGATTTCGGAACGCAGAAGTCATATCCGCTTTCATTTCTTCCATAACTCCATTGGTTTTTCCAGAATCGCCGTTTGAAACATTCAAAAATATGCAAAATACCCTAATTTTCAACAAAATTTTCGAAATTTCACTTAATGCATTTTCTTGTAGATTTCAGGACGCAGAAGTCATTTCCGCTTTCATTTCTTCGATAACTCCATTGGTTTTTCCAGAATCGCCGTTTGAAACATTGAAAAATATGCAAAATATCCCAATTTTCCACCAATTTTCAACAAAATTTTCGAAATTTCACTTAATGCATTTTCTTGTAGATTTCAGGACGCAGAAGTCATATCCGCTTTCATTTCTTCGATAACTCCATTGGTTTTTCCAGAATCGCCGTTTGAAACATTCAAAATTATGCAAAATATCCCAATTTTCCACCAATTTTCAACAAAATTTTCGAAATTTCACTTAATGCATTTTCTTGTAGATTTCAGGACGCAGAAGTCATATCCGCTTTCATTTCTTCGATAACTCCATTGGTTTTTCCAGAATCGCCGTTTGAAACATTCAAAAATATGCAAAATACCCCAATTTTCGACCAATTTTCAACAAAATTTTCGAAATTTCACTTAATACATTTTCTTGTAGATTTCGGAACGCAGAAGTCATATCCGCTTTCATTTCTTCCATAACTCCATTGGTTTTTCCAGAATCGCCGTTTGAAACATTCAAAAATATGCAAAATACCCTAATTTTCAACAAAATTTTCGAAATTTCACTTTATACATTTTCTTGTAGATTTCGGGCCGCAGAAGTCATATCCGCTTTCATTTCTTCCATAACTCCATTGGTTTTTCCAGAATCGCCGTTTGAAACATACAAAATTATGCAAAATACCCCAATTTTCAACAAAATTTTCGAAATTGGTCCGTTTTCGACCGTGTTGGGTGTCATTTCACGCAGAATTTCCTCAGGATCACGATTCCGTATTCGTTTTTGACGTATCTCTTCAAATAAGCGAGAAAAATGCAAATTTTGAAATTTTCAAAATTGGTCCCTTTTCGACCGTGTTGGGTGTCATTTTAAGCGGAATTTCCTCAGGATCACGATTCCGCATTCGTTTTTGACGTATCTCTTCAAATAAGCGAGAAAAATGCAAATTTTGGAATTTTCAAAATTGGTCTCTTTTCGACCGTGTTGGGTGTCATTTTACGCGGATTTTCCTCAGGATCACGATTCCGTATTCGTTTTTGACGTATCTCTTCAAATAAGCGTGAAAATGACAAATTTTGGTTTTTTCAAAATTGGTCCGTTTTCGACCGTGTTGGATGTGATTTTACGCGGAATTTCCTCAGGATCACGATTCCGTTTTCGTTTTTGACGTATCTCCAAATAAGCGAGAAAAATGCAAATTTTGGAATTTTCAAAATTGGTCCGTTTTCGACCTTGTTGGGTGTCATTTTACGCGGATTTTCCTCAGAATCACGATTCCGGATTCGTTTTTGACGTATCTCTTCAAATAAGCGAGAAAATGGCAAATTTTGGAATTTTCAAAATTGGTCTGGTTTCGACCGTGTTGGGCGTCATTTTACGCGGATTTTCCTCAGGATCACGATTCCGTATTCGTTTTTGACGTATCTCTTCAAATAAGCGAGAAAAATGCAAATTTTGGAATTTTCAAAATTGGTCCGTTTTCGATCGTGTTGAGTGTCTTTTCACGCGGAATTCCCTCAGGATCACGATTCCGTATTCGTTTTTGACGTATCTCTTCAAATAAGCGAGAAAATGGCAAATTTTGGTTTTTTCAAAATTGGTCCGTTTTCGACCGTATTGGGTGTGATTTTACGCGGAATTTCCTCAGGATCAGGATTCCGTATTCGTTTTTGACGTATCTCTTCAAATAAGCGAGAAAAATGCAAATTTTGAAATTTTCAAAATTGGTCCGTTTTCGACCGTGTTGAGTGTCATTTCACGCGGAATTTCGTCAGGATCACGATTCCGTATTCGTTTTTGACGTATCTCTTCAAATAAGCGAAAAATATTCAAATTTTGGAATTTTCAAAATTGGTCCGTTTTCGACCGTGTTGAGTGTCATTTCACGCGGAATTTCCTCAGGATCACGATTCCGTATTCGTTTTTGACGTATCTCTTCAAATAAGCGAGAAAAATTCAAATTTTGGAATTTTCAAAATTGGTCCGTTTTCGACCGTGTTGGGTTTCATTTAACGCGGATTGTCCTCAGGATCACGATTCCGTATTCGTTTTTGACGTATCTCTTCAAATAAGCGAGAAAATGGCAAATTTTGGTTTTTTCAAAATTGGTCCGTTTTCGACCGTGTTGGGTGTGATTTTACGCGGATTTTCCTCAGGATCACGATTCCGTATTTGTTTTTGACGTATCTCTTCAAATAAGCGAGAAAATGGCAAATTTTGGAATTTTCAAAATTGGTCCGTTTTCGACCGTGTTGGGTGTCATTTTACGCGGAATTTCCTCAGGATCACGATTCCGTATTCGTTTTTGACGTATCTCTTCAAATAAGCGAGAAAAATGCAAATTTTGAAATTTTCAAAATTGGTCCGTTTTCGACCGTGTTGAGCGTCATTTCACGCGGAATTTCCTCAGGATCACGATTCAGTATTTTTTTTGACGTATCTCTTCAAATAAGCGAGAAAAATGCAAATTTTGAAATTTTCAAAATTGGTTAGTTTTTGAACGTGTTGGGTGTCATTTTACGCGGATTTTCCTTAGGATCACGATTCCGCATTCGTTTTTGACGTATCTCTTCAAATAAGCGAGAAAAATGCAAATTTTGAAATTTTCAAAATTATTCCGTTTTCGACCGTGTTGGGTGTCATTTTACCCGGATTTTCCTCAGGATCACGATTCCGTATTCGTTTTTGACGTATCTCTTCAAATAAGCGAGAAAAATGCAAATTTTCAAATTTTCAAAATTATTCCGTTTTCGACCGTGTTGGGTGTCATTTCACGCGGATTTTCCTTAGGATCACGATTCCGTATTCGTTTTTGACGTATCTCTTCAAACAAGCGAGAAAATGGCAAGTTTTGGAATTTTCAGAATTGATCCGTTTTCGACCGTGTTGGGTGTCATTTTAGGCGGATTTTCCTCAGGATCACAATTCCGTATTCGTTTTTGACGTATGTCTTCAAATAAGCGAGAAAAATGCAAATTTTGGAATTTTCAAAATTGGTCCGTTTTCGATCGTGTTGAGTGTCTTTTCACGCGGAATTTCCTCAGGATCACGATTCCGTATTCATTTTTGACGTGTCTCTTCAAATTCAAATGATATTTTGGAGTGTATAGATGCATCACTTATAGTAAAACCAGAAAACGTCAGCAGGATAGGTCAATCAGGTAATAGTGGTAAACCAAGGTTGTTAAGACTGACATTGTACTCTACAGAACAGGTAAAATTAGCTTTAAGGAAAAAATATCTTCTTAAAAAATCCATATTTAAGGATGTGTTTGTTACTAACGATAAGACAAAGTCGCAAAGAGATCATCTGAATAATTTAAAAAGTTCACTTAAGGTTCGCATCGATAACGGAGATTCAAATTTAACAATAAAATATATTCAGGGAATTCCTCAAATCGTTAAGAAATCTATCATCCAAACTAATCTCCAGCCCACAGCAGGTTCTTCAAAAAACAAGTAGAATTTAGTAATGCCATTTATAATCAACTTCATTGCTTCTATCAAAATGTACATGGCTTACGTTCAAAAACAAAAGAATTTTATAATAATATTTCCTTGCATTCCGAGTATGAAATAATTGTCTTAACTGAAACATGGCTCAGTGGAGATATTAGTAATAATGAACTCTTTCCTAATAATTTTATGGTGTTCAGACAAGACAGAAAATATCAGACACTTAATGTTTCTAGAGGCGGTGGAGTATTAATTGCGGTTTCAGATACTCTTAAAACAACTCCCATTGATTTAACTAAAGTCAACAATGTAATTCCAAACATTGATATTACTGGTGTCAAAATCTTAGGTAGTAAACAGAATATTATTGTAATTGCGGTGTATATACCTCCCAATGTTGCTATCCAGGATTTTAATAAGTTTTTTGAATCACTACAAGATCTCGATGTAATGATGAATTCTAATTTACTCATTTTAGGTGATTTCAACGTTCCTAAATATACTCTTAATATTTCCAATCAATACACTTTCACTCTTTCTAACTTTAGAGTGTTTAACAACTTCAATCAATTTAATTCAATTTTAAACTCATTTCAGCACATTCTTGATTTAGTGTTCTCTAATATGAAATGTCATGTTAACGAGTCTCAGTTTGGACTTGTCGATGTAGATAGACATCATCCCCCTTTGGATATTTATTTAGATAAAAAAAATTTCTCACATCGTCTTTTCCCAATGAATAGTAATTCCACTCAATATGACTTTAGAAAGGCAGATTTTCCATCGCTCTACGAAAAATTATCAACCTGTAATTGGGATTTTCTTGATAGTGCAGTTAATGTTGACGTGGCATGTGACTCATTTTACACGAAGTTTTATGAAATATTTGACTCAACAGTACCTAAGTCTAAACACCAAAAAAGTAATTACTTCAAATATCCACCATGGTTTGATGGTAACGTTATAAGAAACATAAAAACTAAGGACAGGTTTCACAAATTATACAAAGAGCATAGATCGGTAAACTATTACAATTTATTTAAGAAGCAGAGGTCACTTTGTAAAAAACTTGCCGACACATGTTATAAAAACTATATATCTAAAATTCAAGACAACATCTTAGCGGATCCTAAAGCATTTTGGTCGTTTGTCCAAAAGAAGAAGGGAGGAACAAGAATACCTGGCTTAATGAAATATGATGAGGCCAATCTATCTTCACCTGATGAGATAGTTAATGCTTTTAGAGAGTTTTTTGAAAGTGCGCATACTAATTCCGATAATCAGCGGGATGCTAGTACATTAGGTGATAAGGCGCCGCAACTATTCATTTCTATCGAGTCGGTTACTGAGGAAGATATTTATATTGCACTAAGAAAATCTAAAAATTCATTGACCACCGGCCCTGATGGTGTGCCTAGTTTTTTGCTACGGGACTGTGCATGTGTTTTTATTTCTCCTTTATTAAAGTTATTTAATCTGATATTGCAACAAAGTAATATGCCCCATCTTTGGAAACAATCATGCATATGTCCTGTATTTAAATCAGGCAATATCGCTGATATAAAGAATTATCGGCCTATTAGTTTGTTGTGTAATTTTGCCAAGACTTTTGAGACCGTATTGTATAAATATATTTATTCTAGTGTTAGTCCGTACATTAGTCCTTATCAACATGGTTTTGTTCAGAAACGATCCACGGTCTCAAATTTAGGTTGTTTTACACAGTATACATCAGAAATAATTGACAATAAAGGCCAAGTAGATACAATCTATATGGACATTAGTAAGGCTTTTGACCAAATTGACCATATTCTTTTGATCAGTAAACTAAAAGCATACGGGTTTTCTGTTCAGATGGTTCTATTCTTTCAGGCATATCTTAGCAAAAGAGAACTAAGGGTAAGGTACAGAAATTTTTACTCTAAACCTTTTTATCCTACGTCAGGGGTACCTCAAGGTTCCAATTTGGGACCAATCCTCTTTTTAATATACATAAATGACATGGTAGATGAGATATCCTGCAAAAAATTACTCTTTGCAGATGACTTAAAATTGTTTTATGAGATCAAAAATGAGGAGGATTGTGTAATTCTACAAAATAACATAAATTATATTTCTGACATGTGCGCAAAAAACCGTTTAACACTTAATAAAGACAAATGTTACGTGGTTACATACACCAAAAAACACAATCAATTGACGTTCCCTTATGAAGTTAGTGGAAAGTGTTTGGCAAGAAAAGATAGCATAAGAGATTTAGGAGTAATATTTGACTCGAAGTTTACGTTTGTAGAGCATATATATGACATAATAGAGAAAGCCATTAAAATGTATGGTTTTGTTTATAGAAGCTGCAGAGACTTTACTAATATTAAGGCACTTAATAATTTATATTATACATTAATAAGATCCAGGCTCGAATATGGGAGTATAATATGGTATCCGTTATATGATTCACATATCATAAACATCGAGTCCGTTCAGCGTAAATATCTTAAATTCTTGAGCTATTGTTTAGACGGTCATTACCCTGAAAGAGGTTCTGATCACAGAAACTTGCTACAACGATTTGGTTTTAGAACATTAGAAGTTAGACGTAAGGTAGCTTTGGTAAAATTTTTGTATAAATTGTTGCATAATAAGATTGACTGTCCTGAGCTATTACATTACATTAATTTTCTTGTACCTCGTTGCAATGCCCGTAAAAGCCTCACGTTCTACAGTTCTCATGTCAGAACAAACGTCCTTCTCAAATCGCCTATAATGCTAATGACTGGAGTATGTAATAGCGTATCTCAAGATTGTGACGTGTATGCTGACTCATTCACTAGAATACTTAAAGTTATATATAAAAAATTCTGTCCATAGGGTAGTTTATTTGAGTTGATTTTATTTTATTATGTTGTCAGCGAGACATTTATTTACATACTTTATAATTTATTTTGTTTTGTTGGTTCTAAGATGTAAATCAGAGTTTAATAATTATTTTAGAATATTGTATAATTATTTGTTTATTTACTCAACATTTTTATTGCTGTTATTATATTATATATATTTTTCTTATTACTGAAAATTAATTAATTTTTTTGTTTTTTTCTTGTTTTTGTTTTGTTGCTTATTTAATTAGATTAGTTAGGTTCGTTTAGTTTATTGTGGTTTAGTATTTAGTTGATCCTTGACACCGTGTTATTAATTTATCTTATTCCTTGTAATTAGGTGTAAACCTGTGAGGAATAAAGCTTATTATTAATATTATTATAAGCGAGAAAAATGCAAATTTCACTTAACACATGTTCTTGTACATTTCGGGACGCAGAAGTCATATCCGCTTTCATTTCTTCGATAACTCCATTGGTTTTTCCAGAATCGCCGTTTGAAACATTGAAAAATTTGCAAAATACCCTAATTTTCAACAAAATTTTCGAAATTTCACATTACATATACATTTTCTTGTAGATTTCGGGCCGCAGAAATCATATCCGCTTTCATTTCTTCCATAACTCCATTGGTTTTTCCAGAATCGCCGTTTGAAACATTCAAAAATATGCAAAATACCCTAATTTTCAACAAAATTTTCGAAATTTCACTTTATACATTTTCTTGTAGATTTCGGGCCGCAGAAGTCATATCCGCTTTCATTTCTTCCATAACTCCATTGGTTTTTCCAGAATCGCCGTTTGAAACATTCAAAATTATGCAAAATACCCCAATTTTCAAAATTGGTCCGTTGTCGACCGTGTTGGGTGTCATTTTACGCGGATTTTCGTCAGGATCACGATTCCGTATTCGTTTTTGACGTATCTCTTCAAATAAGCGAGAAAATGGCAAATTTTGGAATTTTCAAAATTGGTCTGGTTTCGACCGTGTTGGGTGTCATTTCACGCAGAATTTCCTCAGGATCACGATTCCGTTTTCATTTTTGACGTATCTCTTCAAATAAGCGAGAAAAATGCAAATTTTGGAATTTTCAAAATTGGTCCGTTTTCGACCGTGTTGGGTGTCATTTCACGCAGAATTTCCTCAGGATCACGATTCCGTATTCGTTTTTGACGTATCTCTTCAAATAAGCGAGAAAATGGCAAATTTTGGAATTTTCAAAATTGGTCTGGTTTCGACCGTGTTGGGTGTCATTTTACGCGGATTTTCCTCAGGATCACGATTTCGTATTCGTTTTTGACGTATCTCTTCAAATAAGCGAGAAAAAGGCAAATTTTGGAATTTTCAAAATTGGTCTGGTTTTGACCATGTTGGGTGTCATTTTACGCGGATTTTCCTCAGGATCACGATTCCGTATTCGTTTTTGACGTATCTCTTCAAATAAGCGAGAAACATGCAAATTTTGGAATTTTCAAAATTGGTCCGTTTTCGACCGTGTTGAGTTTCATTTAACGCGGATTGTCCTCAGGATCACGATTCCGTATTCGTTTTTGACGTATCTCTTCAAATAAGCGAGAAAATGGCAAATTTAGGAATTTTCAAAATTGGTCCGTTTTCGATCGTGTTGAGTGTCTTTTCACGCGGAATATCCTCAGGATCACGATTCCGCATTCGTTTTTGACGTATCTCTTCAAATAAGCGAGAAAATGGCAAATTTTGGAATTTTCAAAATTGGTCTGTTTTCGACCGTGTTGGGTGTCATTTTACGCGGAATTTCCTCAGAATCACGATTCCGTATTCGTTTCTGACGTATCTCTTCAAATAAGCGAGAAAATGGCAAATTTTGGAATTTTCTAAATTGGTCCGTTTTCGACCGTGTTGAGTGTCATTTCACGCGGAATTTCCTCAGGATCACGATTCCGCATTCGTTTTTGACGTATCTCTTCAAATAAGCGAGAAAAATGCAAATTTTGAAATTTTCAAAATTGGTCCGTTTTCGACCGTGTTGAGTGTCATTTCACGCAGAATTTCCTCAGGATCACGATTCAGTATTCTTTTTTGACGTATCTCTTCAAATAAGCGAGAAAATGGCAAATTTTGAAATTTTCAAAATTGGTCCGTTTTCGACCGTGTTGAGTGTCATTTCACGCAGAATTTCCTCAGGATCACGATTCAGTATTCTTTTTTGACGTATCTCTTCAAATAAGCGAGAAAATGGCAAATTTAGGAATTTTCAAAATTGGTCCGTTTTCGATCGTGTTGAGTGTCTTTTCACGCGGAATATCCTCAGGATCACGATTCCGCATTCGTTTTTGACGTATCTCTTCAAATAAGCGAGAAAATGGCAAATTTTGGAATTTTCAAAATTGGTCTGTTTTCGACCGTGTTGGGTGTCATTTTACGCGGAATTTCCTCAGAATCACGATTCCGTATTCGTTTCTGGCGTATCTCTTCAAATAAGCGAGAAAATGGCAAATTTTGGAATTTTCTAAATTGGTCCGATTTCGACCGTGTTGAGTGTCATTTCACGCGGAATTTCCTCAGGATCACGATTCCGTATTCATTTTTGACGTGTCTCTTCAAATAAGCGAGAAAAATGCAAATTTTGAAATTTTCAAAATTGGTCCGTTTTCGACCGTGTTGAGTGTCATTTCACGCAGAATTTCCTCAGGATCACGATTCAGTATTCTTTTTTGACGTATCTCTTCAAATAAGCGAGAAAAATGCAAATTTTGGAATTTTCAAAATCGGTCCGTTTTCGACCGTGTTGGGTGTCATTTCACGCAGAATTTCCTCAGGATCACGATTCCGTATTCGTTTTTGACGTATCTCTTCAAATAAGCGAGAAAAATGCAAATTTTGAAATTTTCAAAATTGGTCCGTTTTCTACCGTGTTGGGTGTCATTTTACGCGGATTTTCCTCAAGATCACGATTCCGTATTCGTTTTTGACGTATCTCTTCAAATAAGCGAGAAAATGGCAAATTTAGGAATTTTCAAAATTGGTCCGTTTTCGATCGTGTTGAGTGTCTTTTTACGCGGAATATCCTCAGGATCACGATTCCGCATTCGTTTTTGACGTATCTCTTCAAATAAGCGAGAAAATGGCAAATTTTGGAATTTTCAAAATTGGTCCGTTTTCGACCGTGTTGGGTGTCATTTCACGCGGATTTTCCTTAGGATCACGATTCCGTATTCGTTTTTGACGTATCTCTTCAAACAAGCGAGAAAATGGCAAGTTTTGGAATTTTCAGAATTGATCCGTTTTCGACCGTGTTGGGTGTCATTTTACGCGGATTTTCCTCAGGATCACAATTCCGTATTCGTTTTTGACGTATGTCTTCAAATAAGCGAGAAAAATGCAAATTTTGGAATTTTCAAAATTGGTCCGTTTTCGATCGTGTTGAGTGTCTTTTCAGGCGGAATTTCCTCAGGATCACGATTCCGTATTCATTTTTGACGTGTCTCTTCAAATAAGCGAGAAAAATGCAAATTTCACTTAACACATGTTCTTGTACATTTCGGGACGCAGAAGTCATATCCGCTTTCATTTCTTCGATAACTCCATTGGTTTTTCCAGAATCGCCGTTTGAAACATTCAAAAATATGCAAAATACCCTAATTTTCAACAAAATTTTCGAAATTTCACTTTATACATTTTCTTGTAGATTTCGGGCCGCAGAAGTCATATCCGCTTTCATTTCTTCCATAACTCCATTGGTTTTTCCAGAATCGCCGTTTGAAACATTCAAAAATATGCAAAATACCGTAATTTTCAACAAAATTTTCGAAATTTCACTTAATACATTTTCTTGTAGATTTCGGAACGCAGAAGTCATATCCGCTTTCATTTCTTCCATAACTCCATTGGTTTTTCCAGAATCGCCGTTTGAAACATTCAAAATTATGCAAAATACCTCAATTTTCAACAAAATTTTCGAAATTGGTCCGTTGTCGACCGTGTTGGTTGTCATTTTAAGCGGATTTTCCTCAGGATCACGATTCCGTATTCGTTTTTGACGTATCTCTTCAAATAAGCGAGAAAATGGCAAATTTTGGAATTTTCAAAATTGGTCCGTTTTCGATCGTGTTGCGTGTCTTTTCACGCGGAATATCCTCAGGATCACGATTCCGCATTCGTTTTTGACGTATCTCTTCAAATAAGCGAGAAAATGGCAAATTTTGGTTTTTTCAAAATTGGTCCGTTTTCGACCGTGTTGGGTGTGATTTTACGCGGATTTTCCTCAGGATCACGATTCCGTTTTCGTTTTTGACGTATCTCTTCAAATAAGCAAGAAAATGGCAAGTTTTGGAATTTTCAAAATTGGTCTGGTTTCGACCGTGTTGGGTGTCATTTTACGCGGAATTTCCTCAGAATCACGATTCCGTATTCGTTTCTGACGTATCTCTTCAAATAAGCGAGAAAATGGCAATTTTGGAATTTTCTAAATTGGTCCGTTTTCGACCGTGTTGAGTGTCATTACACGCGGAATTTCCTCTGGATCACGATTCCGTATTCGTTTTTGACGTATCTCTTCAAATAAGCGAGAAAAATGCAAATTTTGGAATTTTCAAAATCGGTCCGTTTTCGACCGTGTTGGGTGTCATTTCACGCAGAATTTCCTCAGGATCACGATTCCGTATTCGTTTTTGACGTATCTCTTCAAATAAGCGAGAAAAATGCAAATTTTGAAATTTTCAAAATTGGTCCGTTTTCTACCGTGTTGGGTGTCATTTTACGCGGATTTTCCTCAAGATCACGATTCCGTATTCGTTTTTGACGTATCTCTTCAAATAAGCGAGAAAATGGCAAATTTAGGAATTTTCAAAATTGGTCCGTTTTCGATCGTGTTGAGTGTCTTTTTACGCGGAATATCCTCAGGATCACGATTCCGCATTCGTTTTTGACGTATCTCTTCAAATAAGCGAGAAAATGGCAAATTTTGGAATTTTCAAAATTGGTCCGTTTTCGACCGTGTTGGGTGTCATTTCACGCGGATTTTCCTTAGGATCACGATTCCGTATTCGTTTTTGACGTATCTCTTCAAACAAGCGAGAAAATGGCAAGTTTTGGAATTTTCAGAATTGATCCGTTTTCGACCGTGTTGGGTGTCATTTTACGCGGATTTTCCTCAGGATCACAATTCCGTATTCGTTTTTGACGTATGTCTTCAAATAAGCGAGAAAAATGCAAATTTTGGAATTTTCAAAATTGGTCCGTTTTCGATCGTGTTGAGTGTCTTTTCAGGCGGAATTTCCTCAGGATCACGATTCCGTATTCATTTTTGACGTGTCTCTTCAAATAAGCGAGAAAAATGCAAATTTCACTTAACACATGTTCTTGTACATTTCGGGACGCAGAAGTCATATCCGCTTTCATTTCTTCGATAACTCCATTGGTTTTTCCAGAATCGCCGTTTGAAACATTCAAAAATATGCAAAATACCCTAATTTTCAACAAAATTTTCGAAATTTCACTTTATACATTTTCTTGTAGATTTCGGGCCGCAGAAGTCATATCCGCTTTCATTTCTTCCATAACTCCATTGGTTTTTCCAGAATCGCCGTTTGAAACATTCAAAAATATGCAAAATACCGTAATTTTCAACAAAATTTTCGAAATTTCACTTAATACATTTTCTTGTAGATTTCGGAACGCAGAAGTCATATCCGCTTTCATTTCTTCCATAACTCCATTGGTTTTTCCAGAATCGCCGTTTGAAACATTCAAAATTATGCAAAATACCTCAATTTTCAACAAAATTTTCGAAATTGGTCCGTTGTCGACCGTGTTGGTTGTCATTTTAAGCGGATTTTCCTCAGGATCACGATTCCGTATTCGTTTTTGACGTATCTCTTCAAATAAGCGAGAAAATGGCAAATTTTGGAATTTTCAAAATTGGTCCGTTTTCGATCGTGTTGCGTGTCTTTTCACGCGGAATATCCTCAGGATCACGATTCCGCATTCGTTTTTGACGTATCTCTTCAAATAAGCGAGAAAATGGCAAATTTTGGTTTTTTCAAAATTGGTCCGTTTTCGACCGTGTTGGGTGTGATTTTACGCGGATTTTCCTCAGGATCACGATTCCGTTTTCGTTTTTGACGTATCTCTTCAAATAAGCAAGAAAATGGCAAGTTTTGGAATTTTCAAAATTGGTCTGGTTTCGACCGTGTTGGGTGTCATTTTACGCGGAATTTCCTCAGAATCACGATTCCGTATTCGTTTCTGACGTATCTCTTCAAATAAGCGAGAAAATGGCAATTTTGGAATTTTCTAAATTGGTCCGTTTTCGACCGTGTTGAGTGTCATTACACGCGGAATTTCCTCTGGATCACGATTCCGTATTCGTTTTTGATATATCTCTTCAAATAAGCGAGAAAAATGCAAATTTTGAAATTTTCAAAATTGGTCCGTTTTCGACCGTGTTGAGTGTCATTTCACGCGGAATTTCCTCAGGATCACGATTCCGTATTCGTTTTTGACGTATCTCTTCAAATAAGCGAGAAAAATGCAAATTTTGGAATTTTCAAAATTGGTCCGTTTTCGACCGTGTTGGGTGTCATTTCACGCAGAATTTCCTCAGGATCACGATTCCGTTTTCATTTTTGACGTATCTCTTCAAATAAGCGAGAAAAATGCAAATTTTGGAATTTTCAAAATTGGTCCGTTTTCGACCGTGTTGGGTGTCATTTCACGCAGAATTTCCTCAGGATCACGATTCCGTTTTCATTTTTGACGTATCTCTTCAAATGAGCGAGAAAATGGCAAATTTTGGAATTTTCAAAATTGGTCTGTTTTCGACCGTGTTGGGTGTCATTTTACGCGGAATTTCCTCAGAATCACGATTCCGTATTCGTTTCTGACGTATCTCTTCAAATAAGCGAGAAAATGGCAAATTTTGGAATTTTCTAAATTGGTCCGATTTCGACCGTGTTGAGTGTCATTTCACGCGGAATTTCCTCAGGATCACGATTCCGCATTCGTTTTTGACGTATCTCTTCAAATAAACGAGAAAAAGGCAAATTTTGGAATTTTCAAAATTGGTCCGTTTTCGACCGTGTTGGGTGTCATTTCACGCAGAATTTCCTCAGGATCACGATTCCGTATTCGTTTTTGACGTATCTCTTCAAATAAGCGAGAAAAATGCAAATTTTGAAATTTTCAAAATTGGTCCGTTTTCTACCGTGTTGGGTGTCATTTCACGCAGAATTTCCTCAGGATCACGATTCCGTTTTCATTTTTGACGTATCTCTTCAAATAAGCGAGAAATATTCAAATTTTGGAATTTTCAAAATTGGTCCGTTTTCGACCGTGTTGAGTGTCATTTCACGCGGATTTTCCTCAGGATCACGATTCCGTATTCGTTTTTGACGTATCTCTTCAAATAAGCGAGAAAAATGCAAATTTTGGAATTTTCAAAATTGGTCCGTTTTCGACCGTGTTGGGTGTCATTTCACGCAGAATTTCCTCAGGATCACGATTCCGTTTTCATTTTTGACGTATCTCTTCAAATAAGCGAGAAAAATGCAAATTTTGGAATTTTCAAAATTGCTCCGTTTTCGACCGTGTTGAGTGTCATTTCACGCAGAATTTCCTCAGGATCACGATTCAGTATTCTTTTTTGACGTATCTCTTCAAATAAGCGAGAAAAATGCAAATTTTGGAATTTTCAAAATTGGTCCGTTTTCGACCGTGTTGGGTGTCATTTCACGCAGAATTTCCTCAGGATCACGATTCCGTATTCGTTTTTGACGTATCTCTTCAAATAAGCGAGAAAAATGCAAATTTTGGAATTTTCAAAATTGGTCCGTTTTCGACCGTGTTGGGTGTCATTTCACGCAGAATTTCCTCAGAATCACGATTCCGTTTTCATTTTTGACGTATCTCTTCAAATAAGCGAGAAAAATGCAAATTTTGGAATTTTCAAAATTGGTCCGTTTTCGACCGTGTTGAGTGTCATTTCACGCAGAATTTCCTCAGGATCACGATTCAGTATTCTTTTTTGACGTATCTCTTCAAATAAGCGAGAAAATGGCAAATTTTGGAATTTTCAAAATTGGTCTGGTTTCGACCGTGTTGGGTGTCATTTTACGCGGATTTTCCTCAGGATCACGATTTCGTATTCGTTTTTGACGTATCTCTTCAAATAAGCGAGAAAATGGCAAATTTTGGAATTTTCAAAATTGGTCTGGTTTGGACCGTGTTGGGTGTCATTTTACGCGGAT
This sequence comes from Zophobas morio, assembly GCF_036711695.1. Taxonomy (NCBI): domain Eukaryota; kingdom Metazoa; phylum Arthropoda; class Insecta; order Coleoptera; family Tenebrionidae; genus Zophobas; species Zophobas morio. The sequence continues at coordinate 421 of NW_026972192.1, read as the reverse complement.
TTTCCTCAGGATCACGATTCCGTATTCGTTTTTGACGTATCTCTTCAAATAAGCGAGAAAATGGCAAATTTTGGAATTTTCAAAATTGGTCTGGTTTCGACCGTGTTGGGTGTCATTTTGCGCGGATTTTCCTCAGGATCACGATTCCGTATTCGTTTTTGACGTATCTCTTCAAATAAGCGAGAAAAATGCAAATTTTGGAATTTTCAAAATTGGTCCGTTTTCGACCGTGTTGGGTGTCATTTCACGCAGAATTTCCTCAGGATCACGATTCCGTTTTCATTTTTGACGTATCTCTTCAAATAAGCGAGAAAAATGCAAATTTTGGAATTTTCAAAATTGCTCCGTTTTCGACCGTGTTGAGTGTCATTTCACGCAGAATTTCCTCAGGATCACGATTCAGTATTCTTTTTTGACGTAT